>NW_022900921.1:33499459-33532239 GCF_012274545.1 Fukomys damarensis | reverse complement strand
ACCCCTGCCAAAAAAAAAAAAAAAAAAAAAAAAGTAAACATTTGGGCTGGGGATTAGCTCAGTGGTTCCATCGTCCGCCTCGCAAGCACAAGTACCCAAGTTCAATCCCCTGTACCAAAAAAATAAATAAATAAATAAATAAAGATTCACTGTATTTTTGCTCATACCGCATATATGGCTTCCTGGACTTTCTTTTTTTTTTTTTGGTCAGAGTAGCAGAAAACAGAATCCATATGGAAGGCTTGGATTTTAGCTCAATGGTGCCGCTGTCTGCCTCAAGCACAAGGTCCTGAGTTCGATACCCGGTACCCCCCTCAAAGAATCCATATGGTTTTACACTTTTTTAACACTATATTGTAGGCATTCTTTCTTATTAGTACATTCACTTTAACTGCTGCATAGTATTCATTGGTATAGATGTACTTTAGGAAGATAGTTTTAATTCACTCATAAGATCTTTGTACATGCTGTTGTTCACACATGCACAAAAGTACATATGAGAGTAGCCACATTGTAAAACGTCCCTTCATAAAACATGCAAATACTACATACGCAAATAGTAGAGGAGGAACATTGCAAAATTCCCCTTCAAATAGGCCATACCAAAAGAAGTGTCACAGTGTCTCGTTACCCACGTTTTGCCTAGTCTGTTAACTTATTTAGGGCTTTGTTAATCAGGTGAAAAACATCTCAGGGAAGTTTAATTTATATAATGGGAGGCTTTTACACATTTCTCCTGAAATACTGTCTGTTATCTTTAGCTCATGCTAATGAAACCTTCTAACTCTTTCTCTCTGTGAACTAGGAATTTTTAGACCAAAGCGCTATGCAGCTATGCTGATGTGAAATTACAGCGGGAGGGCAATTCTTTAACCCAAAGTCCAGTATTAAAAACAGAGAGACTTGTAATGCTTTTCAGCGTTTGAGCCTGTAGATAACTAGGCATATGGTGTTGGGCATGTTTTAGCCCAGATCATGCAGCCATTAGCGGTTTTCCCTTGACATTCTTCAGCACCTGCAGGAAGAAAGCCTGCAGTCGGGATCAGAGCAGCCCAGTCATTACCTGGCCAGGCATTACCGTGCCTCTGGCCCTGCCTGTAAATTGAGTATTCCATTAAAAACAAGGCTTTCATTCCTCGCCTGCTGTCCTTGGTTCTGCATTGCTGCCTTCACTCCGCCTCTGGGCAGAAGAGGCTGACAGTCCTGCGGACCGAGCGGAGCTCACCCCAGAAAGACTTCAGCGCAGGACGCTGAAAGTGGGGAGCATTTCAAAACCAGCAGTGAGGGGCGACTCCGCCAGTCTAGCCCGGGAGGCTAAGGGGGTTTCCCATCAGAGAAGGCTGTGCGCAGCTTCCGACCGCTCGAGTCCTCTGCGGTCCCGCGTGGGAGGCGCGGAGTCGACTTCGTCCCGGTCCCCAGGGTCCGCTGCTTGCCGTGGAGACCCTCGCCGCCGCCCCACCGACTCAGCCCGTGGCCTGGACTAGCGGGAAGCAGAGCCTGGGACAGAGTCTGCTTTAATCCAAGACATTAACCATTTTTTTACAGTTCATATGATGTGGATTGCTATCATGTAAATGAAACAAGCATTGTCTTCTCCACATCTAATAGTAATAATAATAATATATTATTATTATTATTGCAGTGCTGAGGATAGAATCCATGTTCTCACACATGCTGGTCTCTACTACTGAGTTGTATTCAGAGACTCCTGTCTCCTATCTGAATTTCAGAGTGCAATGAGGCCTATCTCCTAGTATTTGTTCTAAAGAGACAATAGAAAAGTTCCTCACTTAAATGTCTTTTTCACCTGGATGATTCTGCTCACAATACCCTGTAGCCTAATTGCTGTGGCCCCTGGGAAGGAGAGATCACTTACATTAATCTTCAAAAGGATACCAAATTAATGCTGTTATTAAAATCGGTCTATTTCAGTCTCAACATTTACAGATAGAAATACGGCATTAATTTGTTTGTTTTATAGAATTTGTCAGACATGGGTGGGTAAGGTTGATAGGAGCTAAAGGATAAATGGTTTGGAAGGCTAACTGGTTCCTTGGGAAAGTGTGTTTCATGATGTGCCAAGACAGGCAAATATATTTCTTTGATATCTGATATAGTTGGGCACTTATTTGACATTAGAAGCACAGCTATATATCAAATTAGTAAGTAGAAATGATCACATAGAACATAAACTGCTGTATCTCCTGTCAATAGAGTAACTACCTTGAGCAGAGTGCGCACCTGAACGGCGGGGGCGCCGCGGCGCTGGTTGGGGGTCCGGCTGGGGCGTCTAGCTGGGAATCGGGCTGGGGATCCTCGGCCTCGGGCGGTACCGCGCGCGCCCGCCCGCCCTTTGTCTGACGGTGTTGGGGCGCTCAAGTCCCGGCGGTCGGGGCTCCTCGCCAGCTCGGAGGCAGCCGAGGTGGAGCTTTAGTTTGGGAGGCAGGTCCCCAAAGTTTCCGGGTAACCCCTTTGAGCCACCATATCCATTTATATTAGTGGTTTCCCTTTCAATGAATAAAAAAAACACATTTTTATTTTGTGTAAGAACTTTTGATATCCACTGTGATTCAAAAGCCAAATTCAAGACATGACTTCATGTGCAAGAAAAACGGAAGTTTAGAACTTCTTCCAGTGGGTTTTCAACCCTTGACCAGTGAGAGTGGTATGTTTTACGTAAAAATGGGTGTGAGCATCTAGTTTGGACATTCTGGACAGCATTTTTCTTCTAATTAGTGTCAAACTGTGAAATGAGGTAAGACGTGAATGTGCTGTTTGGGTGTGAATTGTGAGGTTTAGTTTTCTGTCTTCCAGATGGATTAAAATTGTTCCATGATGTTGGCCTTTATGAAATGGTGAGTGAGGCAGCCTGAGACCCTGCGTGGAGAGGGCATAGCGCTGGTGCGCTCTGGTGTTGTTAAATGAAAGAGGTTATAATAGCATTTTATGTTACTTTAAAGCGGAAAAAGCCAGCATTTTTGTCTCATTAAAATAAGTGAATTGAAATTTAGCTATGTGTATTTTTAGAGTTGAAATGATTGTACGTACAAGGTTAAGAGTACTTTAGTGTTGGACTGTCATTAAAATTGTGAAGATGCCAATAATAGATTCATTTGAAATTTGGGATACATGAAACAAAATGCATCGGGAAAGGATGGGAAAAACGGCATGAAGTCTTTAAACCTTACTAATTATGAGAATCTAAAATGTTTCTCTTTTGTAATAATAAAATAGTGAAACCCTATATAGCATTGAAACACTTAGTGACTGTTAGGCATCTACAGCCTTTGAAGCCTAAAGTGCTTTTATTGTAGATAGGTAAGTTAATTAGATGTCTTGTAGGCAGCTAGATAGGGCCACCCTCAAGGAGCCAACACAGCAAGGAGGCAACATGGAGGACAATTGAGACATATTCACTGAAGGCCAAAATTGTAAAAGGAGAGATATTTCTATACCTTTGTGCTTCCCCTAGGGATGAATAGCAGTGATTGATATTCTAGTAAAAGCAGCAATTAAATATATGAAAAAATGTTCCACATCACTGGTCATTCGAGAGATGCAGATGAAAACAACACTGAGATTCCACCTCACCCGACAAAGAATGGCTGCTATCAAGAAATCAGACAATAACAAATGTTGGTGGGGTTGTGGGGAGAGAGGACCCTTCCTTCTCCATTGTTGGTGGGAGGGCAGACTGGTGCAGCCACTATGCAAATCAATATGGAGATACCTCGAAGAGTTGGGACTAGAGGTTCCATTTGACCCAGCCATCCCTCTGCTGGGTATCTTTCCAAAAGAATTAAAAGAAACATACCACAGTGATATATGCACACCAATGTTTATAGCGGCACAGCTTGTAATAGCTAAAACTTGGAAACAGCCCCTTTGCCCATCTGTTGGAAACTGGATAAAGAAGATGTGGTTTTGATATTCTAAATAGGTTTAAATCACCTGGGTGGGGGTCCAAGGTCTTAACCCAGCCTTCTTGGAAATATCCCTGACCCCCACCCTTACTGAACATCCTTGTATTCTTGCTATATGACTTGCTCCCCCATTTGACCCTATTTAATCAGTATACTTGAGTGACTGTACTTGTAATCTTGTTGATTGGTCATGTCTTTGCCCCCCACCCCCCACCGCCCATCTTGTAATTTTCCAGTGGATCTTATAGTTTTGTCCCACTTTGTAGGCGCCTCACCACGTGGCTTTGCTGTATAAAACATCTTGGAGAAGTGGGGTGGGTGGGCAACACACTTTCCAGTCCACCTTCTGTTTCTTTCCCTCAATAAATTTTTTCCTACTCTTAACCTCTGTTCCTAGAATTCATTCTTCGATTTTAGAAAACATAAACTCACATTTCGGATATCTAGCAGGTTTGGGAGTTAGATATCTTCTCCCTTATCACTTTTATGGTGACTACTTTGTCATGCAGATGAGAACCTCTAGCATTTTAGATACAACTTATGAAAAATGGTCACATGCTGCTAGTTCAGCTTGTGGATAGACTTAACTAGGACTCTGAACGTACTGGCTAGCCTAGTACTTATTTACCAGCCTCTGAATTAATGCACCATGTAGGGATAGACTATTCTTAGAGCCATATTCAAGCTTTTTCTTTTTTAATTTTTTAATGTTTTTATTTAATTTTTAAAAATATTTGATTTTGCAGTGCTAGGGATTGAACCCAGAGCCTTGCACACTCTAAGCAATGTGCTCTACCCCTCCAGCCCTCAAGCTTTTTGCTTAATATACTTTAAGTCAATATCACCGCTCATATTTATGAGATTCAGTGTGAAATTTTAATGTGTATATTACTTCGTGTTGAGATCATTCATAATCCTCGCTGTGAGCATTTTGAAATACACAACTGCCAAGTTATTCCTCTTAATCACCTGCACTCCTGTATTCATTAACTATTCTCTCTACCCTCCCTTCCTTTCACCCTTTTCAGGGTGGTGATTCTGTCCTTTTATAAGAGTATTCCAGTTTTTTTATTGAGGTAATTTCACTGGAGTCCTAAATCAGAGAATTATTTTTGATGATTTAAATGACTTTTTAGTCTTTGATAATTTTGGGCCCCTAATACTTTGTGCCAACTTTTTTTTCATTTATTTTTTCTTTTTTCTTTCTTTTGTTTAGTCTCATGTGCTGATCTCAGTTCTAAGCTATAGATGTTAAAGGGAAGTTTCAGAGTTGAAGGAAACTTCAGATTTAAAAAAAAAAATCTGTTCATTCTTTCTGGAAAGGTAAACACATGTACTTGTACAAGAGAGATGAGCATGGTTGATGTATTTACCCACTAAGAGCTTTTGACTGGATTTTTTTCTTCAATTTGAAGGTGACTATTAAGAATATTGAAAGAGAGCTCATTTGCCCAGCCTGCAAGGAGCTGTTCACCCATCCATTGATTCTCCCTTGCCAACACAGTATCTGTCATAAATGTGTGAAAGAACTCTTACTGACTCTTGAGGACTCCTTCAATGATGTGGGATCTGACAGCTCCAATCAGAGCAGTCCTCGACTTCGGCTTTCCTCCCCCAGCATGGACAGAATTGATAGGATTAACAGACCAGGTATGTGGCGGAGGAACCTTGGCACGGGCGAGTTGATAGTTATTTGTCCACTTGTAATCGTGGAAGGAAAAACTATTTTTGTCATTTTGAATGTTAATTTCCCAGGTGAACAGATAGTTATAAAGGGTTCGCCTCCTTAAACTGTCAAAATGAACTTGTGGTTATCTTTTAAGAGTGGATGTTAGATATTGAACACCAATATTATGTTAAAGCCCTTAGCTGTGCCTGTATTTTTGAGGATGTTCTGCCTGTGATGTTCTTGATATAAAATAATGGACTACTGAAATACTAGGAAGAATCCACCTATAGCAATATGCAAATAAATACTGCAGAGTTAAGGGTGGCTAATCCTAGAAAAAGTATTTTTAGTAGTGATCTTAGAAAAATTTAAAGGCAAATTGTTTAGTTTCATTCCTCCTGAAAATTTTATAGTTTTAGCCATTTTAAGTCCAGTTTTAAAAATGCAGATTTTAGCTGGGTGTGATGATACATGCCTGTAATCCCAGCACTCTAGGAAGCTGAGGCAGGAGGATTGCAGCTTCAAACCCAGATGGGCAGTGTAGCAAGACCTTGTCTCAAAATAAAAAAGGGCTGGGAATGTAGCACACTGCAAAGGTCCTGGGCCCCCAGTATCACAAAAAGATTTTCAAGATCATAAATGAGCAGAGTTAGGTAATAATATATACAAGTAGATGAAATTTGATGTATAGCAAGCACATATACTGTATCTTTTATTACATGAACAATGTTTCAATTATTTCCTATTGAGATAGTATTACTTTCTCTTCTGCACAGCTATTGCAGGATGAATGTAGATCTAAATCGGTTTAGTACCACTGGAGGTGCTGAATCCTTAGTCTTAAGAGTCAGCAGTGAAGACCAAGGAAATACCCACCCTCTATTTGTGGAAAGCAGTATGAGTGCCCATAAGTCCAGAATGCAGAGCTTCCGTCCTGCTCACTTTGAGCTCTGAGGTGTTTTTTTTTTTTTTTTTTTGGTACCGGGGATTGAACTCGGGTCCTTGCGCTTGCAAGACAGGTGACAGAGCCACTGAGCCAAATCCCAGGTCTGGTTTGTTTTCTTTAAAACAGGTTCTCACTGTGCAGTTCAGGTTGGCTTTGAACTCACTATGTGACCCAACCTGGCCTCAAATTCACAGCAGTTCTCTTGCCTCATTCTCCCAAGTGCAGGAATTACAGGCATGCACTACCACACCTGGCTTAAATTCTGAGGTTTTAAGATTAATTTTTTTGTTCACATTGTTGGTTTATTGCTTCTATAATATAGGAATAACCTTTTAATCTTGTAAATTTTTTTCAGAAAAGAATCTTAAGTTGTATTTTTAAAAATGTCACCTTGGTTTTGGCCCACCATTTGATAGAGTCTCCTTGGGTAGTATTTATATGCTTCATCAAAGAATGAATAAGAGTAATTTGCTTTAAGAGCTTAATTATGCTATTTTAAAAATGTGTGTTCTGCTGGGCATGGTGGCACACGCCTGCAGTCCTAGCACTCAGGAGGCTGAGTCAGGAGGATCTCTGTGAGTTCGAGACCAGCCTGGGATATATAGTGAGTTCCAGGTCAGTCTCAACTACATAGTGAGACCCTGTCTCAAAAAAACCAAAAACCAAAAACAAAACAAATCAACTACATAGTGAGACCCTGTCTCAAAAAGCACCCCCCCAAATGTGTTTTTCTTTACGCATCAATCACTAATTACAGAGCAGATATTTTGGACACATAAAAATTATATGTACAGGGCTAGGGATTTAGCATAGTGGTTCCACTGCCTGCCTTGCAAGTGAAAGGTCCTGAATTCAATCGCCAGTAAGAAAGAAAAGAAAAAATATATACATGTTTGCACATACCAAGAAAAAGAAGGATTAGGCAAGTTGCAAGCGGGAGGGAAATATGAGGACAGAGAGAGTTATGCTCATTGTGACGTCATCACTTTAATGTTCTCCTCTCTGCTGTGAGTGGCACACAGAAGGGGACTAAAGACAGTAGTAAGCTCTTGAGTCATCTACCAGATAAAACTTGATGTTCTCTTGGTAGATCATTGATTAATTGGGGATCTCTGCTTGATTAACCGAAGAAGACTTACATGTTGTATGTTAATGTTCAGGGAGACAATTGAGTTGTGTTTCCACTGTAATTCAGTTGCGCTCACATATTTAGTCAAATCTGTTATTTTATGTAGGCTTTTAATCTTCCTGTTTGGCTACTTTTACACTAGATCTTCACCAAAAGGCTAAGAAGTGGTCAAATTTGCCTCCTTTTGTATGTGACTTATATAATTACGAAGTGAACTATTTCAGTTTTCAGGAACAGACCTAGCACAGTACTCTGAAAGTGCTAAATACATATTTGGTGACGAATCTCTACTACACAATTTATGCAAAGAGCATTCCATAATGTCTTTGTTCAATAATGGTGACTTTTTTTTTTTCCGTACAAGAGCTCCATTTCACCATACATCCCACTGTCTAGATTAGAAATAGAATTACTGAGATGTTCGTTTCCTTCTTGAAGAATTATGTGACATTAGATTATGGCCTGAAGGGAGACAGAATGGTAGAGTTTAAAAAACTTTTCTATGAAAAACAGTTACAGCTAAGAATGTTTAACTTGGTGAAGGGTAACTTCAGATTAATTGCATTGTTGTAGGCAAGGAATGTACTAGCTGTCTTTAGCAGAGGTTCTGGATCAGTGAATAGATGGAATAGGAAGGCATATTTAACTCAGCATTAAATTGAAAAAAAAAAATCTCCTGAAGATCGTCCAGAAATAAAGTGGGCTGCTTAATCGTATCAGATCCCTGTTACTGGAAGTGTTTAAACCCAGTGTCAAATTTAGATGCTGCAGGGGCCAAACAGGTATATAAATGAAGCAAGACCCAGGCATAATAAATAGGAAAATCTCTTGTTTTACTTCTTCGGTATAATAAAGAGACATATTTCATTTTCCCATTAGCTCACCTGCTGAAAAGCTAGCAGTTCAAGTGTCAGTAGCCATTTGATTCTAGGCCTCCCTATTGGAAGCAGACAGGTCTGGCTTGGGACCGTGGAGACCTGTAGGGATGCCTTAGAGAGGGGGCAGAAGCTGCTTGGCACCTGTCTCAATTTCTTCCTCACTGCTGAGACACAATACTCAACACCCACAACTGTAAGGAGGAAAGGTTTATTTCAGCTCATAGTTCATAGTGGTTTCAGTCTCTAGTCGCTGGTTCCAAGGCAGGGTGGAATGGTGGAGAAGGAGCTCATGGCATGGAAGAGAGGGAGAAAGAGGTTAAGTGAGGAGCCGGGAAGAGATGGGCCCCGGCCATGCCCCCAGATCCCATAATCCAATCACCTTCCCAATGCCCCACCTATAAGTACATGAGGCTCTGGGGGGACCTCTACATATAAACCGTAATAGCGCTGATGAATTTTGTGGGGTTGAGTGAACCAGATAGTCAGATTTTCTGGTTTGCCACAAAGCTACTAGTAGTTTTTATGTAAAGTTATTGGGAATTCATTTTTATGGAAAATTCCTGGCAATTAATTATTTAGCAGCACTATGTCAGTTCAACACAGGCACTCTATCCGCACAACTCTGGCTTTGACTGACCTGGCTTCTGGGCCGTCAATGTCTGCAGTTTGATCAAACAATGTATCGGTCTCCACTACCTGCAAATAATATTGGGGAGCTTTCCGCTTCGGGTGGAAAGCTGAGCCAGTGGTTTGTCATCCTCCAGGATCCTCCCCAGCGCTCCAGTTCTGTGTCGTACTGAGTAGCAGCGGCATTCATTCAATCATTTAACAAATATTTGAGAGTCTGCTGGTTATTAGACGCGGCTACATGCTAAAAAGTGAAGAAGATAGATGCACTCTTCCCTTTTTTCTTCTTTTTTGTGGTGCTGGTGATCGACCTCAGGCCTTGAACATGCTAAGCAAGTGCTCTACCACTGAGCTGTATCCCCAGCCTTGACCTGTCTTTTGTACAAAAGCATGTAAGAGCCTAGCAGTGTAGACCAGTGTTCTACCCCTGAACTAGCCTCGGCTTCCATAGGCTGGGATTGTAAAAAGCTTCATAAGAGTTGCAAAAGCACAGTCCTTCATCGGGAATACACGTATATCAAGGTAACAGGTAAAGAAAGGTACAGCACCCAGCAGTAATAATGTTCCCTCTATGGTAATCATTCCTGGAAGTTTTGATCAAGTTAATGTAAATTTTTGTATTGTCCTTCATATGCTCACCAGTTTTAAACTAGAAGTTTACTGTCTTATGATGTTATTTACCTTCCATTTATTGTGCATTTGTCTGAACTTTGTTGGGTAGATTTACAGATTCATGAGTGAGTTATGTGGCTGACCTCCTACTTCTGTTCCTGATAAGATTTTTAAAAAAATCAGTTAGAGCCAGGTGTGCTGGTGCACGCCTGTAATCCCAGCACTCAGGAGGCTGAGGCAGGAGGATCGCTGTGAGTTTGAGACCAGCCTGGGCTACATAGTGAGTTTCAGGTCAGTCTCAGCTACATAGTGAGACCCTGTCTCAAATAAATAAATAAATAAATAAATAAATAAATAAATAAATAAATAGGCTGAGGCAGGAGGATCGCTGTGAGTTTGAGACCAGCCTGGGCTACATAGTGAGTTTCAGGTCAGTCTCAGCTACATAGTGAGACCCTGTCTCAAATAAATAAATAAATAAATAAATAAATAAATGAATGAATGAATGAATGAATGAATGAATGAATGTAAGTAAAAGTAAGTAAGTAAGTAAGTAAGTAAATAAATAAATCTGTTAGATAGGCATGCTTAGGAAACAAACTAAAAGCCCTATATATAGGAATTGGAATGGGAAGGATAGAGTTCTAAAAATCAGTTTAATAATTTAGAGGGAAAGGCTTAATGAAGAATTATATTTGGACTGTACTGTAGCCACTAGCCATATATAGCTATGGAGTGCTTGAAATGTGACTAGTCTGATTTAATATGTGCTGTTGATATAAAATGAACACTGAATTTCAAAGACTTAGCATAAAAAGACTGTAACGTATTTATTGATCAAATCTTGAAATGATAGAATTTGGGGTATAATGGGTTAAACAACATGTAATCAAAATTAATTTCACTTGTTTCATAATGTTACATGGCTATGCTATTGCAAAATTTAAAATTACTTAAATTATACTTTTGACTTATGTATTTCATTTGGGTAGTATTGTTTTAGCCATTTAGTAGATTAAAAAAATAAAAGAGTACCTTGAAGGGATAGTAACAATATTAAATTATGTAAAAATAAATGCCAGCATACATATAAGATTTTCCTCCAATTTGTATTTTCCTGTGGTCAGAAAAAGAATATTGTCTCAATTCAACTTATTTGCAATTTTCAGGTCAGTAAAAAGTAAAAAATATACTTGATTTTACTCCTATTTCCTAGTCACCAGAAATTTGATTATTTAAAAACACAAATCTGCTGGGTGTGGTGGTGCATGCCTGTAATCCCAGCACTCTGGAGGCTGAGGCAGGAGGATCACTGTGAGTTCGATACCAGCCTGGGCTACACAGTGATTTCCAGAGCAGTCTCAACTACATAGTGAGAACCTAGCTCAAAAAACCAAAAACCAAAAAACAAAAAACAAATCTATAGGACAAAGTATAAAGCTCTTAAATACTGCACCAACCATGATGAATTTTGAATTCTTTTTTTAGAATAAATTTTATTTTATTTAATCCCATTCCCCCGCCCCCCCCACATCTGAATTCTAATAAGATAGCTTGAATGTTTTGTATAACTGGCTTCATAAATATCATGTGCTGGTTAATTCAATAATAAGAACTATGTGCAGGACACAGTTACTGCTTTATCTTTTGTTAACAAGTTGTGAATCTTCTCTTTGAAATTAAATTCTAAATCCAGCTTTCTGTTCATTGTTCACAGCATCACAATGGAGATCTTTGGGGTGGAGAGGTAGAAAATGCTTTATTGCTTTTGTGGCTGCAGACAGTATAGCGTTAGATTTAAATTAAATTATCTTGTGTATATATGTGTAAGGTTCTTTAAAATCAGTGGTCAAGTAAGTCTTCAAAATTATGTAGAAAGTTAACAAATTGGACTGATATGACTTAAAGGTCAACAGGACTAAATTTCTTTTTGGTCTTTTTTGTTTTGTTTTTTGTTGTTGTTTCCAGAGATTGAACTCAGGCCCCTGCACTTGCGAGGCAGGTGGCAGAACCATTGAGCCAAACCCCCAGCCCAACAGGACTAAATTTCCAAGCAAGTTCTGATGTTTTTAAGGGGAATACAGATTAACACTTATTTTTGGTTACCGTATACTACACGACATTTCTGAAGAAAATGACATACGCTCCTTTTGTTTTTTTGAGACATAGTATCTGAAAAATCCTTTACATTTACTTAGTGGGACAGAACTTAATATTACTACATTGGGAGTTAAATATATTTAAAAAAACTTGATTAAAGGTATTGATAAAATTTATTGCTAATAATACAATCTTTGCTGCTTTTATACATGTGGTATCTTTGTTGTTAATGTTTTAAAGCATTTGGCATCAGAGTTTTCACACTGAGGTCTTACCCACTTGTGGATAAATAATGTACGTTCCTTTTTTAAGGCTTTTTTTTTTCTTCTACCAGGGATTGAACTTGAGATCTTGTGCTTGTGAGGCACGTAGCAGCACCACTGAGCTAAATCCCCAGTTCTTTAGGCTTTTTGCATTTTTAATGTTTTCTACTTAAAAAATTTTTTTTATTGTTATTATTATTTATTTATTTATTTTTGGTACGGGAGATCAAGCTCTGGGCCTTGCATTTGCAAGGCAGGCAGGGAACCACTGAGCCAAATCCCCGGCTCTTTAGGCTTTTTGAAGTATTCGATTCTATATGAAGAATGAACCAACTTATATTAAATTTTTCTGTTTGAAAAAAACTCCAGTTGACCTTTAAAGTACAATTGGCTACTTTTTTGTGACATACTGGTGAAAACCCTCTATTTAGAGAACAAAAACACCTGAAATGTTATCCCTTTTCTGTTTTCCTCATAGCCTTCTGCATCTTTTGTTTTTAAAATCTTACAGCCACTTCTAGAAGCCATATGTAATTTTTCAGTAAGGCTTTACCAAATACTAGGATTTTAATTGTTGAAATATAGTAATGAGGAGAGACATAGCACTTTTCTTGAAAGAAGTCAATTTTTATTCCCAGTTTTTGATTTAGAAGATAGCTGAGAAAGTTTTTGCAAGTTGCAGAATGCTAATACTCAGAGTGTAAATGAGATATATTGATGTCAGATGGTCAGAATGTGTCAAAAGAAACAAGAAGGTGGCAGCTAAGAAACCCAGCACTGGTGTCCATTGTGGGCAGGAGCAGCACACCAAATGGCCAGGTGGTAGCAGGAGCTGTCTACAGCTGGGATATGCAGGGAGAATGCAGCTACCAGAGGTTTGGAATGTGTTTTGAATTGCCAGTCTTCCCTTTGTTTTTAAATACTTTATTTCTTTCATGTTTAAATGGCAAAATATTAAAAACTGACCTGTTTGGAGGATTTGTTATAAATTCATTTGAGAATGTTTTAAATATTTTAAAACTATTAAATGATTTATACTTTCTGTAAAGATATCTAGGGGAAAGAACAGATTTTGCAAACTAATAATACTTACATACTGTATTTTGCAAATATTATTGGCTCCACAAATTGGCCATTCCTTGGTCTCTATTTCTTTACCTTTGCAATCGATGATTTGTTTTCTTTTTTGCTATGTCATATACTATACCATAGATCTTTCTATGATATGGAAATGTTTAAACCCACATCATACAGTATGGTAGCCAGTATCCCCAAGCATAGCTAGTATAATCAAGTAACTGAATTTTAAATTTTGTTTAATTTTAATTTCAACAGCAACATTGGCTAATTATATTAGATATCACAGGTAGAGAAAGTTGAAAATTGACTCTATTGCATTTTAGTTTCATTGTTTTTTTTTTATTAGGTTTACTTCCCAGAATAGCCATAATCTGTCCTGTTTTCTTTATTTCCTAACCTTTATTGTATGTATTTATAAAAACAATGGTAGAAGATAGATGAAGTATGTTCTTCAGCATTTATAAGAAAAATTTGAATTTTCAAGATCTGTTTAGAAAAATAGCCACATGTTTATTCAAATAAGTGAAGTAATATTCACTTATTTTTTGGTACTAGGGGTTGAACTTGGGCCCTTGCACTTGCAAGGCAGGCAATAGAACCACTGAGCCAAACCCCCGGCCCCAGTATTCACTTCTTTATTTAATATTTTGTCTGATTTAAGTCTTATGTGATACTTTATACTTTATTTTTTTACTGTAAAAATAAGTTAACCAAGGTTTACAGTAAAGGGATTAAACATCTTTTTTTGTTTTTTTGTTTTTTTTACATCGAAACCTGAAGACCAAAATTCGGGTGTCACCAGTATACATATTAAAGCATGACTTTGTTGTCATGATTTAGTTTTGTTTTATCTCATTATTTAATTGATCACAGCCATCATAAAACCAATACTAATCTCTCCCCATTAACATTGACTGTTGACAGGAATTATTCATTTAAATTCCCATCACCTAGTTAAAGTACGGAAGCATGCCATTAATTGTGAATTTTCATTTGTTTAAACTTGACCACTGCACTGTATCATTTCAGAATTGTTTGGCTTGTTTTTCACTAAATGAAGTTTTCATTGGCATGTGTTTTACAAGTAGCTTTGCTGTTTATTTCATGATATGCCTGCTGTGGTGTGAAATATCTTGGACTGTATTGCATGTGCTTAGTATCATCACAAGAATATATGTAGGGTGGGATTTTGAAACTTGTGGGGCTGTTATTTCATATGTATAATATTAAGATGTCTTTAAATATGTGAAGATGTCTTAAAGCATTCTGCATGTTTGTTGCATAAACAGATTTTGGGGCCCAATGCTGTCCTGGCATGATATAAAGTCATTTCAAATAAGTGGCTGATTGCTGAATTTTACCTTTAGTGATATCAAGCCAGGAATCTTTTAAGATACTCTTGGAGTGATGATAGTAATGTGCAAAGGCAATATTAATGTAGCTACTTAGACTTTTTCTAAGTTGTGGTATATTAAGTTTAACCATTCGCTTTTGCTACTAGATATATGGTAGCATGAAGGAAGGCTGTTGCTTAGGAAGTTTGTGTTTATATTAAGGGAGTTATTTGGGGACAATCAAGATTACATAATCTGTAATACATTTTTAAATGAGAGGAAGGGGTCTGATATGCATGCACCTACGTTAAGTATATAACATACTTGGATTCCTGTGAAGCAGTGGGTGAGAAATATTGGCCTAGGTTTCTTGATTTGTTAAAATCAGGATGATAACACTGAAAAAAGTGATGTTTAAGGCCATTCATTGTATTATATACATATTGTACAATTACTTGCGTAACATGTCTAACTGAAGTAAATAATCTTAATGATTCTTTGTTTCAGATCATCAGAAGATACTAAATGGTTGATCCCTCTTAAAGTTGCTACAGTCTAGGTTTATGAATGAGTTTTTCATTCCTCTGTAGATTGCACTTAACTAATGATCTTGCCTACTGAATTTTTCAAGATAAAACAATACTACAGTGGGAAATCTCCTGAAGAGGTTCTTTAAAATTTTCATATATTCACATATTCCTTTGAGAATCTTATAAAATTTAAAGTTTTTTTAACCAGAAAATACACATGTAGACAACTTTGCAGAGCCTATTCATAGGGGCCTTACTTCTTCTTAGTTAGCTAAGGCTGTTCATCTAAACACCTTTGGATGTGGTGTATAAAAATACATGATTATGAATGGTTCTGATCCACATAGTATTGGATAACATACTTTATATTTGGGAATAGTATGTGTTCTATATGGGATTTACTGTAGGATTTTTCCCTTTGATTTGGTAACTATTAATTTGAAAATGCTTGTCTTTTGTATACTAACAAAATAGTTTTCAGAGAAACATTTTCAGAATACACATTGTTTCAAATGGAAACTCTTTCCATACCTTGTTTTTGGAACATATCTCTCTTTCTAAAACATACCTCCTCTTTTTAAAATTCTAATTATTTTCCTACTGATGTAACTAAACAAAGTACTTACTAATTATGCAGGCTGGAAGCGAAATTCATTGACTCCTAGGACAACTACTTTTCCTTGCCCTGGCTGTGAACATGATGTGGATCTTGGAGAACGCGGAATCAATGGTCTCTTTCGAAATTTCACTTTGGAAACCATTGTTGAGAGGTACCGTCAGGCAGCTAGGGCAGCCACAGCCATTATGTGTGACCTTTGTAAGCCACCACCTCAAGAATCCACAAAAAGTTGCATGGACTGTAGTGCAAGCTACTGCAATGAGTGCTTCAAAATTTATCATCCTTGGGGTACTGTGAAAGCTCAGCATGAGTATGTGGGCCCCACCACTAATTTTAGACCCAAGGTAAGTTAGAATATTACACTTATTGTTACAGAATAGGTTATTATGAGGCTAAAACTGGACAGAAAGAAACATTAAAAGCAAGTATAAGGATTTAAGGCCTCAACTTAGTAGGAGTTACTTAGGGGCTAAAAATCACCATGGAAGGTAAAATTGGTGATTTGTTGTATTACAATACAGTGTAATACAATACAATAAATGAGTTTTATAATGATACCTTTGAGTAATAGAAATGTTGTGTCTAAGATTTCATGGCTAATGTTAAAAAGCTTTTGTGTTTCAGTGTAATAACCTCATAATTACCTCATTTTGATTGTGAAACATTTTTCTGATATTTAGTTAGATAACATTGTACTTTGAATAAAGAATAATTATAATCTAGTATTTTGAAGCTTGTTATTATAATGATTATATAATATCTGAGGTGGAATGGAATCTGCATTTCTTTATCATTCTGGGCAATTTGTTTGGTAATGCTAACAACAACTTTGTGTATTGTTGTTTGCCCTGGTATGTGACTGAAAAGCAGAATGATTATTGGATATATTCACTTTATGATGTATGTAGTTTAAAAAACTATGAATGATTCTTTTAAAGTCTTCATTCCTTACAATTTAATGACGTGTAAATATGAATATGTAATTGTACTCTTAAGCATAAATCCTCTAATTTTTAGTAAAAAAGGGGCGATCTCAAAAGTTATCTTGAAATAGCTGAGTGTTTCTTATATCATATTAAGTATATGACTGGTAGATTAAAAGAACAATAATATATGCTTCCATTTTTTTTATCTTACTGAGTTTATTGGTACTTTTTAAGTGCTTCCACATTTTGAATGACCTTTTCCTTAAATTGTTTGGCTATAGATTTATCAAATAGCTTAATTTTTTTTTTTTTTTTTGAGACAGGGTCTCACTATGTAGTTGAGCTGAGATTGACCTGAAACTCACTATGTAGCCCAGGCTGGTCTTGAACTCACAGCAATCCTCCCCGCTCAGCCTCCCAAGTGCTGAGATTACAGGGGTGCGCCACCACGCCTGGCTCAAATAGTTTAATCCTCTTATGTTTTCATCTCATTTTAGATATTCATAGCTATTGAATTTTAAAAATTTATGATTTTAACTTTGTTTCAATCTTTCTTTTACTTATTTATTTATTTATTTATTTAGGCTTTTTGTCTTGGGGTACTGTGAAAGCTCAGCATGAGTATGTGGGCCCCACCACTAATTTTAGACCCAAGGTTTTTTAAGATGGAGTCTCCTGTGTAGTTCAGGCTGGTCTTGAACTCAACGTGTAGCCTAGGCTGGCCTTGAATTCACAGCAGTCCTGCTGCCTCCTCCCTCAGCCTCCTCACTGCTAAGATTACTAGTGTGCACCACTATACCCAGCTCTCAGTGTTTCATTTAAAGGATTAAATTTGTTAATATTATTTGATTATGAAGGGACAGATTATTAAATGAGTTATATTAGGTTTGAGGTTTTGTGAGTTAAGGATTCATGAAATTTTGTGTATAAATTACATTCCTATACTTTGTATTTTACAAATACAATGGAAGATGGATAAGAGAAGCAAAGAAACATAAATAGGATATACTGAGAAAAATAGTTTTTACCATCAAATAGTTTGTGTTACTCCATAGAGTACAATTCTTAAAAGGGGTAACCCTTGTGTTATAGGATATTTGCTCATGAGTCCTTTTAATCATTTTTTGAGAAAATACAACTTTACATTTTATATTAAACATAATAGCTTTGAGAATGTAAAAATTTAGACATTCTGAAAAACTTAAAATCATTTCCAATTTTTTTGCTCTGAACCTGTGTTAGGATTTAACATACTCAGCTGTTTTTTGTTTGGTTTAAATATCTGTAAGTTAGTAGGCTATTTATAGTTGCTAAAATTGAATCCATTGGCATGACAAAAAACTTTAATTTCATTAGTGTACTGAATATTCCCCTCATGTGAAATTGAAATGATTATTTTTACTTTCACTTTCAAATGTACCTACAGTGATAATTTGTAGAATAAATAAAGGTGTAGATGCTTAATCAAATGGGAAAACTGAGTTGGTCTTTTTGTTTGTAATAAATTGGCAAGAACTAACACCTCAGAAGCTTACATCATAAAGTGTTCTAAGGTATAACGGATGTTGTAAAAGCCAACACCTTGGAAGCTGACATCACAAAGCATCCTAGGAGTCTCATAGCAGCAGAGTGCTCTTAGGGATAGTTGCATTATAGATTCTCATAAATTCTGAAACCTTAGAAAAGTGATTATGATCTCGAATATTTACCTACTCAGCGTCGTCAGAGGACTTTTCAAACTTGACTTTTTTTTTTTGTACTGGGGATTGAACTCTGGTCCTTGCACTTGCGATGCAGGCAGCAGAACCACTGAGCTAAATTCCCCAGCCCCCTTTTCTGACCTGATTAAACATTTCACTTGCATCTAACTTTTACTTTATTATCACCAAGTTTAGGAGAAATAATAGCTATGTATTTAAATTGAAAAATCCAAATTCAAAAATGGTAATTCTAATATAGATAATATGTAGTCTATCAAACTTTTTTATACTTTTATTCATTTAAATGGCTTTATTGAATTTATAAAGCAAATGCTATTTATATTTTAGTTTTTTTCAGATTGCTTGAAACAAGTCCTTAATATCATATTTTTATTCTTTATTCAATAGATTTTAATGTGCCCAGAACACGAAACGGAGAGAATAAACATGTACTGTGAGTTATGTAGGAGGCCGGTTTGTCACCTCTGTAAGTTGGGTGGTAATCATGCCAATCACCGTGTAACCACCATGAGCAGTGCCTACAAAACCTTAAAGGTAGAGTTTGTTTAGTTGTAGAAAATGAATTTTAATTCTTTGTAATTTTACGCCTTAGGTTTTTGTTCCTGAAATCATGGTTTATGTTGTAGTCTGTTTTACTGAAAGGAGTTAATGATGTGAAGTGTTTCTTACACTAGTTTGCCAGTGTTTCTGAGTGATGGTTCTTTGACCATTAGATGTCAAAGCCTACACTGATAGAATCTCTCAGGAAGACAGGAGGGTGAAAAACACTTTAATGTGATCCTTCAGTGACCCCAGTGCCTGTGATATTGAGGGTGTGAATAAGAAAGACACTTTTTGAAGGACAGTAGCTATTTTTGAAGAAACTTGATTCTGGAGAATTGGTATAACCTTTTTTATATATTTTGGTTGGGATTCTTACTAGCTAAAACTGAATTACTTTCTCTTTGTTGATGTTATACAAGACCATTTAAAATTTTCATGCTTTGGCTGGGGATTTAGCTCAGTGGTGCCACCGCCTGCCTTGCAAGCAAGTGAAAGGTCCCGAGTTCAATCCTCAGTACCCCCCCAAAAAAAACCCCAAAAGCAAAAACTTTCATGTTTGATAATGAGTAGCAAAATAGGTAGTGGTGTCATACTGCTGGTCTCATTCTCTTTTCATTTAAACAATATTTTTTTAAATCCACAAGTAATACCACTCTTTTAAATTATTTCGTGTGTGTGTGTATGTGTGTATAAAATGTGAAACCACCAACAGTATATACAATATACACGTTTCTATCCTATATCTAATTGCATATATACTTGCTTTTGTATTTTATATTACATCATGTTCAGTATTTACTCTGTCTTCCTTGAACATGTGGAATACAGGTGTAATTGTTTTATTGTTCTTGTCTACTAATCCACCTATGATGCTTTTTTCTTCTTCTTATACTTCGTATTTCCCTGCTGATTTGCCTGATGGTAACCTTTGACTGGCTGGAGGTATTGTAAATTTCACCTTGTTTGGTGCTGGATATTTTGTCTTCCTGCAAATATTCCTGAGTTTTCACTGCATATGTGACTAGTTTTGGAAACTGTTTTGGGTCTTCGACTTAAGCTTTATTAGGCGGGATAGAACAGTGTTTAGTTCTAGGGCTAATTTTACCTGGCTATATAGGTAAAAACCTTTGATTACGCTTTCTGATGTCCTGTGATTTTGGCTTTTTCTCTTTGGCTAGATGCTGGGATTTGGGATTACTCCCAGTCCTGTGAGCTCTCATCCTTTGGGTAGTTCTTACTGTGGCTTCTGGTCATTTCCTTATATACATTAGTTGATCATTGCTCAGCTTGGTACATGCCATGGCTAGTGTCTAGATGTACCCACAAAGCCTCATGCAGTCTTTTTCAGAGGTGGCTGAATTTGGAATGTGTGATGCTAGGATTAAGGGCGTGTGATTATTAAACCACTACATGTAAGGGATTGGTAGTTTGGATGGGATAAAAAGGACAGAAAGACACTGTTAAGGTCTCTTGTTTCTTTGCTATCTTTGGTCTGCCATAAACTGCTGCCCCTCTGCCATGTGCCAGCCTGTCTTGGGGCCAGCTGATTATGGACTGCAGCATCTACTAATGGTAAGCCAGATAAACCTTTCCCCCTTTAACCTTGGGTGTTGGGTATTTTGTCTCAGAGAGAGAAGTAACTAAGACAGTACATCTTTGCAGTACTGTATTTCTTGGTGTTAGGCCTTAAAATTACTGGGCTCTCCAGGCTCCAGTCTCATTGTCTGTACTCACAGGAAACCCCAGGCTCCATGTGATTTCTCAGCTGTGCTCAGCCTTGGAAATCTTTTCCAGACAGTAGTCTGTGGCAGTCATAGTTCTCATCTTTCAGGGAAAAGTCTCCCCTTTGTTTTTGAAGTCCTGTATCTTGAGAGCTGTTTTATATATTTTGTTAGGTTGATTCAAGTAAGAGAATAAATCCATTCTTTGTCACTGTCTCATGCCTTGACAACATGCCGCACATATCACTGTTTGTAATTAAACTTTGTCTTTAACATTTAAGTTTCTTACAGGTGTAATCTTAAATAAGTTATGTTTTTTTTGGTTTGTTTTTTGGTATTGGGGATTGAACTAAGGTCCTTGTGCTTGCGAAGCAGGCAGCAGAACCACTGAGCTAAATCCCCAGCCCTAAGCTATGTGATTTTTTTTTCTACTACTTGTCATAGGTCTTTGGCAATAGTGTACATTTAAGCTATTGCGTTGGAAAGAACAGCTGTGCTTTTCCTCTGCTCTCAGATTGCAGCAGTCAACACAGAAGGCTTCTGTGACCTCAAATAATGTGGAACTCTCATCCCACCAGCAAGCAGTCAGTTAGTTCTGTGTCATACACCAGCTGTGGCCTCTATTCACTTCATTCTGACCCTGTCTACCTGGAGTTAGCATCATATCTCACAGGTTGAGGGCTTAGTACCCAGGACTCCCCCTCCCCGCTTCAGGTGCCATTCAAACTCCAAGTGACTGACTGTAAGTCTGACTAAGAAATGGTCACTGAAAACCCTCTCTGCAGATTCATTTGACCTGAGTGGCTCACAGAAGACAAGGAAACATTTATTTACATTTCTTGATTTATCAGAAAGGATATTACAGAGGATGAACATAGGGCGTGTAGGCCATGGCAACCCCATTCGGTTGTGCCACCCTTTAGGGGAACCCCTTGTGCTCTGCCATCTGGGCGCTCTCCAGCTCCTGCCCTTTGGGCTTTTTGTGGAGGACTGCTAAGGCTTTGAAGTCCTGTTTTGCCTGAAAAAAGGGGCTTGGTTAGGTATTCACTCTCTCCTTCAGTCTGGCCACATCTCCAGGTAATGCCTTTCCAAAAGCTATTGACTACAGAGAGGAGATCTTGATTGCTGAGAAGGAACAGGACAATAGAAAAGAAACTAAGACAGAATTTGGTGCCAGAAAAGTGGGGTCATTGCTGTGACTGTACCTGACCATTTGGTTGAGGAGCCTTTGGAGCTGGCTTGTGGTAGGGGGATGGGTTAGGAAAAGTTGGAGATACTGCCTAAAAAAATAGTTTGAATGCCTGAGACTGTTCATGGGAGATTCTGGTCAGAGTTCAGAAGACCAGCATGCTGCTAGAAGAAGTCCTCTTGGCAAAGACCAGGCTCAGGAGGATTCTGCTGGAAAGGACTGTGTTGGCTGTTGGACTCCAGGCAGTGTGTTTTATATCTTGGCAGAAAGTTTGTCTGCATTTTGCTTGTGCCCAGAAACTTTGCCTGAGATTGCGATTAAGGTTGGCAGACTATTCTTGCAGAAGAAATTTCAAAGCATTCTAATGTTGGGGCGGAATTGAGTAGATTGCCTAGCAGAATGATAAAATGTTGTGAGTTTGGCCAGAAAGTAAGCTCCAGTAAAACTGGACTGCAAAGATACAGCAGAAGAGATCTTGATTGCTGAGAAGGAACAGAAGAATAGAAAAAGCTTGCCTGAGGACATCACAAGCACCAGCAGGACTCCAGTCTTTGCAGCCTTAAACTTACAAAAGTGAAAGACTTGCTTTGAGAAGAAAGCCCCAGAGCACCATGTTCCAGAATGGAGGTATCCTAGGGAAGTTGTTTCTTGGGATTTGGTTCATAGGCTCTAGACCCTTACAGCCAAGAGAGAAGGAAGCCTGGCTACTGCTCCAGCTGTCAGCAGACCTTGGCATCATCCATGTGGTGCCGGCTTTAGGTACATGAAGAATGGACAAGTTGTGGGGGAGCCCAGACAGTATGCCTCTGAGAGGGCAGCATGTGAAGCTGAAGGTGCAGAGGTGACTCCAGAAATTTGGAGAAGCAGGAGTATGGATCTTCTGTGGAAAACTGTAAGGAGAGAACAGAGCTTGCCTAAGAGAGAAGCCATAGGAGCTAAAATCACTAGAAGTGCTGTAGGGTCAGAGCCACCGAAGCCCTTTGGAGTTCATATCTTGCCACAGATTATACCAGAAGCTAGACATGGAACTATAGGACTTAATGTTTGCCCCGCTGGATTTTGGACTTGCATTGGGCAGAATGTTACAGCTTTTGCCTAGATGTCCCTTCAAAGCCGCATGCCGTCATAGGTGGGACTTTTTCAGAGTGTATGATCTAGATCTAGAGTGTATGGTGCTGGAATTGATTTATGGTGCAATGCTAAAATTAAAGGTATGAGTGCTGCCTGTCTTAAGGGTGGGTAGCCTGGATGCAGTATAAGGTACAGAAAGAGACTTGTCAATTGCAGCTTGCTTTTGCTGTCTTCTGCCTACTATGAACTGTTTTTGATTCTGTGATGCCCCTCTGCCTTGCCACCCATTCTTGGAGCCAGCCAACTATGAACTGAAACCTCTGCAAACTGTAATCCAAATAAACCTTTTCTTCTTTAACTTTGGTTGTCGGGTATTTTGACTCAGCAACGAGAAAAGTAACTAAGACAGGAGTGGTCTTGGCAGTGGGCAGGGAGCTCCCATCCCCTGTCTGGTTATGACACCCTTTAGGAACCCCTTGTGCTCTGCCAGCTTGGAGCTCTTCAGCTCCTGCCCTTTATGGGTTTTATGGAGGACTGCCAAAGCTTTGAAATGCTGTTGTACCCAGAAAAAGGGGTGACGGTTAGATATTCTCTATGTTTCCTTCGGTCTGGCCGCATCTCTAGATGATGATTTTTTTTTTTTTTTTTTTTTTTTTTTGCACCACGGGTAGAACTCAGGACTTGGCACTTTTTTCATTAAGGAGAATTGGATTTGGGCTCATCTTAATTTTGCTAGTTATATCTGTAGTAGTTAGTAGACATTTTACTGAGCAGTGATCCTAAGGAAGTTTTGCTAGTTTTGTTTCCCATTGATAATTTCCATAGACTTCTAAGGAGGACTTAAAGCTCTTGTTCCTGTGCTATTATCTTGTAGAATGATAGCTTTGATTTTAGACAAGTTTATTAACTAGTATCTGAAAGAGAAAATGTAACTATTTTTATAAACTCTTCTCACTGAATAAGGAAGTAATTAAAGCATTTGTATATAGGGTATGTGACTAAAGTGTGTCATACCCTTTCTTCCCAATATTTTATTCTGAACATTTCAGAGATAGAGCAGAGCTGATAGCATCTGTAAAATTGTGTGCCTTGGGGCAAGGACCATATCATATGTATTGCTCCCTTAGCCTGCTTACTTAAAAGATATTTAGCATGATTATTGATGACTCTTTCTTCCTTCTCCCTTGGCTTATTGACTCTGTTTCTTTTAAACCTTTGGTTGTGGACATGATAGACAGAAGGAAGTAGTGGTTCTCGAACTTTGGTGGGAGTTACCCTCACTTGGGGCACTTGGTACAACTACAGAGGCTGTTTCTGTCCTCCTTCATGGGGCCTGGGCCTCTATGTTCTTCATTAGTAACCAGGAGACTCCGAATCACATCACTGTTTGAAAGCCACTGTTCCATGGGAAGGCTTTTGAGCAGTTTCGGAGTCTCAGATGAGTTCCATGATTTGTTTAAAACTGCTTTCCCCATTAGGTGAAATTCCTGTGGCTAAGGGAGCTTGTCTTTTTTACCTTTTTCTTTTATTGTCAGTGCCTAGTATTGGTGTGTGATACTCGTCTGTTTTTTGGAGTCCTATGAATGAATGGACATAGTGATTCTTGGTTATAGTATATCTAATCATTTAAAACAGACCGCCTAGTTCTGAGAGCAATAGGAAGACCAGAGCTGTCTCAGATAAAGAATAGGTGGCGGGAGTCCATCTAAGCATTAAAATGAGTGAATGATGGTGTTTCTAAGTTCTGACATCAGTTTCTTCTCTGGTTCTTAGCTCCGTGAGTCAACTTATCCTTTTTTCTACTTCTAGTTTGAGTTTAGAACTAAGCCCTACTTACAATTAAATGGGAAAATTTAGCTCTTTGCCACTGTAGTTTAAAAAGACCTGTACCTCATGCTTCTGATCCCAGTGTGGTCCCAGGAGGGATGGTGCTGTGGTAGAACTGTCATCGGACTTGCAGCCTGCTGCTAAAGAAACACCTCTGCCTGTGGAACAGTGGTCAGTGGTTAGTAGGGGGAGTAGGTTTCTAGTTCAGCTGTTTAATAATGGGGCATTTGCACTTGTATGTTTTGGCTTCCTCATCTGTAAAATCTTTTGTTGAGACATAAAATGTTACACCCTTTCTTACTCTTCTCATTGTGTTATTTCTTTTTCTCTTTTTCTTTTTTTTTTTTTTTTGAGACAGGGTCTCCCTATGTAGTTGAGACTGACCTGGATCTCACTATGTAGCCCAGGCTGGTCTAGAACTCACAGTGATCCTCCTGCCTCAGCTTCCTGAGTGCTGTGATTACAAGCGTGTGCCACCACGCCCGGCTTGCCATTTCTTTCTTGGTCTCATCTTGCCTGTAGTACCCAGAAATCTCATTCCTCTGCCTGACAGGTTCTCCCTGTCTTGTCAGTGAGCCGTCCGGAAACACACTGTGATTTCTGGGTGTTCTTGGGAAATACAGACGACTCTTGCAAAGCCTGTGACTTGTATTTTTGTGTATATTCTCTCTTCCTATTATGTGGTCCAAGTAAAAGAGGAAGATAATATGGGGGGAGACTCATTTCTTCAGTTCCTAGAAGCTGAGTCTCTCTTTGTTCCTTTTTTTGTGCCCACCCTTCCTACTTCAGTGCTCAGATCCTGTTAGGGTCACAGCTTTGCAGATGTTTCCTAGGTGTTCCTCTTCAGACTATGAACACGTTTGTTTGTTTTAACTTTTTGTAAGGTGCTTTTTCAGGGCTTTTGTTCTTAATAATATAGGAAAATATCACAGAGTATGTTTTCTGGGCTAGACTAGGGACCTCACCAAAACCCATGATACCATTTCTATATGAAGTCATTTAAATTTTGAAAAGATTACTTTATACTTTTTTTTTTTTGTACCGGGGATTGAACTCGAGCCCTTGTGCTTGCGAGTCTGGTGGCAAAACCACTGAGCTAAATCCCTGGCAAAAAGATTACTTTATAAACAAGTTATCCAGTAAATTTTGGAAATGGCTTATTTTTATAAATCTGTATTTTCATTAATGTATAATTTAATGAATATCTAGATTATGTTGGACTGCTTTTTGTTGCTTTTCCTGTAGGGTATGGTGTGTGCATATAGGTGTGTATGAGCATAAATTATAAAGTCTGATAAATGGCAAGACGAGACTGTTGCCTTTATTTACTTAGATGTCTTAGGAAAAAGAGTTCTGAGGGTGATAATGAAACAACAAAAATTTATTATTTGTATACGTGTTTAGAATTTTGAATAATCTCAGCATCACTACTTAATTCTTTTTTTCTAACCTACTTTTAATTTTCTATATATCCTTGGACCTTTGTGCACAAGGCCAGTAACTGTTTATCTTGGGCTAATAAGTTTATTTTATTTTGGGGGGGCTAATAAGTTTAATCACCATATCTGATTTTACTGTCTGTCATTATAGAGGATGAGTACTGAATAATTTTTTTAAAAGTCACACAAGGGCCTTTTGCTAAATTTTGTGCTATGAATATGTTTCAACAGGAAAAGCTTTCAAAGGATATTGATTACCTTATTGGTAAAGAGAGCCAGGTGAAAAGTCAAATTTCTGAACTAAACTTGTTAATGAAAGAAACAGAGGTAAGTAACAAACTAGTTTGCATAGTTTTCATTTATATATTTTGACATGCGTTTATTTGTTCATAAAATCCTAAGGCTGTTTTATGAGCTGGGTACAGAGTTGTGTTAGATATTATTTCTTCTTTTCTGGGACTAGGGAAACAGATGTAAAAATAAATGATGACACTATATCATCAGTGTCGTGATCAATCAGTGATTAAATAACACTGGAATATAGAAGAAAGAATGATTATAAAATAAGTAACAAAGTCTCGAAAGAAAATAAGGCAATAATGGAAATGATAGTTTTTGCTATTATAAGTATTTTTAAAAATGAGCAAATTGCTTTTGAAAAATGTACTCTTGTTTCCAGGTAATCCTGACTGTATGTTCTACTTTTGTTTACAAAAAGACTCAAATTAGAGTGTTCATGACTGTAGAAGTTGTAATAATTACAAAGTGGAAACTACTCTGATACAGTATCCATAAACAATGGAATGAAAATCGAAATAAGGATAAATCATCTACAACTATACACAACAGTGTAGATGAATCCTACAATGTTGAAAGTAAATGCCAGATACAAAATAATATATACTATATGATGATATTTATGAGAAGTGCCCAAACACCTTCACCTGGTGATACATATCTCTGATCTCAGCTATATGGGTGGCTGAGGCAGGAGGATTGCAAGTTTGAGGCCCATTTGGATAACTTAGTAAGACCTTGTCTCAAAATAAATGATGAAAAAGTGCTGGAGCTATAGCTCAGTGGTAGGGTACCCCTGGGTTCTATTCCCAGTATTTACTATTCTATGTATTAAGTTATTTTTTCCATGTAATTTAAGGGGACATTTTTTATATTGTCTGATTAAATAACATTCACTCGGTTTGATTTAATTTCCCAACACAAAGTAAACTACTACCTAGATAGTAGTTATCTTCAGGGTTTCTATATGTTTGGTCCTTTTCAGTTTATCATTAACCCCATAGCTTCCCTCACTCATGCTGCCTTTACTTCTGAAATAAGGGAAACAAAGCATTTGTTTTTGGGTTTGTCATCCACTAGGTAAAAAATTGAGAAAGTCAGGCATTAAGTGTTTATATAGTAGGGCTGTCTTCCTGAACTAGAGTGAGACCAGAGATGTTGAATGTTAAATGTTTTCTGCCTTTGGCCTGAACTGCATTTGTAGGTTGATAAATCCGCCTGCTAAGTAAGTATCTTGTGCACTGGAGAATTTATCTCCTTTTTTGACTTTTATTCAATGACAATGGTGACACTATCTTTGCTCCTGCAATTATCCTTCACCAGAAAAAGGTCTTTTTATCTATGTATAGTGATGTTTCTGAGCTTAATGTGATATGACGTTGAGATTCTGTCGAAGTATCCTGTCAAAGTCTTTTTCTGCTCCTTTCCTTTCTAAAAAGTGTGTGTGATTGTTGGAGCTGGGAAACAGAGAAGGGAATCTGGAAAAATTATCATTGTACATGTTGGCCAGAAGCCATTGGCAAATGCACAGTGCATTTCTGCCATATATTGTCAGTGTTTAAGAATATTCTTACAAATTAATTTTTTGGGTCTATTAATGATAAGTGCTTATGAGTGCTGTGCTCATCTTGCTTACATTATTGTGTCAGTCTTCTAGGACGGCTACAACGAAAAACTGACCATACATGAGTGGCTTAAATAGCAGAACTTGAGCTCTGCTTTTACAGGGATTCAAAATATTTACTAAATATCCTACAAAGAAGCATTTTATGACAAAGTCAATAAACTGTGTATGGAATTTTCTTATTTACAGTGTGTGACATTGTAGAATTTTGTGTAAATCTTTTTTAATCATCAAAAAAAACCCAAACATCTAGTTTTCATCTAATTTTTTGGAGAGGATGCTGGGCATTGAAACTATTTAATCTGTACAGAGCTACATCCCTAACCCAGTCCATAGTTTTTACTAGAGAAAATGGTATGTACATTGGACCCTTGAGTTACAATGGGCCTGACATATGAACAACTTGTGTTATGATCAGAATTTTAGTTTTAACTTACAACCAAAGTCTGGAGTTATAACCCAAATGCCAGCTGCTTATGCTTCCAGATGGGCTCAGATGCAGATTTAACCTTTAAAGAGTTCTGGAAGGGACAACACAACATCCTTTCTTGTGTGGGCTATTGAGAAATCTTGGGCCAATGTCTTTCTAAGGACACTGAGATCTGCCTGTATGAAGGAGAGAGACTTTGAAGGTAGAGTAGAGGAGCCATCAAGGGACCACTGTATAGAGAAGTTAAATAATTTGAATAAGGTCACACAATAGAATCAGTGTTCAAATTGTAATTAAATTAATTTGAGTAGGAAACTTACATTTTTTATCTCAGTGAAAAATGTAATTTGTTTTAGTTTAATAGCTATAATTTGACTTATTAAAAAAGGGGATAGTGGAGAAAGCATGAAAAAAGATTCTTGAAGTTGAATACTGTACAAAACTCTAGAAGTAGGTTTTACTCTTAGTTAAATCAGTTTTTCTGTTTTCAGATTCCTTTATATGTAACTGAAAATTGTTTTAATGTAACTGAATAAATTGTCTATAGCTGGACTTTGCAGATAAAACAACGTAACTACAATATTACTAAATTACAAAATAAGTCTTAGTAAAAGTTGTTAGTTGTTCTTCACTGTGTTTGATACCATACTTTTTTTTTCAAGATAAATTTCAGCTGGGGATTTAGCTCAGTGGTTCCGCTGCCTGCCTCGCAAGTACAAGGACCCAAGTTTGATCCCCAGTAGCAACCCCCCCAAAAAAAAAGATAAATTCCAAAGGTTTAATGTACCAGATGCCACAGAAAATGCATCAAAATAATACATGAACAAGTTTTAAGAAAAATTTTCCATATATTGATATTGGTGTCTATTCAACTGATCAAAAATAGAAAGTCCCTCTCAGTTTCTCTTAATGAAGCTTTAATAGTAACAAATCTCAGAATTTTCTGTTTTTTGCCACTGCTGAAAATTAAATATACTGTAATCTCACTTCCAAAATAGATGCTTCACCAAAGTTTGATATTTAAAAATTAACATTTAGAGTGGGCTGTTTGAGTTAGGCAAAAATTATATTAAAATATCCTGTCTCTTCAAGCACTATAAAGAAAATGAGATACCATACTATTTTGAAAATTTCAGAGTTAGACAAATCTTTTTTTTTTTTCATAGTATCCGGATTTGTTTTGATAATTTGACTTATCACATAAGTGAAGTATAATTATATAGAACTTTGTGAAATGGTATTTGGATTCAACGAATGAGGTAATCCCTGTACTTATATATTACAGTGCAATGGAGAGAGGGCTAAAGAAGAAGCAATTACACATTTTGAAAAGCTGTTTGAAATTCTAGAAGAGAGGAAATCATCTGTTCTGAAAGCAATTGATGTCTCTAAGAAACTAAGACTAGACAAATTTCAGACTCAAGTGGAAGAGTATCAGGGACTTCTGGAGAACAATGGGCTCGTGGGGTATGCTCAAGAGGTGCTGAAGGAGACGGATCAGTCTTGCTTTGTGCAGACAGCAAAGCAGCTCCACCTGAGGTATTTACTTTCCACTTGAGAATCCCCTTGGCATCCCCTTGGTGTCATTAAACACCCCTGTGTATTTCAGCTTTAGTTCCCGAGTGGTTTGTAGTACTGTTAGTGTGAAATATGTACTTTGCTTCATTCTTGAGTATTGAGTGAAGTGTAAGTTTTCTTTTATTCATCATATTGCAGATGTTTAGTCTGATTTGACTTTGTAAAGAATCATGTTTATCTAAACTATATCTGTCTGCAGAATACAGAAAGCTACAGAATCTTTGAAGAGCTTTAGACCAGCAGCCCAGACTTCTTTTGAAGACTATGTTGTTAATACATGTAAACAAACAGAAGTTCTTGGAGAATTATCCTTTTTCTCTAGTGGTAAGTCTTAGACAAGGCAAAACCTCATTATTTTAGTGTGAATTTACACTGTATAGACAAAACACACAGTTCTGTTTATTTTGACATTAGAAAGCAATATTTCATTTGCTCTGGATCATCATCAAATTATGTCAGTTTATTTTTTTTGACTATATTTTTATGCACACAACTGTATTATTTTGGGTTGTGTATTTTTGAATGTTGCACAAATGGCATGTTGTATGTATCCTTTTTAAAATAGTTTTTTGAAAAGTTAAGTTTAGATAGATAGTAGTTAATATACAGTTCTGGTTTAAAACTTTACATTTTGACTATTTGTAGTACTTCATAAGTAAATAAATTAGTTCCTTCCTGAGAGACAATTTGTTTCTATTTTTTCTCTTTTTAGACAATACTGTATTGAACATCTTTGTCATTGTTTCTTTGTGTATGTGTGTTTGAGTTTCTTTAGGGCAGAAACCTAGAAATAGAACCTGTAGACTCAGACTGACTGTCTAATATGGTATTTACGTTATTGCATTAGTTTTCTAGGACTACTGAAACAGAGAACTGACCATACATGAGCAATTTAAACAACAGAACTTTTCTTTCAGTTGTGGTGGCTCAATGTCCAAGGTCATGGTGGTTTAAACAGTAGAAATCAATTTTCTCATAGTTCTAGAAATCTGGAATGAAAGTATCAGCAGGGTGGGGTTCTTCAGAGACTTTTCTCCTTGTCTGGTAAATGCAAGGGCCATCCCATCCCTGTGGCCCTTTCTTCCTTCGTACAGGTCTGTGTCCCATCTCCTCTTAGGGACACCAGTCAGATTGGATTAGGGCCTACTGCAGTGACCTCAGTTTAGTTTCCTCTTTGAAGATCTTGTCACATTGGATACAATCACATTCTGAGGGTTAAGACTAAAACACATGGGTGAGGTGGGTAAATTCAAGCTGAAGCACTTGCTGCTTGTGTGTTGCTGCTTCCACACAGGAGTCTGTCTTTCTCACATTCTCACCTCTTTCATTTTCCTGCAGTTCCTCTTCTAGTGATTGGGACTGATCAGAGTCCTTTCAAAGGTGTAGTCTAATTACCGTATAGATGTAGATTTATGTATTTGTAAATTCAAGGGAAATGTCTTATTAAAAGAAAAAAGTTCTGCAAGATTTCTGTGACTTCCTTTGTTTTAAAATCTGTACCTGAATCTGATATTTATGACTCTTATTTTTTTAGATAAGTTATTATGCAAATGCTGATTCTACTTTTTAAGCTATACTTTATTTCGAAACTGTGTACATGAGTTGTTTTGTGTTTGTATACATGTTTACATATACAGTGGTACCTCGGCTTACAAACATAATTTTTACAGTTTTGGAGAAGATGGCAGCATTTGTGTTTTTTGTGGGGAAGTTGGCTGTGATTATGTTTGTCACCCAGTGCCGCTTTTGAACAGAAGCAAAATTTTGCTGAATGCTTTTGTTTGTGAACTGAATTGTTTGCAAACAGCATTCATGAACTGAGGTATTGTGTGTATATATATACACACACATATATACACAGATACAGACATGCGCACACATACGTGAATAATACTTCACTTGTGACTCCAATATTTTCCCTTTCCTGTGGATCCCAAGGGAAGATCTAGAAGGGAGAGGTAACTGGGTAATCTTGTGTTATATCCAGTGTACAGCAGAGAACCACTGAAATACGTAGGTGGGGAAGAATGGATAGTACTCAACTCTCTTTCAACTGGTGGTTATTCCCTTCACTTTTCTTTTAAACTTTAAAATGTATTTTGGGTGACTTTGCAGATCTTAAGGCAATATAATATTCAGGAATATAAATAAACACATAGTTTTACCTTGCGTATTTGTAGCTGGGAGATAATAAAGGAGAAACCGCTCTTTATTTTGTATCCTCCACTGTGATTTCATATAAATTGCGTGTGTGTGTGTGTGTGTGTGTGTGTGGTGTGTGTGTGTGTAGTGTATGTATGCCTGAATGCGTAGCTTTTATAGCTTACTGTTCCTACCATTGTCAGTGTTAGGAATTTAGTATAAAAAAGAGGCATATGCACAATCATTCAGCTGTGATATTTAGTCATTCTGTTTTTAGTGAAATATTAGAAACCTGTTTCCCAAAATAAATAAATGTTGTTATACCCATACAGTATAATATTTTGAGGAGAAAGTACTTGCAAGATCTGTACGAAGGTGTTTTAATGATTATCTTTCAATTAAAGTTTTTATGTCTTTTCTTTATTTTCTGGTTTTCTTGTAAAATTATGTATAAAATTTATACTAAGAGAAATTAAATCTCTGAAATTCTACTGAAGAAAATATGTAATGTTCATTGAGATTTTGAGACAGTCACCAAACTTTTTAAAGTGTTAAAATTATA
>NW_022900921.1:33496221-33499214 GCF_012274545.1 Fukomys damarensis | reverse complement strand
TCTTGGTTTGTGTGCGTGTGTATGTGTATGTTTGTGTAGTATAAACTCTGTTGCATGTTAAGCATATATTCTATCATACAGCCATACACCCAGCCACCCCCGCTCTTTTCTTTTTTCTCCCCCCCACAAAGATGCTAATATGGCTATAGAGGGTTGTAATTAGAGCACAAAATGTGCTTTTGGAGTGGTAAAAATACTATTGTTTTGTTTTTACTATTGGCAGTACTGGAAATTGAGCCAGAGACTTTGCACTGGAGTACATCTCCAGTCATATATATATTTTGAGACAGGGTCTCACTATATAACTGACCTGGAACTTACTATGTAGACCAGGCTGGTCTCCACGCCTGGCTTAAAATAATTTTTATATGGGAGGATACAATGAAAAAATTTTAAGTCTAAAGCTGTTATTCAGTACATAGAAAAATATGGATACTATTGTAATTTATGGTGTTTCAAAATTAATAATGATAATACTTAAAGCTATAATTGAGTCTCAAATTTTGTGTTTTTCATTTTTCTCTCTCGTTTCAGTTATAAATATAAATACCCTATATTTATATTTATTATTTTTATTATATATAGTACTATAAACTTAGAAAATTATTGGACAGTATAAAATCATTTTCAGTACATCATTTTTATGGAGAAAAAAATACAAGTTTGGAACATCAGTATTTTAACATTGTTTTTTCTGATTCTTTCAGGCATAGATGTGCCTGAAATCAATGAGGAACAGAGCAAAGTTTACAACAATGCCTTGATAAATTGGCACCATCCGGAAAAGGATAAGGCTGACAGCTATGTTCTGGAATATCGGAAGATTAATAGAGACGAGGACATGTCATGGAATGAGATCCAAGTGCGTGGCACAAGCAAAGTTGTCTCTGATCTTGAAGAGAATAGTCACTACGCCTTCCGAGTGAGAGGGTACCAGGGCTCCATCTGTAGTCCCTGCAGCAGAGAGCTGATTCTTCATACTCCACCCGCTCCAGGTACTGGGGATAGAGTGGAGAGACCTGGACAGTATGAGCTGCCTGTCTCTGTGTAGAGGTACATTGAAACCAGCTGTTGCTCTTTGAAGACTCTGGACAAGTAGATGCCATACTGAGCTGGAACTTAGAAATGCAATGAATAGTTGAATTTTACCCTTTAGTCTGGGAACAGAATTAGATTTTGATTGATTTCAATCAGAGAAGAGCATGAAAGGAAGATATTTGAGTGAATAGAGTTGGGATTAAAATAGCATGAGCGCTACCTTAAAAGTTTAAAATAGCGTAATTCAGTTTTTTGGTCTGTGGCATTGTAAGTAACTCATCGTGAGTCCTGACACATGGGATGGTGACAGTCATTAGAACTACGTGGTTAGCTTTGTTCCCTACACTAAAAGCTCCTTATGCTCAGCCACCCTCCTTCCCCCTTCTGAGATGAAATCCACTGATATGACCTACAGTGTAAAAACTTTTACAGAGTGAAAATGACTTACAGCTTAGGTCATGTTCATTATGTCTCCGTGGTCATGGAAAAATTATAAGTAAAGTTATGCTCAGTCTTGTTAGCAGGAAAACATTTTGTCCTATTGGTTGGCATTGGAAAATACCTTCAGTGGATTTTTTTTTTTTTTGGTACCAGGGATCAAACTCAGGTCCTTGTGTTGTGAGGCAGGTGGCAGAAGCTAAATCCCTGGCCCCTTCAGTGGGTTTTTAGATCTCATTGTCCCTTGCCTATTTTTAGTGGCTTATGTCACCATGTTTTATGCACTCTGCCCTTCCCTTTTTTGTTCAAAATAGATAGTGTGTTGCCTACTCTGTTTTTCAGGTACATTATGGCTCCAAACAATAAACTAAAATGTGTATACAGTTGGCTCAAACTATTATTCTTGAATTTTAATAAAATCTAATAATTTTAGGAAAAATCTGCAAGTATAAAGGAAATTTTTTATGGTTTATGCTCTTTCCTCTTTCTTTTCTAATCTCTTTAACCAAAAGTGGAAGCAAAAGGATCCTGGACATAGCTTCTGTTTTCAGTAACAGTTGGGGTTGGGTAGAAGGAAAGGGAATATTGCAAGTTATCTTCCTTTACTGTGAGAAAAGCCATAAGAATAGGGTGACCTTTAAGTTTATGGTGCAAGCTGGGAGATTTTAGAGGCTGAGAGGAAGTGGAAAGGATTATGCCTGAACACTAGGCGTGTCCAAAAAGAATGTTCTGCCTACCTAAGGAGGGTGGCTTTAGCTTGCTAGCAATAATTTTTTAAATAGAGTTATATTACAGATAAAATTTACCATTCTAGCCATTTTTAAAAGTACAGTTCAGTGACATTAAGTACATTTGCAGTACTGTGTAGCTGTCATAACTTGCAAATCCAGAACTTTTTCATCAACCTAAAGAGAAAATCTGCATCCATCAAACAATGATTTCCCCATTCTTTCTCATTCCAGACACTGGTAATCTGTCCTACTTTTTCTGAATTTTCCCATTCTAGGTACATTGTGTAAGTGGAATTGTGCAGTATTTGTCCTTTTGCATCTGGTTTATTTCAAGTTTCATTCTTATTGTAGCTTGTAACAGAATATCCTTCCGTTTTGAGGCCTCCTGTAAATTCCTTCCTTCTTAAGGCTGGATAATATTCCACTGTATGTATACACTGTATTTACATTACCTTCACTCATCTAATGAGGGACTTTTGTGTTTCTTAACCACCAGTTTTACACTTAAAGGATCTGAGTTGACAGATTATAGCAGTGTTGTTACCTCCATGTTCTAGATGAAGAAGTTAATGCTTATGTCAAACTCCTGAAATGTTGGAATGGGGATGTACTAGATCTCTGAATCCAAAGTCCATGCTTCTCTCCCTCCAAACACTGCCAGGTTGCCCATGTGTCCTAGTTACTTTCCCATCGCTGGGACAAGATACCTTGGACCCGGGATTTAGCTCAGTGGTTCCGCTGCCCACCTTGCAAGCATAAGGACCCGAGTTTGATCCGGTACCAAAA
>NW_022900921.1:33470338-33496171 GCF_012274545.1 Fukomys damarensis | reverse complement strand
CGAAAAAAAAAAAAAAAAAAAAAAAAAAAAAAGAAAAGTAAAGATACCTGACACCTGCCACTTAAAGAAGGAGAGATTGGGCTGGGGATTTAGCTCAGTGGTTCTGCCGCCTGCCTCATAAGCACAAGGCCCCAAGTTTGATCCCTGTACCAAAAAGAAAGAAAGGAGAGATTTTTTTTGGCTCACAGTTTCAGTCCCTCTTCAGCTGACTGTACTGCAGAAACAGGATGGCCAGGGGCCCCAGTGGAGGAAAAAGTGTTCAACCTATGGCAGCCAGGAAGCAGAGACCAAAGGGAGAAACGGGAGGAAGGTACCTCCTTCCAGGTGATGCCCCCATGACTGCCTCTTCTGACCAGACCCCATTTCCTAACAGCACGTTTGGCCGTGAGATCATCAGTGAATTAACCCACTGGTGGGTGTGCCATCCCCATGATCCAAGCACCTTCCAGCAGCCCCACTTCTGAACACATGGAACTTCTGGGGGACAGTCTAGATTCAAAGCATAATATCATGTCTGACATGTTTGATTGTGTTTTATTAAAAACAGCTAAAAGTCTCGGCACTTACAACAAAATTTGGAGAAGATATTTATGAAAATGTATTACCTTTTAAAGATAAAAAGCATGCAGTGAAATTTCTGTGATTATATTTCTATTTCAAAGAGGCGCATTCATAAATTTTCATATACATTTAAAATACTTTTCTGCTTTTGAGGTTTCTGAAGATTTTCAGGTATAGAGAATATACTGGAAGTTATTGCTAAGTGGAAGGTTTGATTTGATGTACTTGCCTGGGATAGCACGATACCTTCCTCTTTGTTTTTTTCAGTATTTTCTATTTGAAAAATTTATCAAATTAGAAATGTGAATAAATAGCTTTCAGGCTAACTTTAGATTAATTTTAAGCTCTTTCTAGTTTTCAGTTTCCTCTTTGATGAAAAATGTGGCTATAATAATGAACGCCTCTTGCTGAACTTGAAGAGAGACCGAGTGGAGAGCAGAGCTGGGTTTAATACTCTGTTGGCTGCAGAGCGTATCCAAGTGGGTTATTACACAAGCCTGGACTACATCATTGGAGATGTCGGAATCACGAAAGGGAAACACTTCTGGGCCTTCCGGGTGGAGCCATATTCATACCTGGTGAAAGTGGGAGTCGCTTCTAGTGATAAATTACAAGAATGGCTCCGTTCTCCCCGGGAAGCAGTCAGTCCAAGGTAAAAAGTCTTTATTCATCTAAAACTTAGGAATTATTTTAAAAGTTAATACCTTTGTTTAGCAAGGATAAACTGAAAATGGGACTGGTTTATTTATTTGAAGTACATAGTTCTTTAATTTAGGTATTTGAGTTGTGCCTGTGTGGCTGGCTTAGGAAAGGAGTCAAGTTGCCTTGAACTCACACAATGAATGAGATTTATCAGTTAACATTTGATGTGAGAGGAAATAGCTTTAAATTTTAAAAATATTTTACATGGTCCTAAACTATATCATTAAAAAGCATCCACATTCATAGGAAAATGGTCCAAATGCCACCCTTTTTAAAATTTTTATTAGTCTATGTTTGCAGTACATAACGAGTGCATTCACTATGGGGAGTTGCTACCTGTACACATCTGATAACATCCTCTGGCCATCCTTCACCATTGATTCTAAGTTGTTCTTTTGTTATGAAATACGGTTTCTTTAAACTTTCCCATGTCTTTCACAAAGTTGCGTTGTTAGACATTTTTCTACAACAGATAATTCCAATTTATTGAGGCTGAATAATTAAAATTGTAGTTTAGCTTCTTTTATATGGGATAAATAAAATAAAATAGTCACAATAAGTTTGGCCATTTATGTGAATAGTATCCCAGATTAACAATCTGACAGGAACACTTTTTGCACAGATACGTGAAATTTACATAACACTAAGTATTATCATAGGGCTGTGGGTAAACATAGTGGCATGGCCACTTGATAAGATATTGGTATTAATGATTAAAAGGTTTGTAACACAGAAAATGCTAGAAGCAAAAACCTGATTAAAATTGTTGATGTAGTGTGTATATGCGCGCGCGCGCGCACACACATACACACACACACACACACACGCTATGCATAGGAAAAAAACAAGGCTTGTGTATCCAAATTTATTTTATAATAGAAAGAAAACTATTTTATATTCCTTTCCTAATGTAGAAATCCGTCAGGAATTAAGCAGGCTTTTCTTTCCTCTTATATTATTTTGCAGTGCTTGTTTATTTTATTTAGCTTGATAATTCCTTGGATTAAGACATACATCTTTGTGTTTTCTTTTACACTTTTATGCCATAAATGTTTAGTCCTTGACCAGTCCCATTCACTTCCTTCTTCCCTGCTTTATATCTAGGAGGCCAAAGTTGTTAATGACTTTGTAAGTCCTAAATTGTATACACATCTAGGTAAAAGTGGATAAAGTTTTATGACAAGGAATTTGGGTTTGTGTATATGGAATAATTCTAAATGGCAATGTACTTTAATTATATTTTAATGGAAAAATTTGATGTAAAAGTTATTGTCATTTTAAATCACTATACAGTATATTGTGAAAATGTTTTGAAGCTACGTGAAGACCTATAGATGAGGATACAGGTACTGTGTCTGTATGCTGTGTTTCAGATATGAGCAAGACAGTGGGCATGACAGTGGAAGCGAAGACACCTGCTTTGATTCTTCACAGCCTTTTACCTTAGTTACTATAGGCATGAAGAAATTTTTTATACCCAAGTCACCTATTTCTAATGAACCTGAAAATAGAGTTCTTCCCATGCCAACAAGTATAGGGATTTTCCTTGACTGTGATAAAGGCAAAGTGGGTTTCTATGACATGGAGCACATGAAATGCCTTTATGAACGCCAGGTGGACTGCTCGCACACTATGTATCCAGCATTTGCATTAATGGGCAGTGGAGCCGTTCAACTTGAAGAATCCATCGCCGGGAAATACCTGGAATACCAGGAAGACATGTAGCTTGTATACCCCGTGTGACTCGGATGGAAATGTGAACAATACAGCTCCTCGGTAACTCATTATGTTGTCCACATCTTCTGTGTATTATTCTTCTTTAAACACAGAAAACCTAAACAGCCTTGTCTCCTCCATGCTGTTCTGCTTTCCACAAATGATTTCAGTGAAGACATTTTTTCCTAATTAATCCTGAATGGTTACATTTGCAACTAGATTGTATGTCTCTTTATGAGCAGGGAATCTTAACTTATCTATATCAGCTGGTGTTGCTGATCCATTCCTTATGGGGTGGGGGAGGTATACAGAAGTACTTATTATGCTTTTGTGTTTGCCTTTCGTTTTTGTATCATTAATGTCTTAAGATATTTTTTAAATGTCTATGGTTAGAAGTTAGTATTAAGGAGTGTGTCTCACATTTTAAATTTTAGTAGGGAAACAAAGCTACAGATAAGTTTTTTAAAAAGGCCTAAAATGGTAATATGCTTAAGTGGAAGATGACGTACTTTAAAGTGTGTAACAAACAATTATGAACATATTGCCTGGAAATTAGTTTTGCTTGGCTCGCAGTACTGGAGATTGAACCCAGGGCCTTTGCGTTACACCCCCAGACCATTATTCTTTCTTTTGAAACAGAGTCTTGCCAAGTTGCCCAGGCAGGACTTGAACTTGCAATCCTCCTGCCTCATCCTGCCTTGGTGATGGGATTAGAGGTGTTTGCCACCATGGCTGACTTTTTTTGTTTTGTTTTTTTGGTACTGGGGATCAAACTTGGGTCCTTTTGCTTGTGAGGCAGGTGCTGGAAACACTGAGCTGAATCCTCAGTCCCTTATTTTGTTTTTTAAAAGACCACAAACTGTATCTATAAGGACATTTTGTTTGTTTGTTTGTTTTGGTACTGGGGATCAAACTTGGGACCTTGCGCACTTACAAGGCAGGTGGTGGAACCACTGAGCTAAATCCCATTAAGGACATTTTAAAGAGTTCTTTAGCCCATTAACTGGCATATGTAATAAACATGGTTTCTTACAAAAAGCATGAAATTCTTGGTTAACTTACAAAACTTTACACTTTAGATTATTTTTTTCCAAAAAAATTAATCTTCATTTTTTCCTACTCTATGAAAAGTTTGTGTTTACATCAAATAATTATTTTTCAAAAGTATTAATGAAGATGGAATGTTGAAGTCATATTTATTCTTTTGCCCTCCCTGTGTCTTGTGTTTTTCATTTTTGGCACAAATGTTAATGAATCAGATTTTCCTGGTTTATGTTTACAAATCTGAAAAGCTCATATTTTTAGTAGCATTAAATATATTACAATATCTGGAGTAGCTAATTGGTTGTATGGCATTTTCTACAGCTTATTTTTGGTAGTAAGAATCTGTAGTACAGGCAAATAAAAATAAAAATGGTTTAGTAATAGTAACTGAATAATAATCACTGTACCTTTTTAAAAATTGACATTTCTTTTAATAGGAAGAATTACATTTTATCTTCATTTTTGAAGGATGTTGTTTTAGCTAGGTGATTTTTATTTAGATTGCTTATTTTTTAAGTTAAAGTGGTCAGAAACTATGGCTATTATATATTATAGCACTGATCAGTTATGGAGTGCTATTGACACATTTTAGCAGAGTACCCCAAACTCTTGGGACCTGTTTTTTTTATTCTCATTTTTTAAGAGAAATTGGTTATTCAGATGAGTAGCACTACATTAGGCCCCTCCTGCCCAGGTAGACAATATCATGGAGAATGTGTGTTGAGTCATCTTTATTGCTCCCCATCTATGAATAGCACTTTATGACATCGGCTAATCCAAGCAATTACCCAGCGTTATGTTGATCAAGGTGCAATAAAGCTGCTAAAGTCACAGGTGTGGTTAAGTTGAGCTTTGTGTAAGCACATGTCATGTAGGTGTTTTTAAATATAAAGCTTTAACAGGAATAAAAGCTGTTTCACATGTTGCAGAGTTATAAATTGTTCAACAGAATTTCTTTTGTTTTTAATAAAAATTAAAAGAAAATCAAGTGTAATTATTTAAATCTGTGCTTCTAATTTTTAGTATGTTTATATGGAAAATGGAAACTATGTATTAAAACATTTAGTTAACACAATTTAAAGTTAAAGTTTTATAACTGTTTTGGTTTTTATTAGTTGAATTCTTGTGGCAGTGATCATTAGAAAAAATGTAACTAATGTTTCTTTTTGTTTTTTAATGTTTCTTTTCTGATATGTAGTAGATTAGATTTTAAGATGAGTATTCACTTAATTCACACTCATGCTGTCCCATCATGGGTTTTGGTAGTTGTGCTGCTTAGTGGATCATAATAAGTTGTTACTAATGCTTGATCAATCAGGGCTTTTCTTTGGTTAATAAGAATAGATTCAGAGCTAACCTGTTGATACCACATAATAACTCTCATATTCACAGTTGCTTTTTTTGTTTTTTAAGTGGTAAGAGAGTTGTCTTCTTTTGGGATCTAACATAATATGGGTGTGATAAATCTTTTGCCAGCCTTTATAATCTGGACCCTGGGCAAATATTCCATGTAAGAATATAATCATTCTTTAATTTGCTGTAAAAAAGAATTGAGAGCCAGTGTAGTAGGCAAGAATACTTTCACGAAACTATGCTCTACTTGACAAGATTTGCGTTCATTTTAAAGGAGTTTATCTGCTTGTTTGTGGCAGTAGCCTGACAACGGAGGAGTTTTTGTTTTGTTCATTGCTAGGGAATTTGAACCTAGGGCTACTGTTACATCCCCAGGCTACCCTTGAACTTATTTTCCTCCTACATCAGCCTCCCAAACAGCTGGGATTACAGGTGTGTGTCTCTGTACCTGGTGTCATTTTTGTTTTTAAAAAATAGACTTATAGAGTAGTTTTAGGTTTAGAGAAAAATCGAGAGGAAGGTGGAAAGATTTGCTATATACGCTCTGGCTACGCACAAACCTGGGCTCCCCAGTACCTGAGTCCCTCCCCAGAGTGGTGGGGTTTGTGTCCACTGGTGGACTGGCATTAACAAAACCTTATCACTTGCTATTTCTATCTTATGTTGAGGTTCACTCTTGGTGGTGGTGTACACTCTGGTTTTGAACAAATGTGTTATATTTGTTCACAGTAGAATTGTTTCACTGCTCTAAAAATCCTTTGTGTTGCTATCTGTTCATCCGCCCCTACCCCTCTCTAACCCCTTGAAGGCACTGACATTTCTATTATTTATAGTTTTACCTTTCTCAGAATGTCATTAATTTGAACCATACTGTATGTAGCCTTGGTTTCTTTCCTGATGTACATGTAAGTTTTGTCCTTGTCTTTTGTAGCTTTACGGTTCATTTCATTATAGTGCTTAATATTTCATTGCCTAATGTACCAGTTTATCCATTTACCTACAGAGGGACATTTTGCTTCCTAGTTTTCACACTTACAAATAAAGCTGTTATAAACATCCATATGTAAATTTTTGGGTGGACATAACTTCTCAGCTCTTTTGGGTAAATGCCAAGAAGATCAATTGCTGGATCATATGGTAAGAATATGTTTAGTTTTGTAAGAAACTGCCAAACTATCTAACAAAGTGCCAGCCATTTTCCATTCTCTAATTAGTCTCCCTCCGCCTTCTGTCTGTATCTATTGAGGACTGAAGTACTAAAACATGATTGACCGTCATGTTGGTAGGGGCTTATTGACTGTTTGTCATTGTCATGCGATAAAGTGGCTTTTGTTGGATCCTCTCCTGAGTCGGTATCTGTAGGTCTTTTCTCGGGATGTTCATTTTCTCTAATGAAAAAATTGGATAGTGGTTCTTCAAAACTGTACTAAGGACTAAGCTGAGGTTCCGTCACTCCATAAGCAAACTGTATTTTCACAACCTCTCGTGTACCTAGTATCTCTGAGTAAGAGGTAGTCCTGGGTTTTCTTCAGAATCTCTGTCCTGTCTTCCTTGCAAATTATTGATGATGGTGGTAGTGAATCAGGAGGAGGGGAGAGGTAAATATTATGATATTTACACATTTTTTAATCACCTTTTTCTCTTTTTAAATGTCATATTTCTGAGAATCATCTATTCTTTGGATTACACTGTTCCACCCCCGTTATACTTCCCATCCTCTGCTTTATTTTTCATGGGACTCTTCTTTTGTTTTTTGGTTCTGGGGATCAAATGTTTGGGATCACGTGCATGCCAGGAAAGACTTCCACCCCTGAGCTACACGTCCCCAGTCCTCTTTATAGAACTGAGTGTCACATCTGTTTGCTCCTATAAAATGTAAACTCCATAAAGGCAGGATTTTAACCCAGTTTTTATTGCTCTGCTCCCCAAATCTTCCTTGGTTTTCAGGCCTGTGACTTACCTTTTTTGCCCTTGTGCATGAGTACTTCTAGTCTAGAAATTATTTTTCTTATAAAATATCTTGGGTTACCAGTTCTGCCAATACCTTTGATAAGCAAGCGCTTGACTTCCTTCAAGCGTGCCTAAGGGGCCTTAAAGTTGTTTGTTGATAAGGGAATTCTGTGAACATCCTTAAAGCTGAGTACAGTGACTTGCAGTCCCAGCTACTTGGTAGCCCAGGCAGGAGGATCATGTTCAGAAGCCAATTTGGGCAACACTGTGACACTTTACAGCTTAAATTGTAAAGGTCAGTATATTGTAGTCCATATCTAAAGAGTTGATCTTAGAGTTGACTTCAGTTATTTATAGGGGGAGGACCCCATAAGCAAATTTGGGTAATAGATTTTTTTTTTTTAACTACAGGAAACTACAGTGTTTAGTGCTCATTTGACTTTGACTATAACAATATTCTGTGGGACACATTGCACAGACAGGAATAATAGTACAGATTTATGGACCCTATCTGGCTTAGATTACTATCTGAGATTTGTCATTTAATAACTATGTGATACATTATTAAACTGTGAGCTTCATTGCATTTGTAATAGTTCCAGGGCCCTGTACTTAGGTACAGTAGATCACATTTGCAAAGTATGTAGCAGTATTTGGTGTCAAGGAATGCTATGTGGTAGCTTCACATATACATTTGCTTTTAAATAGCATTTTTGAAAATAGAGTTTAACTTCTAAGATGTCTTTTACAAATGACAAGAATACAATTAAATGGAAAGTTACATTAGGAAAATCACATGTAGTGCACTCAGCTGTTATTTGTGTAGAAATCTTGCTGGACAGGACACAATTATTTTTGTTGTCATAGCTGCTTGGCTTGCCAGGTGGCCCTGGCACACATCCCAAGCCCTAAAGCACAAATGAAGTTACCAAGATAGTCTACCTGAAACAAATTAGAATGATACACAGTGCAATTGCTGTTGTTATTCTATTATTTGGCTATGAAAATGTTTTATTTTTTCATAAAAACAAGAATCAAGAAATCACACATAAAAAAAAAAGATACTTTAGCATGCTGTGCCTGCCACTAATTCATGATGGTTTTTGTTTGTTTCTGGTACTGGGGATCAAACCTAGGTCCTTGTGCTTGTGAGGCAGGTGGCAGGCACCACTGAGCTCAATCCCTGGCCCTCATGACATTTCTTTACTAATGCTGGATGTTTTATTTCAGAAAAAGTCCAGGTATATTCTGATTGCCACTCACCTGTTGTCTAGCTTTGCTCATAAATGCCTTCCTCCTCTCTTGGGGTGCAGGGATCTTCCTCTTTTTATACCACCCAAGATATGCTTTTGTCCATAGACTATAATAAATTGCATTTTGTAGAATTCTGCATCTGTCTGCCTCTTCCTTTTATCCCTGGACCCCTTCCCCTTTGTTGCTGGTTCTCATACACCAGAACCAGGTATTCCTAAAATAATTTGCTTATCAGCCTGAAAACAAATTAGAGAGCTATATTAATAATTAATTTGAGATGTGATTTATTTAGAAAAAAAAACTCATATCAAGATAATATGGTCCAAGTGTTTCTTTTTTTTTTTGGTGTTACCTAACAGTAAACAAGAGTTCAAAAAATGCAAAAGAAAAAGTTTTGTAGTCTGTATCATGCGCAGTACCAGTGTCCAAAGTAAACTTAATCTTGTTAAATAAAAAATAGTATGTACTCCAGTTCAGTGCTCTTCAAACATTAACGTGCCTTTGGTTCACCTGGGGAACTTGTTATAATGCTGATTGTGGTTCAGCTGGGGTGGGGTGGGTTGGGGTGGGGTAGGACTTGAGTTTGTATTTTTCTAACAAGATCCAGAACCAGAATGATGTGGAATGGCTGGGTTTTGGAAAACACCAACGCCTCTGCTTGTATGGATCGGCAACTGGAGTAGGAGATTTCACAGTGAAAATTTAGCAGCTGAACTGGAATGGGAATGATCACCTGAGGTAGGACTCTTGATGTTTACTGGTAAGGCCAAAATGATCTTTTCAAGAACTTTTGAGTCTTCTCAGGCTTTGGTCAAACATTTCATCGATATTTCAATACGGAGAGAGTTTAAGCTTCCCAAATTAAGTGCAGGGATTACTGAGCACCCTAGCTCTTAACAACAACAACAACAAAACAGCAGTCTCAGCATAAATTTTCCAGAATATGTGAGTGGATATTTGATTCTATTTTGTCCTCCATGATACTAGAATGAGTTAGTTGCAAAATAGATCTACAACTGGTTAAAAGATTTAATAGGATTCTTCATTTCAAAATTTACTATTTGTTGAGCAACTGTATTCTAGGACCTACACCAATTTTTAATGAAAATCTTAGTTTTTTAACAATCCTAAGAGAAGTTTACCATTTTACCTGTTTCACAGGGAAGGAGATTGAGAATCAGGTCAATAACTTGTCTATATATCAAAGCTTATATATGACAGTTGAGATTTGAATCCACAACATATCTGAAAATCTGAAAAAACAAATTTTTTCTACCATTAACTTTTATGGGGTATGGGAGGGGCAGGTGGTGTGGCTAAGGCACTGAACCCAGGCCTTCATGCCCGGCAGGTGCTCTACCCTTAGCTACACACCTCGGGCCCTCATTAACTCCAGGTTTTAATAATGGCATGGTATTTTATTGTTGTATATAGTCAGGTTATCTAGGCTGTTCTTACACTGTTTTAAAGATTGTTGGTACAAGGGATTCAAAGTGGCCACTGCAGGAAGGATGTGCCTATGTATGTTTTATTTCCTTGTCTGTAAATGGGGAAGTACCTATTTTGTTTAAAAAAATAAAGGACATGATTTAAATGACTGCTTTTGGGTAGTTCCACTTCAGACAGCTGTTTTTTGGCCTTGCTCCCGTAAATGAAATCCTTTGAGTTTTTTCAAAAGTCATGTGTAGTTTTCAAAAGAATAGGAATTTGGAAGATGAGACGTTCCCAATTGTTTCAGATCTCTAACAGACTCAGCTTTTGTACTTTCAAAGAAAACCTGTGAAGTAGGTAATACAGATAGTTTGGAAAGACTGGTGATAAAAGTCATCTTCATGGGAAGTTTTCAGATTTACATGATCACTTTTAAAATGCATAGGCTTAATAGATTCTAATTAGAATCCCATTATTTTCAAGGTGCAGAATTACAGTCAGTAGCACCTTGACTAGCAGTAAGAATGTGTATATTTTTGTGACAGTGGCCCCAAATCTGTCTTTATTCACTGTTAGCTTATTCCATCATACCCCTATTGTAGATTAACTAATGGTCAACTTGAAACGCCCAGCTGAACTGAGTCAAGGTGGTTCTGGGTGTGCAAGACCCAGCTGAGCATTGTTGTCAATGGCATAAAGAGGGAACTGGAGGGGAAGATTGTGGGCTGTTGATTTTCCTGGAGAAGCTTGCCAAGTCTGGTTTTCCTATTACAAACTCAGCGGTTCTCATTGTCCCTGCTGCTCTTGGGAATGGTTGCTTTCCTCGTCAGAGTAGCCCTGGTCTTGGCCTTGAATGTAGCTCCCTGGCTCCAGTGCAGATCTCTCAGCTTGGGCACAGACCCTTCACCTTGCTGGTGCAGACTTTCTAGCTTCCCCCCACTGGCCCCTGGGCCTTCCCAGTGCAGATCCTTGATACAGACTTGCATGTTGACATTCCCCTGAGCTCTAGGCCTCTGGCTGGACTCCTGGAGGACCTTTCTGTGGGAACCAGGCCCTTGGTTGGATTCTTTGGAGCACATGGACAGTTCTCTTGCACTCCTCTGTATCTGGCTGTTTGGGTGAATATTATAAAATAATCCTATGAAGTATGTGACCTGTATTAAATCTATTCCCTTATAAACCCTGCCTACAACAACCCCTCTCCTTTTTACTTTACTCTAAATTATAAATTACTTAGAATTTTAATTTAATGTGAATAGTCTCATCTGAGTTCCATTTGTTACAATTTTGTAAGCCTTCAAACATTTTATTTTGCTTCTTCAGTTTTAATTTAACCAAGGGCCATAATAACCTCTTATTAAAATCCTGAAACATAAACCCTTCAAAGGTGGTTTTGGTCTGTACACAGTTCATTTAGCTTGAGAACTGAAATTATTTTATGTTTTAGAAGGTTATTTATAGCACTAAAAATGTTTCCATTATATATTTACCTGCTCTCCATGTAAGGACAGTAGTACACTTATATATAGTCTAATTTTGGGGCAACAGAAATGGATGAAACATTCACATTGAACAGGTCTGAAGTATTTTGTTGGTGGGGATAAATGAAATAAGATTCAGCTACTTTAATCAATGATGTCATTTTCTTTATTAACCTGAAAATGAAATGGCCCATGTAGATCTAATTTAGGGATTTTATTTATTATTCTATGATAACCCATGAATTTGATTATTTTATTTTTCCAATTGTCTGTTTTCCTAAGGATATTTCTGAGTCTTTACAATTTTGATTCCTACTGAATAAAGGTATTGGGCAAACTTCAGTTTTTAATGGTTATTGATTTTCCATAGACATCTGAAGAACCAAATTAATAGAGATGGATGCAATATGACAAAGTAACTAGGACTGAAAGATTAAGTTCTACATGTACTGTTACAGTATTATCTGAAATAAGGCTGCCTGGCCTGGTCTCCTTTTCTAAAACGTTAGACTGCAGATACTTTATGAAGAAAGTTTTTATGTAAAATAATGGGTTTCTTATAAACAGATGAGTTAAATCTTTAGAGGGAGATTACAGAATCTAGATCATTGCATTTTGAATTTTGCACTGAATTTTGAGTCTTCTTGGATCATCTGTGTTTGCTTTGGGGGCTTTAGGATTTTGTAATTCCAGTGTGAATTGACTAATCACTAAGTGTTCTTATCTTTGCATTTGACTTCAGTAAAACCCTACGTGTCAGTGGTCTGGAGCTTACTGACTCTAGCCTCAGCCTCTCCTGCACCTCAGATCTACTTCTATACCACCGACTTTGCATGGATGCTTGGGTATCTTAAAAGTAACTCACAAGTATCAGCTATTCCCTGCGCTCTTGATACTTGCTCTCCCTGACCAAGCAATTCATTTAAAAATAACAGCTATTAAAAATCTCTTAAAAGTTGCAATATTGGGCAGAAGAGATTTTTTTTTTTTTTCCTTTTCTCCTAGCACTGAAGACTGAATTCTGAGCCTTCACAGAAATCTACATTCCTGGCACTGCTCCTCCACTTTTTTTTTTTAAACTTTTGGGGCTGTCTTGCTAAATTGCTAAGCTGCCCAAGCTGTCTCAAACTTGGCAGTCCTCTTGCCTCATTGTCCTAGGGTGCTGAGATTCTGGCCATATACCATCACACCAGGCTTATAGTGGGTCGAAGAGATAATTTTGATAAAGGACCACTATTGTAATATCCCCAGTGCTCATCAAAATACACCAGAGAATCACCAGAGTACACCAAAAAATTGTGTCAGCCAATTTGTCAGCAATCTGCCATACCACTTCTGAAAGCACAAGACACTAAACAATCACTTGTAATGGTAAGTTCTCTCCCCTATTCCTAGCAGTGATGTAAATTCAGGCACAGATGCTTGCCTGGATTTTGTTCACAATGTGCTCATTTGCATCTTTTTGAGATCCACTACCTGAGAGTCATGATGTAATTTAAAGACGTTTGCAGAGAGGTAGACAGACACATGCTCACATGGCCGCTTTGCTGTTTAAGGAAAAACCTCCGCAAAGCTTTGTGACCCTCAGTGTCTTGGTTTCCTCATCTATAAAATGGAAAACTGCCTATCTTGAGGATTAGAGGGAATGTCTGGCATGTAAATGTGCAATGAATGTTAATTCCCTCCTTCCATCACAAACTGGGAACAAGCTTCACAGAGTAGCAGTTTCTTCAGAGGCTCTAGAGTTTATATTTCTCTCACCAGATGGAATTTACTTGCTGGCTCCCATGAGTAACACAAGCATTTCCTTTGATCTTTTTAGATTGAGGAAGTACTTTTGCTACCACCGTAGGGGAGCAAAGACTGGATTTCACGAGGAGAACAGGGATCTTCAGAAAGGTGGGAGCAGGTTCGGCGGTGACAGTCAGAAACCACACAGCACTGAGTAGTGAAGGTAGTAGCTGCTGCCATTTTATTTCTAACTCTAGATGTATATATACTAGTTTCAAGGGCACACTTCAAGAGTGATTCCAGTCACAGGCAGGCATGAGAAAGATAGACAATAGTATTGTAAAAGCTAAGACCACAAGGTCAAGGTAAGACCACACCTATATACAGTCACAAAAGCTAAGACCACTAAGTCAAGGTAAGACCACACCTATACGCAGTCAGAAGGGGAAGTTTGTAAAACAAAGGACTGGCTTCAGCATGTCACCTTCAGGATCACCTTCAGGACTTCACAGTCCGGGGCTCAGGGTCAGCACTTTGGCCGCCCGTCCTCTTGTGCCCCAATACCTCCCCATCTCTAGGAACATCTAATTGTTCCTGACCTTTCCTGGGCCCAGAATACAATTCTACAGATAATGAACAAATAGTAATAAAGACAAAATAGAACAGAATTACAAATGAACCCAGTGTCCCCAAACTGCAGGCAGAGAGGCCAGCTATTCTCTTCACGGCTGATTTCACATGCGGTGTGTGCCAAGGACCTCCAGGAGGCTTAACCCCGTGGGGACGATACCTCGGGTCTGGTTTCTGCCAGGTGACCGGCATTGTCACGCAGACTCCACTGGAGTGGTCGTGGCACTTTTTTCTTTTGTTTTTTGTTTATCACTCCCCACACTCTGTGGCCAAGTGTCTTTTTAAGATAGAGTATGTTCAGAGTAAAAAAAGAACACACACACCCCAGAATTTAACAGGCTGTTGTTTTGGTGCTGGAGATTTAACCAAGGCCCTTGCCTAAGTTTAGCACATTCTTTACCACTGAGCTACACCTCTAGCCCCTTAACGATTTTATTTTGAGTTAGAACAATACCTTAGATTAGATGATAAAGAGTTGCCCTTATTAACAATTACTTTGGGACTGGGGATTTAGCTCAGTGGTTCTGCCACCTGCCTCGCAAGCTCAATGTCCTGAGTTTGATCCCCAGTACCAAGAAAAAAAAATTACTTTGGATCTCCCTTCTCTCAGTTGCTTGCCTGTACCTGGCACATAGTAGGTGCTCTGCAAATTCCAGGCCCCATCAGCTGCAGTATAACCTTTATCATATCAACATTGATACTTAAATTATAATGACTTTGCCATGGACAGGGCCCCAGCAGTATTCCTGGCCATGGGATCAGTTTTGCTGTAGCTGTTACTCCTGACCACCTCTGCCATCAGTGCCTTGGGGCAAGGACTGTTGTTGCCCCAGGACTGCAGTGTGGTTCTCCATGCAGCTACGGAGGTGGTCTTTCCAGCTTTTGTCAGTCCTGTTGCTTGGCTCCTGAATCTTCATTGCTTCTGCCCCAAGTTTTAAAACAATCTTAGTGTTTCTGGAGTTGGCTGGGAAGGGTATAGAAGAAATGCATCACTACCCTTCCCCTGAAGTAGTGCAGAAGTATAAATGTTCTTGCATTAGTTTCACAGGGCTGCTGTTATAAAGTGTCATAAGCTGAGTGGCTTAGAAAAACAAAATCATTGAAATCATTGTCAGCAGGGTTGGTGGGGAAGGAATCTTTCTGTGTCTTCCAGCTCCTGGTGGCCCCAGGTATTTCTTTGTGACAACACAACTTTGGTCACGTCTTCTGCTCCCTGTGTATGTGATTGTCCCATGTCTAAACTGCCCCTAGGGTTACCAGTCAGAGAATGATCTAACTTTAACTGTTGGCCTCTGTAAAGACTCCATTTCTAAATAAGGTCACATTCTCTGGTACTTGAGGGTAAAAGCCTAAAACAATAATTAATAGTGTTGATTACAGATTTTTAGAAATGGTGCTGTCATTATGACTTGGGTAGCTTAAAAATGGCTACTCATCTGCCTTCCTTTAAGGGTCTTAAAATGTTTTTTTTTTCTTTTAAGGTTCTTAAAATATCAATTCTAATCTTTTAGAATTAGAGGAGTTTTTCTGGACTGAAAACCAATACCATTTCATTTCTGTGAATGCAGCTGTATTTAACAAACTAAAATTAAAGAGTACTAGAATTAACTTGTACAAATCATTTTGGGAAATGTTTCCATTTTCTGATTGCAGCTCAAATTACCAGGTGAGTTTCAGACTCTAAAGCCATAAATTTAGGCATAGACTGTTTCAAGAGCTACCAAGCCTCGCTCCATGAATAGAATGCTAACTAAGAGTCTTCTTGAATCCTATATTCCTTCAATGTTGGTGATTCTTCTTAGTAGCAGTTGGTGCTTAGAACAGTAAAGGTCCATGTCACAATGAATTCTCAGTTACCACATGGAAAAGTGGAAATTTAGAACCTTAAAAGATTTTGTTTCTGAACAAATTAGCTGGACATTCTCTCAAAATGATGCTAAGGTTAAATATCTACCTCAACTTATCTGACTCAATGAAGAAATTTGAGCCTAGAAGATTAATTATATCACAAAAATAAATGCTACATCCATGGGTAGGGAAAGTCATGTTGGAGAGGTACAGCTTGCCTTTTCTTGGGCACAGATTTTTGTGTAGCACCCATCAGATCATCTTAAACATAGCTAAGATACCAGGAGAGTAATGAGCAAAAGATGCGAATAGTGGGCTGGATGTGTAACTCCAGTAGAATGCATGGCATGTGCAATACCCTGGGTTCAAATCCCAGCACTGAAAGAAAACAAAAATAAACAAAAAATCTGAATAGTCACTGCACAAAAGAAGAAATCTGAAATACAAAATAAGATCACTCTGACATATGACTAATGAAGGATATGAATTAATGGGATTTCATAACTTATTGGTAGAAGAATAGATTGGTACAACCATTTTGGGAAAATAGTCTAATCTAAATTTGAAGATCTGCATACCCAGTGACTCAGCAGTTCTCATAGGTCCTAGAAAAGTTCATGCTTGTGCACATCTGAATACATGTACTGTGCAAGAAAGCTCCAACCTAGATGGCCATCAACAATAGAATTAAAAATGAACGACAAAGCACTTATGTAGTGAATAGAACTCTATGCAACAAGGTGGCTGAGTCTCACAATGTCATGCAGGAGAAAAGTGCTATATGTCTGTGTGATGTTTGTAACAGGTTCGAAAACGGGCAAAATGTAAATCTGCTAGAACATAAATCCCACGAGGGGAAGAACATTTACTATTATTACTCAAGTGCTTAGAGCATGGCACATATAATTGTTAAGATGCTCAATGAGCAGCTTTTTTTTTTTTTTTTTTTTTTTTTTTTGGTACCTGGGATTGAACTCAGGTCTTTGCGCTTGCAAGGCAGGCCACCAGACCGCTGAGCTAAATCCCCAGCCCAGTGAGCATCTTAAATGATCTTAACTATATTGTTTAGGGATGTACATATGAGAATAAAAAATATTCTTAAACTCCATTGTTAAAACTGTGATGGTTACTTCTGGGGATGAAGGAGGGAGTTGTAGCTGGGAAGGGACTATTGGTGGGTTGGTTTTTGATACTGGTAATTTCTTGACCTAGCTGGTGGTTGTAGGAGTATTTATTTTAATTTATTCTTTAAGCTATCCATTTATTTTTTTGTGTGTGGTGTTTTCTTCCTCTCTCTCTCTCTCTTCCTTTTTTACTCTTTTTTTAGTTTTTTGAGACAGGGTCTCACTATGTAGTTGAGTCTGACCTGGAACTCACTATGTAGCCCAGGCTGGTCTCAAACTCACAATGATCCTCCTGCCTCAGCCTCCCAAGTGCTGGGATTACAGACATGCATCACCACACCCAGCTTCTTCTGTGCTTTTTGCATGTAATGTTTCAAAATAAAATAGCCAATGGAGCAGACTTCAGTTGATTTGTTCTCGTATTTTTAGCTTGGTGCACAGGTGAGAGGAAGAAGCATACGGGGACTTGGGAAAGGTCATAAATCAACCATTCTCATAGGGACTGCATGTGGAATTGTCACTCTGGTGAGCACAGAACTTTGCACTTATTTGTATCTAGATCTCTTGGTTTAGGTGGTAAAGAGATCTGGGCTGGTTTCTCTCATTTTCACAACTGTGAATGAAGTAGAGATCACAGGAGCTATCTCAGAGGTGTAGTGACTAAATGGGAATTAAATAAAATGAACCAAATAAGGCATTTTTCACTGTCAAGGATCAGCTGTGTGCTTGCACGTGCAGTGGAAGAGACGCCTTCCTCCTGCCAGAGACTGCGTTGAGGGCACTGTGTGGTAAGAGGGCACCTCTTCAGAGCAGTGGCCGGGCCAGCTGAGGCCCTACTTTACTGTGCTGAGCACCAGTGTGGTAAATAAACTGCACAACTTTTCAGCAGCCATGGTGTCTGCAGAGAGTAAATGCTTAATGTAATTAACACTGATTTACCCAAATCCCCATCCACTCAAAAGAGGAGCTGTGTGCTGGAAGTCAGCCAAGCTGCCAAGGTGAAAGTAGAGCCTCTGTTGGTGAAATTAAACTTTTTAAGCACCCCCACAGGAATAATTTTCTGTGGATTTTATTCTGCTTTTAATACAATTTCACTGCGAATAGCAATGCTTTGGGAATCTTTGGGTCTGCTTTCAAAGATGGACCTGAATGACCACAGGCTAAGATCACTTTTCTCATCTCCACATGGGACTTGAACTGGAGCCACTGTTTCTGTAGGACAATCAGAACAAGTGAAGAGAGGGCAGTGGTGGTGAAGGGGCATCTCTGCCAACTCAAGACAAACTTTCTATTTAAAATCTGAACATCTGCACTTGAAGTCAAGTTCACCAGAGCCTGATTTCACTGGACCCTTCTGCTCCAACATTCTGTTAGACTTTAGGACAGCAACAAAGTACAGAAATTAACATAAGTGGGAGTCAGATGTGCTTCACTCCACAATTCAAAAAGTATGACCTTGAGCAAGTTTTTACTTCACAGAAGTTAGGGTTGCTATGAAGGCAAAATGGATAATTTATTGAACAGAAATGACTCAAAAAATGTTAACAAGTTTAATTGAGAATCGAATAGTGCCCTGTATCATAAATTTTGATTTCCATAAACCTCATAATTACTTTCTCAAAATAGTTTTTCCAGGGCCTGAGATTTAGCTCAGTGGTGCCACCATCTGCATCACAATCACAAGGTCCCAAGTTCAATCCCTGGTACTGGGGGAGTGGGGGGAAGCTTTTCCAAAGAGCATTTTGACCTTGTTTAGTAGTTTTCTGGATAACCTGTATTTACAGGTTAAACATGGGGGAAGGCTTTACTGCTCTGGAGAAATGACACATGTGTCCCAAGGCTTAGGAAATGCAGGCCTCTTGTGTCCTGTGGATTACCTGATGAGGCTCTATCAGCAAGGTCCCCATCTTCTCTCTCTGCCTACTATAGAATGTGTGTTAAACTCAGTCTGGTAATGTCAGGAAGAAATCCACTTGTTTTTTTTTTCAGTGCTGGGGACCAAATCCAGGACTTCATGCTAATACCCTACCTCTGGGCTACATTGCCTGTCAGAAATTCACTCTTGAAAAAAAGTAGTTTTGCTTTGATGTTTGGTTGATAGGCAAATGACAGTGGAGGCTGATGAGAGTTTTGGGCTTTGCTTACAGAATTCCTGTACTGTATCCCTAAATGTACCAATAAACTAAAAAAACCAAAAAAAAAAAAAAAAAAAAAAAAGAATTCATGTTGAAAATACATGCTCTAATGCCCTATTTAAAAATTAGAATTAAGCAACTAACTACTTTGAGGGGCTTTGAAAAACAGTTGGAAAGCTAGTCTCCCACAGTCCCTAAATGGATTCTAGATGGTATTTAATTTGATATGCTATTTGTATTCCTCCCTTTAACTGGAAGAATTCTCTTATTGAGAGGGATAAATTAGTTTAGACGTGTAAGTGGGAGAGATTCTAAATGAGGATATTGCCCCCTAGTGCTGAAATGTAGTTCAGCCATGTGAGCACTCCCCAAAGCTCAGCCGACTGTTTTTTCTGTTTTTGCCAAAGAGCCAGCCCCAGATTATATCTGTGGATGCTCAAAAGAATGAACAGTATTGCACAGTGTTCAATAAATCCGCAACTACAAATAACTATTGCCCTTTTGCATGTTGCATGGAAAACGTCTAGGGATTGATTTTATGTAAGTATGAGGTGGCAGTGGTGGCACCTTTAAGGGCAGCTGTTTCAGTGAAGAGTTTTGGTTCACAGAGGTTTCCTTTCCCACTTCTGGGAAGTGGTTGCTTACTGTACTACATCATGGGATGTAGAACCCATGATCTTCATGAAGGTAATCTTATATGTCTATGAACCTTGTTTTAAAAATTCTGTATACAATGTCAAGATAATTTGGTTTAGTTTTCTTAGTTCAGCAAACTTGTGAATTCATCCTAATTGCCAGGCAAAAGGTTCTTTTGGGTTTTGTTACTAGGAAGAGAATGTATGTTAAAGAGACTCCTCTTCTCGGAGGAGGTCTCTAACCTCACTGATCAGAGTCTTTAACCTCGAGACAAAAATCTCTGATTTTTGAGAAGGAAAGGTTCAAGTATTAACTATTACTTGGACTGAAGCTTCAGAGACATGGCTATTAAGGGCAAAAGAGGATTTTAAAGAATGTAAGAATAGCAGTGGTAGGGTACAGCCCATTGCCTCAGGACTGAAAAAGAGGTAGGAGCAAATCTCAGAGAAACATCTCTGACCTCTCATCCCAGCTGTGATCTAGATCTCACCGCAGAAATGAAGATAGGGCCCACTGAGCGGTGGAGAAAATGCTGGTGGAACTTGTTAGAAATTGGCTTTCTGGTAGGGAGGGATGATGCATGCCTATAATCTTGGCACTGCAGAGGCTGAGGCAGGAGGGTTGTGAGTTCAAGTTTCAAGGCTATAACTTAACTATGAACACAACTATGTAGGCAGACCCTATCTCAAACAAAAATAAAAATAAAAAACAAAAATCAAAAGAAAAAAATTGGCCATGACTCGAGCCTAGAGTGTCAAAAGAAAGTACAAATACGAAGCTGCTGGAGACTTCAGGCTGTGAGCCGCCTACTACCACATGTAACATTAGCATTTAATTTTTGTATGAGAAATGCTCAGCCAGTATAGTCTATGCCAGAATCCCACAATGTGAGAAACTCTAATATCTGAAACTTGTTGATCCCAAAGACTTTTATACCACCCCCACCCCTCACCCGCTGCCAGCAGCCTGCTAGGAGCTCATCAATTCTATCCATTTTTTCCAACAACCATCTTTTGATTACACTGATTTTCCTTTCTTTTCTTTTTTCCTTTTTCTCCTCTTTTTCTTTTTTCTTGTCTTCCTCTTTGCCCACTTTCTATTTCATTGAGTTTTGCTCATTCTCATAATTTCTTTCTAAGCAATGAGATTTCCATTTAATTCTTTTCCCAGTTTAAAATGGCTGTTTAAATTATTGCTTATAGACCATTCTTTTTTATTCTTTTTTTTTGTTTGTTTTTTCCTTTGGTACCAGGGATTGAACTTGGGACTTGGTACTTGCAAGGCAGGTGCTGGAACCACTAAGCTAAGTCCCCGGCCCCAAGACCATTTTTCTTTCCTAAGTTAACTCAATGCTATAAATATCTCTAAGCACTTCTTTAGCTACACCCCATACATTTTAACGTGTTTTGGTTTTCATTCGTTTTAAATATTCTCTAATTCCTCTTGTGATTTATTTCACCTGTGTGCTATTTAGAAGTATATTCCTTAATTTCCATCTACTACTTGGATATTTTCTAGTATCTGTCTTTTATTGTTTTGAGAGAATATACTCTGAATGCTTTAACTCTTTACAGTTCATTGAAATTTATTGATTTTAAATATAGTTTACCCTGGTGAATATTTCATTCACTTGAGAAGAATGTTGGATAGAATGTGCTATACATTTCAACTAGGTCAGGTTGGATGATGGAAGTTTTTTTATTAATACATGTTTGTAGTACATAATGCTTACATTTCTTGTGTGTAGTTGATACATACACATACACATAAGATATTTGTATTCTTACTGGTTTTCTATCTACTTGTTCTAAGAGGAAAGTGTTAAAATCTTTAAATATAAATTGATTACTTTTCCTTTTGTTACAGGAAATAATACCAGAGAGGAAATATTGTATCTCCCGAACTGTTAACTGTAGGATAAACCGAGTTCTCTAGAAATTGAAGAACGAGTCCTAGGAACACTGGAGGTTAAGAGTAGGAAGATATTTATTGATAGGAAAGCTCCTGAGGGGCAGGAGGGGGGATCCAAATGGGTAGCTGGGGATCCCACTTTACAGAGGAGTTTTACAGGGTGAAACCAATGTGGGCACAATGTGGGCCCCAGCCATGAGCATCCAGTAAGGTTACAAGTACAGTCACTTAGACAGTAGTGGTCCAATTGGGAAACAAGTCCCCGCACAAGAGTGGATGGAAAGAACAAAGAACAGAGAACGAGGATTCTCCTAGGAAGTGGTGGGTCCAGAGGTCTCTGGTCGCCCACAGGGTGGACAGTGTCTATCTAGAATTCATTAGGCCTGGTGTTTGTTCTTTCAGGAAGTTTGTGCGTCTAATAATCTTGTCTTTATCTTGAGGCCTGGTTTGCAGCTAATGTTTCTCCAGTGCAGCTGTGGCATTTTTCACCTTTGTCCTGACCCTCTCGAGGACCTCGCCCTATCTGACTGCCTATAATATTTCTACCTGTCTTGTCTATCTATAATACTTTCAATTCTGTATTCTCAACACTGTGCAATCTCAGTTACCCAGAATCTGACTCTGGAGGTTTAGGGCACAGTCCATTTTCTTTCCCCTGTTGATAAGAACCGCTGGGTTATTAACATACAAATTACTGGGCTTAGCTGCAAGCACACCAAATCAGCATTTCCAGGGAAGTGCACAGGAAGGGCTGTCTATTCAGTACCTGTCAACTTGTGTCAGATTCGTTTGGGGCTGATAGGGGTGGGGTGTGTGTAGAGGTGGTGGGGGTGGTGGGATAACTGAGAAGCTTAATTCTCGTAAAAGTTTGTCTTCATTAATTAATTTCTTGGTCATTTAACTAGCAGCTTTTCTTTGGCATAGACATACCTACACTCAGTTTATCAGAAAGTTTGTGTATGACCAGTCTAATATTTATCTGTTTTCCTAGGAAGTATTTGGGCACATAGCAAAGTTAGGCAGACAAGTCCCACTAAACCAGAGTTGCCTGAAGGTTAGCATGTTTAACTGAAATTTAGACTCCAAACAATTTTCTTCTTGCTCTAACAGTGGATGTAACTGTACGGCAATTCAGAGCAATCCATGTGTCACATCAATGGTCTTCAAACTGTATTTTTCTCAGTCTTTCAGGTCCAGCAGGTCCACTGGGGAGTGCAGAATATGTAAGGCAGAATGGACTTTAAAGCTGGAATCATTCTGCTTTGTCTCTGATATTACTGCATGTCTCTGTAAGATTTTCATTGAATGGGTTCTCCTAAAAAAAAAAAACAACAACAACAAAAAACAGATAATAGTGACAACAACAAGGGTAGCAAATTTAAAAACCTATGCTACGGCTGATTAAATTCCCCATGAGCCTGTCTTTCTCTCTTTGTGTTAGACTGTGAGGGGCCACTTACAAGGAAATAGAACAAATGCTAGGAAGGGGCCCCATTGGGATCCTGCCTGCTTTGTGTTTTTGCAGCAGAACCAAGGAAAGATGCAAATGGGGAACAAGGGTTCACACACAGCTACAGAGGTAAAAATACAGTAGCTGCAGATACCATGCTAATGCAAATGCAGGGAAGGCTCAGTCTCCTGGAGACCTGCCTAACCCTAGTGCTCAAAGCTGACCAATGAACAAACCACCTACAACTGAGCTTGGAAACTGAGAGTCAGGACAGGACCCTTTCTGCAAGTTTGAGCCTGCATTTGCATGGAGGACTTGGATGGACATTTTTGGAGAACTCTTTCCTTTTTTCATGAAACTTCTGGTCTGATTTGCCCTTTGTCAGAGCTGCTGATCCCTTCTGGCTCAAGCAGGAGTCTTATTAAATGCCTATATATGCTGAGCCAGGCATGGTGGCTTGTGCCTATAATCTCAGCACTCAGGATGCTGAGGCTGGAGATTGCTACAAGTTCCAGGCCATCCTGGGCTACAAAATGGGTTGAAGGCCAGACTGAACTATATAGGGAGACCCTGTCTCAAAACAAACACACAAACAAAAAACCCCTATGTGCCTGTATTTCCCCTGGGTTTGGTCTTGTTTCTTTGTAGATGGACTAAAGAAGCTGGTTTGTATTTAAATAAGATCAAAGTATAAGGAAGGCTGGCACCAGGAGAGACTCTTGACTTAGAGGATTTTCCAGATGCTTGATTACATTTGGTCTTATTTTCTAAGCTCTACACTCCTGTATTATCCACCATGGGAGATTCTAGATGTGATAGCCAAGGACCCGCACACAACTGATATGAAGCATTCTGTGATACCATTTCTAGTCATTCCTCTTGGGACTTAAATTTTATTCTTTCTTTAACCACCCTTCCTCCACTTCTCACCTCCTTCTCCTATTCTTAGGGCCCACCTTGAAAACCATTCTATGCTATTTCCTCTTCTTTTTCTCCACCCATATCTTTAATATATTTAATTTTGGCTTTCACCTCCTCACTTGGAGATGAATCCAGGTTTTGGGGCCAGTAGCTTTTATAATACAATTTATTGAGGGTGGGGAGAGCACAAACTATGAAAATAATAAATACACGAAATGAGAAAAAGTCACAACAAATTGTAAACTTTGAATATGCTGATAAATGGTACAAACACTACCAAATCCAGAAATATAAATTTGTATTTTATATTAAGTATCTGTCACACCTCTGTACATCTTTTGTGTTACACTTCTGGTCTACATCATCTTAGTTTCTTCATATGACAAAATTCAATAAAACAGAGAGAATACAAATATAATTTAACCTCTTCTCTAGCAAAGTGGACCAAAATTAGTTTTTATCATAGGCAATTGAGACACATAAAACTTACAAATTTATACAGAGATATCAATACTTGTATTACTGCCTAACAAGCATAGATAGGAACTTTGATATACTATACATTTCATGTGATTTCTATAAAAATGGGGAAAACAAGCACATATTAATAATTGTATTCACTGTTTTACCAGTCATATTCTTTTTTTAAAACATATTTTTTATTGGTACATCTTAGGTATACAATACATTCACTTTCATCATTGGGACCTTGTACCTTTACCTGATGTATTTTGGTTCTTATTTTTTCCCCATTCTCCTAACCTCCCTTCCACACTTCCCTATTTACAAAGACTTTGTTTCCATTTTTTCCTTTTCTCTTACATTTTCTTTTCCCTTCTTACCTTTCCCCTACCCCTCCCATTTCCCCAAAACCTTTAGACCTTTTCTTCCTATTACACAATATTGATTATATATTTTGACCCTTATTTACACTTTTAGTTTATCACACCAGATAAACTATATGGTATTTACACGTGTCCTATTTCATTTAAGAGTATGTCTTCAATGTGCATCCACTTAGCTATAAATCCCTCTAGTTTCTTATTCTTTATGGTTGAGTAGTACTCCATTTTATGTTAAAAAAAAAAACCCATATCTTCTTTATCCAGTCTCTAGTCGATGGGCAATTGGGCTGTTTCCAAGCTTTAGCTATTACAAACTGTGCCACTATAAACATGGGTGTGCATATATCACTATGGTATGATTCTTTTAATTCTTTTGGGAAGATACCCAGTGGGGGAAGAGCTGGGTCAATTGGGACTTCCAATCCTAGTTCTTTAAGGTATCTTTATATTGATATCCACAGTGGTTGCACAAGTCTGCATTCCCACCAGCAATGAACTGTTCTTTTTCCCCACACCCCCACCAGCATTTGTTACCAATCCTAGTTCTTTAAGGTTTCTTTATATTGATATCCACAGTGGTTGCACAAGTCTGCATTCCCACCAGCAATGAACTGTTCTTTTTCCCCCCCCCCCCCCCAGCATTTGTTACTGGTTGATTTCTTTTTTTTTTTTATTGAGTTTATTGGTACATTTAGGGATACAGTACAGTTACATTCATTGTTGGGATCATGTACCTTTACATGGCAAGTCTTGATTCTCATTTTTTTCCCCTTACCTCTGCCCTCTCTTCACCCCCTCCTCCCCTCCCCATCTACAAACACTTTATTTTCATCTTTTCATTCTCTCACATTTTTTTCTTTTCCCTTTTTGTTCTTCCCCTACGTATCACACCTTCCCTACCCCTTTAGCTCCTTTCCTCCCATTTCTAAATGTCAGTAATCTTATTAGAATCTTATGCATTGTTGCAGAATATTCACACCAGGGAAACTATTCGGTATTTACACATGTGGGACTTATTTATTTCACTTAGGAGTATATCTTCAATATGTATCCATTTTCCTATGAATGAATCTATTCTCTCGCTCTTTATGGCTGAGTAATATTCCATTT
>NW_022900921.1:33462847-33465602 GCF_012274545.1 Fukomys damarensis | reverse complement strand
CAGACAGGCAGGCAGGCAGGCAGCTGAAAAAAACCCCCTCTGGGGTCCTTGGGTCCTTCCTGGGTCTGTTGTCGCGCAGGCCGGGAGCTCCCACGCAGGCCGGGAGCTCGCGCGCACGCCGCCGGGTGATCGCAGACAGCTGGTTGATTTCTTGATAGCAGCCATTCTTTCTGGGCTGAGGTAGAATTTCTGCTGTTTTCATCTGCATCTCTCAAAGGATCAGTGATGTTGAACATTTTTTCCATATGTTTATTTGCTGCCTTTACTTGTTTTGCTGAGAAATGTTCATTCATTTCAAATGCCCATTTTTGAATCCAGTATTTATATTTGGGGGGCTTGATTATTTTTGAGTTCTTTGTATATGCTAAATGTAGAACTTTGTCTTAAGAAGAGCTGGTAAAAATTTTTTCCCACCTTGTAAGTTGTTTTTTTAGCTCTGTTGGTGGTTTCTCTTGGTGTGGAGGCGCTTTTTAAAAAGATGAGATACCAGTTGTTCACTTTGTACTATTGTTTTTTTAGCTCTGTTGGTGGTTTCTCTTGCAGTGCAGAAGCTTTTTAAAAAGATGAGATACCAGTTGTTCATTCTTTGTACTAAATCCCATGCTACTGAGGTTTTGTTCATAAAGTCTTTTTCTATGCCAGTGTTTTCGAGAGTTCTACTAGCTCACCTTCCAACAAGTTTAGTGTTTCTGTTTTAATATTTAGATCTTTAACCCACTTGGATTTAAATTAAGTGCATTGTGGAAGATAAGGGCCTAATTTTAATCTTTGGCAGGTTGAAATCCAGTTTTTCCAGCACCATTTATTAAATAGACTATCTTTACTCCAGTGAGGATGCTTGACTCCTTTGTCAAAGATGAGATAAATGAGTATGTCTGGAGTTGTTCTGCATCTTCTAATTTATTCCACTGATCCTTGGGTCCATTTCTTTGGCAGTACCATGATGTTTTCTTTTTCCAGCTTTAATTGAGTTTATTGGTACATTTTAGGGATACAGTACAGTTACATTCATTGTTGGGATCTTGTACCTCTACATGACAGGTCTTGCTTCTCATTTTTTCCCCTTGTCCCTGCCCTCCCTTCACCCCCTCTTCCCCTCCCCATCTACAAACACTTTATTTCCATCTTTTCATTATCTCACATTTTTTTCTTTTCCCTTATCACCCTTCCCCTACTCATCCCACCTTTCCTACACCTTTAGTTCCTTTCTTCCCTTTTTGAAATGTCAGTAATCTTATTAGGATCTTCTGTATTATTGCAGATTATTCACACCAGAGAAACTATTTGGTATTTACACATGTGTGCCTTATTTATTTCACTTAGGAATATATCTTCAATATGTATCCATTTTCCTATGAATGAATCTATTTTCTTATTCTTTATGGCTGAGTAACATTCCATTTTATAGAAAAATCACATCTTCTTTATCCAGTTTCTAACTGATGGACAAATGGGCTGTTTCCAAGTTTTATCTGTTACAAACTATGCCACTATAAACATGGGTGTGCATATTTCTCTGTGATATGATTCTTTTAGTTCTTTTGGAAAGATACCCAGCAGAGGGATAGCTGGGTCGAATGGAACCTCCAGTCCAAGCTCATTGAGCTATCTTCATATTGATTTGCATAGTGGTTGCACCAGTCTGCACTCCCACCAACAATGGAGAAGGGTTCCTTTCTCCCCACAACCCAGCCAACATTTGTTATTGTGTGATTTCTTGGTAGCAGCCATTCTTTGTGGGGTGAGGTGGAATCTCAGTGTTGTTTTTATCTGCATCTCTTGAATGACCAGTGATGTGGAACATTTTTTCATATATTTATTTGCTGCTTTTACTTCTTTGTTTGATAAATGTCTGTTCATTTCAGATGCCCATTTTTGAACCGGGTCTTTATATTTGGGGGGACTGATTGTTTTGAATTCTTTATATATTCTTGATAATAGTCCTTTGTCTGAGGACCAGCTGGTAAAAATTTTTTCCCACTTTGTAGGTTGTCTCTTTGTTCTGCTGATGGTTTCTTTTGCAGTGCAGAAGCTTTTTAATAAGATGAGATCCCAGTTGTTGATTCTATCTGCTAGTTCCCATGCTACTGAGGATTTGTTCATAAAGTCTTTTCCTATGCCAATGTCTTCCAGAGTTCTGCCTAACTTATCTTCCAGCAAGTTTAATGTTTCTGTTTTAATATTTAGATCTTTAATCCATTTGGATTTTAACTTAGTGCATGGTGAAAGATGAGGGTCTAGTTTTAATCTGTGGCAGGTTGAGATCCAGTTTTTGCAACACCATTTATTAAAGAGGCTATCTTTCCTCCAGTGAGGATGGTCAGCTCCTTTGTCAAAAATGAGGTAGCCAAGTACATCTGGATTTGTTTTTGTGTCTTCCAGTCTGTTCCACTCATCCTCAGGTCTGTTTCTGTGCCGGTACCATGTGTTTTTATCACAGTAGGTTTGTAGTATAGTTTCAAATTGGGAATTGTTATTCCCACTGCCATCTGTCTATTGTCTAAGATGACTTTTGCTATTCTAGGTCTCTTAGGGTTCCAAGTGAATTTTTGGATTCTTTTTTCTAGTTCTGTGAAATATAGTGTTGGAATTTCAATTGGCATTGCATTGAATGTATATAGCAGTTTTGGTAGTATGGCCATTTTCACTATGTTGATGCTTCCTACCCAGGAGCAGGGGATATCTTTCCATTTTTTTTATATCCTCTTCAATTTCTTTTTTCAGAGTGCTGTAGTTTTCAGTGTAGAGATCTTTT
>NW_022900921.1:33369808-33462784 GCF_012274545.1 Fukomys damarensis | reverse complement strand
ATATATGATTTTTTTTGTGTGTGTGTGTGTGTGGTACCGGGGATCAAACTCAGGTCCTTGCACTTGTGAGGCAGGGCACTGAACTGCTGAGCTAAATCCCTGGCCCAAGAGTGCTATAATTTTCAATGTAGAGATCTTTTGCTTCTTTTGTTAGATTGATTCCTAAATACTTGATTTTTTTGAATGTTATTGTAAAAGGAATTTTTTCCCTTATTTCTCTCTCAGTGAGTCTATTTGTGTATAAGAAGGCTATTGATTTTTGGGTGTTCACCTTATATCCAGATACTCTACTGAATCTGTCAATTAAGTCTAGAAGTCCTTTGGTGGAGTTTTTTGGGTGTTCAATGTAGAGTATCATATCATCAACAAATAACGACCATTTAACTTCTTCCTTTCCTATCTTTATTGCTTTAATTTCTTTCTCTTGTCTAATTGCTGTGGCAAATGTTTCCAGAACTATATCAAAGAGGAGTGGTGATAGTGGGCATCCTTGTGTTGTTCCCGATTTTAATGTGAAGGTTTTCAGTTTTTGGCCATTTAATATGATATTGGCTGATGGTTTTTCATAGATAGCCTTTATTAAGTTGAGGTATAGACCATCTATTCCAATTTTTTGCAGGGTTTTTATCATGAATGGGTGTTGAATTTTATCAAATGCTTTTTCTGCATCTATTGAGAGGATCATATGGTTTTTGTCCTTGACTTTGTTAATATAATATATTACATTTATTGACTTTCGTATGTTGAACCACACTTGCATCTCTGGAATAAATCCGACTCGGTCAGGATGTATGATCTTCTTGATAATCCTCTGTATTCTGTTTGCTAGTATCTTATTAAGGATTTTTGCATCTATCTATATTCATTAAGGAGATTGGTCTGTAGTTCTCTTTTTAGTTGCATCTTTCCTTGGTTTAGGAATCAAAGTGATACTTGCTTCCAGGAATGAATTTGGAAGTATAGCTTCCCTTTCAATTTCATTGAAAAGTTTGAAGAGTAATGGCAGTAGTTCTTCTCTAAATGTCTTGTAAAATTCAGCAGTGAATCCATCAGGACCTGGGCTATTCTTTGTTGGTAAATTTTTAATTACATTTTCAATTTCACTGACTATAATTGGGGTGTTTGAAATGTTTTTATCTTCTTTGTTCAACTTTGATAATTCATAAGTATCTAGAAATCTGTCCATTTCTTCTGTGTTTTCCATTTTGTTAGAGGACAAGTTCTCAAAGTATGTATGAACTATCCTCTGGATTTCTTTTGAATCTATTGTGACTTCACCTTTTTCATTCCTGATTGCATGGATCTGAGCCTTTTCTTTCCTTTTTTTGATAAGATTAGCTAAGGGTTTGTCGATTTTATTTATTCTTTCAAAAATCCAGCTCTTTGTTTCATTTATTTTTTGCATGGTTTTCTTATTTTCCATTGCATTGAATTCTGCTCTAATCTTTATAATTTCCTCTCTTGTTTGAGCATTGGGTTTTTCTTGCTTTTATTTTTCTAGGAGTCTAAGTTTCATCGTTAAGTTGTTTATTTGAGCTCACTCTGTTTTCCTAGTGTGGACATTCAATGGTATGAATTTTCCCCCATAGAACTGCTTGCATTGTGTCCCATAGATTCCTGTATGTTATACTGGCATTTTCACTTATTTGTAAAAACTGTCTAATTTCTTCTTTAATTTCCTCTCTAATCCATTGATTGTTCAGGAGAGTGTTGTTCAGTTTCCATGAGCTTGTGAAGTTCCTACAGTTTCTTGTGCTATTGATCTCCAGCTTGATTGCACTATGATCTGATAATATACAGGGGATGACTTCAGTTCTTTTGCATTTATTCAGACCTGTTCTGTGAGCCAATATGTGTTCTATCTTGGAGAATGATCCATGTGCAGCCGAAAAGAATGTATATTCTGATTTTGTGGGGTAGAATACTCTGTAGATATCTATTAAGTCCATGTGTTCCAAAGGTTGGTTCAGTTCTATTATTTCATTGTTGATTTTCTGCTTAGATGATCTGTCAATTTGTAATAGTGGGGTATTTAAATCCACCACTAAAATTGTGTTAGTGCTTATTTGGTTTTTCATGTTTCTTAATATTTATTTTATATAGTTGGGGACATTTATATTTGGTGCATATGTGTTTATGATTGTCAACTCTTCCTCTTGAATTGTTCCCTTTGCAAGGATGTAGTGCCTTCTATGTCTCTCTTAATGAGTTTTGCTTTGAAATTTACTTTGTCTGAGAATAAGATTGCTACCCCTGCTTTTTTTCTGGGCTCCTGACATGTGGAGAATTGTTTTCCATCCTTTCACTTTCAATCTATCGGCTTCCTTTTGCACTGTGTGTTTCTTGTATGCAACATATTGTTGTTGGATTTTGCTTCTTAATCCATTCTGCCAGTCTGTTTCTCTTGATTGTTGAATTGAGGCCATTAATATTGACGGTTATAACTGATATGTTCTGACTTATTATTGTCATGTTTTTGTCCTTTTGCTGACTCTTTTTATTTTTTCTCCCATCTCCTTTTAGTTTCTTACCTTGCCTGTTTGATTTGGTCTGTTGGGCCTCATGGTATTGTGACCTTCATTGTCCTGTTCTAGGATATTGTTTAGAATTCCTTGTAGTGCTGGTTTTTTGTTCATGAAATTTCTCAGGTGTTCTTTGTTGTGGAAGTATCTTATTTCCCCATCTATTTTGAAAGAGATTTTTGCAGGATACATCTGTGTAGGTTGGAGGTTATTTTCTTTTAGGACTTGGAATACCTCACTCCAGGCTCTCCTTGACCTAAGGGTTTGTGTTGAAAAGTCTGCTGTGATTCTGATGGGCTTTCCTTTGCATGTGATTTGTTTCTTTTCTCTTACTGTTTGTAGTATTTTGTTTTTCTGTTGGATTTCTGGGATATTGACTATTATATGTCTAGGTGTAGATTTTTTTTTTTCATCGTGCCTAGTTGGAGTTCTATATGCCTCACTTATCTGTATGTCTAATTCTTTCCTTCTGTTTGGGAAGTTTTGTGTCATTAATTCTGTGAAGAGCTTTTTTAAGTCATTTGTGTTTTCTCCTGCTATTTCATGAATTCCTATCAGCCTTATGTTAGTTTTCTTTGCATCGTCTAGAAGTTGTTGAATCAATTTCTGATGATCCCTTACTGTTTTTGAGAGACCTCTTTTTTCACAGTCAGTGACTGCGATCCTATCTTCTATATCTGAAATTCTATGTTCGCAATCTTTTATTCTGTTGCATACACTTTCAATAGAGTTTTTAATCTGGATATCTATTTGAATCTGTTTTATGGATTCCATTTCTTTCCTCTGTTAGGCATTCATTGTTTCCATTTCTTTCTTATGCTGAGTCTTCATGGCTTCTATCTTGGTCTTGAGCTCATCTATCTTTTTGTCAGTTTCTGTTCTAGAGTCTTGAATCATGACTTCCATTTTGCTCATTGTCTCTCTGGTTAACTGGGAAATTATTTCTGATTTGAATTTTTCTAGAGCCTGAATGATCTGTTTTGTTACCTCCTGTGCTATCAGTCCAGGGTGTCCTGCTGATTTACTATCAGACTTTTCATCCCCCTGTTTGCCATTGGTGAACTGGAAGTCTGTCTTTGTGTCTTGCTTAAGTGTTTTCTCATTTTTATTTTTGTTGTTGGGTTGTCCTTGATTTAATTTCTGGGTTATTACTTAAATCTTCCTGATATAGTTACGTTTTAGCTTTTGAGTCTCTGACTTATAGTCATCCTCATTTTCATAATATTCGGGAAAACAACTCATTAAATCAATCGCAATCCTTTACCCAATTGATACATTCAGCATCCCAATTAGATCAAGCACAGCTTGCAAATTTACCACTTGTGGTAGTCATTAATCTATCACCTTTAAACTATGTGAATTAAATTAATATCAAGAATCAGCCCAAAATATGTTTGCAGTGAATACGCTTTTCATTATAGCATCTTTACCATTTAGGATTGGGGGGGGTTAGGCTGAGGTAGGATGAGAGGAGTGGATAAGTGAAAGAACTGGAGAAGGTTTGACGTGAAACCAGAGGATGTAGAATGACCTTACTATCTTTATGAAGCTATTAACTTCAGATGGGATAGACAGAGTGCAGGAATAAGGACAAGAATATATCCCCTTAACAGTAACAGGCGCTTGCCTTCCCTTGAAGCTACGGAGCCATGAGTGAGGTAAAATGACAGGAGAAAAGAACATAAAGAACAAAAAAGAAAAAATAATAAAAGAAGAAGCCTGAGTTAGGGCAGGAGCAGGAATAAAAAGGGAGATGAGGAATAATATGGTGGAGCAAGAGACTGAGTTGGAGAGAGATGACAGAAAAAAAGAAATTTTAGGGTGGAGTGAGAAAAAGAAAAAAGAAAGAATTTGAAGGGCCTCTTTCAGACTATGTCTCTGTTGTCATATTATGCCACATGTACAGCCATATGCAGAACCGAATCCCCTGATCTTGGCTAGCCAATGGCAGGTCCCCACGACTCAGACTGACCTCAGTCCACAAGGCCTAACTTGAGTTTTCCAACCTGCAGGGTTGAACTCCACTCAGTTCTATTACAGGTTTCCCCTGCCCTTTCTTTAAATATGTTCAAAATTGGGAGCTCAGAAAACTACCCTTCATGCCTCTGCAGAGTGGGTCCAAGGACTTGCTCAATCAGGAGGTTTGAGAATGGGGGGGCAGGTCATGGGGGTGTTTCAAGGGTGCCTGCATGGCTACCTTCCTTACTGGATCTGGTAGCGCACAGTCGGGGAGGTCACGCACCTGCCAGGTAGGCCCAAGCAGGCAGCTGGAGAGACCTCCTCCAGGGTCACCATGATGTTTTTAACACAGTGGCTTTATAGTATAGTTTCAGGTTGGGGATTGTGATACTCCCAGTCATGTCTCTGTTGCCTAGAATGTGTTTTGCTATTCTAGGTCTCTTCTAGTAACAAAATGAATTTTTGTATTTTTTTCTCTAGTTCTGTGAAATATACTCTTGGGATTTCAATAGGAATTGTGTTGAATGTGTTTTGGAAGTGTGACCATTTTCACTATATTGGTTCTTCCTACCCAGGAACAAGGGATGCCTTTCCATTTTCTTTGATCTCTTATTTTCAAAGTGTTGTAGTTCTCAATGTAGAGGTCTTTTTCTTCCTTTGTTAGATTTCATTTTTTTAATGCTATTGTGAAAAGTATTGTTTCCCTAACTTCTCTCTCAATTAGTCTATTATTTGTGTATAAAAAGGGTATTGATTTTTGAATATTTACCTTGTATCCAGCTACTCTACTGAATCCATCAATTAAGTCCAGAAGTCTTTTGGTGGAGTTCTTTGGGTCTTCTATGTAGAGTACATAATGTCAGTGAATAATGACAGTTTAACTACTTCGTTTCGTATCTTTATTGCTTTGATTTCTTTCTTTTGTCTAATTGCTGTGGCTAATGTTTTAAGAACTATATGGAACAGGAGTAGTGATAGTGGACATCCTTGTCTTGTTCCTGATTTTAGTGTGAAGGTTCTCAGTTTTTGACCATTTAGTATGTGTTGGCTCTTGGTTTTTCATAGATAGCCTTTATCAAATAGTGATAAAGACCTTTTATTCCAATTTTTCTGCAGTTTTTATCATGAATGGATGTTGAATTTTTTCAAATGCTTTTTCTGCATCTATTGAGATGATCATGTGTTTTTTGTCTTTGACTCATTAATATAATGTATTACATTTATTGATTTGCATATGTTGAACCATCCTTGCATCACTGGAATCAATCCGACTTGGTCAGGGTGTATGATAATCTTGATGACCCTCTGTATTCTGTCTGCCATTATCTTATTGAGGATTTTTGCATATATGTTCATTAGGGAGATTGGCCTGTAGTTCTCTTTTTTGGTTAGGTCTTTCCCTGGTTTGGGAATTAAAGTAACACTTGTTTCCAGGAATGAATTTGGAAGTATTGCTTCCCTTTCAATTTCATTGAAGAGTTTACAGAGTAGAATTTAGCTGTGAAAACATCAAGACTTGGGATTTCTTTGTTGGTAAACTTTTAATTACATTTTCAATTTCACTGATTGTAATTGAGGTGTTCAGAATTTCTATATCTTCTTCATTTAACTTTGGTAATTCATATGTACCTAGAAATCTGTCCATTTTTCTGTGTTTTCCGTTTTATTACAGTATAGGTTCTTGAACTAGGTATTGAAAATCCCCTGGATTTCTGCTGTATCTGTTGTGACTTTACCCTTTTCATTCTTAATTGCATGAATTTGACCATTTTCTTTCCTCTTTTTTTTTGGTACCAGGGATTGAACTCAGGTCCTTGAACTTGCAAGGCAGGTGGAGGCACCACTGAGTGAAACCACTGGCCCTTTTTTCCTTTTTTTGGATAAGGTTGGCTAAGGGTTTATCAATTTTATTTATTCTTTCAAAAAACCAACCCTTTGGTTCATTGATTTTTTTTCTTGAGTTTGTTGGTACATTTTAGGTATACAGTACAGTTACATAAATTGTTGAGATCTTGTACCTTTACATGACAGGTGGTCTTGGTTTTCATATTTTCCTCTTGTCCCTGCCCTCCCTTCACCCCCTCATCACCTTCCCATTTACAAACACTTTATTTCCATTTTTTCATTTTCTCATATTTTTTTCCCTTATTGCCTTCCCCTATTCTTCCAAATTTCCCTACACCTTTCGTTCTTTTCTTCCCATTTCACAATGTCACTCATCTCATTGGGATCTTATGTACTATACAGTTTCTTCACAACAGAGAAACTATTCAGTATTTACACATGTGTGACTGATTTATTTCACTTAGGAGTATATCCTCAATATGTATCAATTTTGCTATGAATGAGTCTAATTTCTCATTCTTTATGGCTGAGTAGTACTTCATTTTATACAAAAAACACGTCTTCTTTAACCAATCTCCAACTGATAGGCACATGGGCTGTTTCCAAGTTTTAACTATTACAAACTGTGCTGCTATAAACATGGGTGTGCATATATCACTCTGGTATGATTCTTTTAATTCTTTTGGAAAGATGACCAGAAGAGGGATGGCTGGGTCAAATGGGACCTCTAATCCTAGTTTATTGTAGGTATCTCCATATTGATTTCCTTAGTGGTTGCACCAGTCTGCACTCCCAACAACAATGGAGAAGGGTTCCTTTCTCCCCACAACCCCACCAGCATTTGTTATTGTGTGATTTCTTGAGAGCAGCCATTCTTTGTGGGGTGAGGTGGAATTTCAGTGTTGTTTTCCTCTGCATCCCTTGAATGACCAGTGATGTGGAACATTTTTTTCATATATTTGCTTGCTGCTTTTACTTCTTTGTCTGAGAAATGTCTGTTCATTTCAGATGCCCTTTTCCGAATCGGGTATTTATATTTGGGGGGACTGATTGTTTTGAGTTCTTTATATATTCTTGATAATAGTCCTTTGTCTCAGGACCAGCTGGTAAAAATTTTTTCCCACATTGTAGGTTGTCTCTTAGTTCTGCTGATGGTTTCTTTTGCAGTGGAGAAGCTTTTTAATAAAATGAGATCCCAGTTGTTGATTCTATCTGCTAGTTCCCGTGCTACTGAGGGTTTGTTCATAAAGTCTTTTCCTATGCCAATGTCTTCCAGAGTTCTGCCTAACTTATCTTCCAGCAAGTTTAGTGTTTCTGTTTTAATATTTAGATCTTTAATCCACTTGGATTTTAATTTAGTGCATGGTGAAAGATAAGGGTCTAATTTTAATCTTTGGCAGGTTGAGATTCCAACACCATTTATTAAAGAGGCCGTCCTTCCTCCAGTGGGGACAGTCAGCTCCTTTGTCAAAGATGAGGTAGCTGAGTACATCTGGAGTTTTTTTGTGTCTTCCAATCTGTTCCTCTGTTCATCAGGTCTGCTTTGCCAGTACTATGCTGTTTTTACCACAGTGTCTTTGTAGTATAGTTTTAAATTGGGAATTGTTATACCCGTTGTCATGTGTCTGTTGCCTAGGATGGATTTTGCTCCTCTAGGTCTTTTATGGTTCCAAATGAATTTTTGGGTTCTCTTTTCTAGTTCTGTGAAATACAACATTGGAATTTCAATTGGCACTGCATTGAATCTGTATATCAGTTTTGGTAGTATGGCCATTTTCACTATGTTGATTCTTCCTACATAGGAGCAAGGGATATCTTTCCAATTTCTTATATCCTCTTTGACCTCTTTTTTCAGAGTGCTGTTGTTTTCAGTATAGAGGTCTTTTGCTTCTTTTGTTAGACTGATTCCTAGATACCTCATTTTTTGGGATGCTATTGTGAAAGGAATGGTTTCCCTAACTTCTCTCTCAGTGAGTCTGTTATTTGTGTACAACAAGGCTATTGATTTTTGGGTGTTGACCTTGTATTCAGCTACTCTGTTAAAAGAGTCAATTAAGTCTAGAAGTTTTTTGGTGGAGTTTTTTGGGTCTTCAATGTAGAGTATCGTATCATCAGCAAATAATGACAGTTTAACTTCTTCCTTTCCTATCTTTATTGCTTTAATTTCTTTCTCTTGTCTAGTTTCAATGTCTAATGTTTCCAGAACTATATCGAATAGGAGTGGTGATAGTGGGCATCCTTGTGTTGTTCCTGATTTTAGTGTGAAGGTTTTCAGTTTTTGGCCATTAAATATGATGTTGGCTTTGGTTTTTCATAGATAGCGTTTATTAAGTTGAGACAAAGACAATGTATTCCAATTTTCTGCAGGGTTTTTATTATGAATGGGTGATGAATTTTGTCAAATACTTTTTCTGCATGTATCAAGAGGATCATATGGTTTTGTCCTTGATTCTGTCAATATAGTGTATTACATTTATTAACTTACATATGTTGAACCATCCTTGCATCCCTGGAATAAATCTGACTTGGTCAGGATGCATGATCTTCTTGATGATCGTCTGCTGTCATAATATACCATGTGCACAGCCATGTGCAGAACCAAGTCCCCTGATCTCAGCTAGCGAATGGCAGATCCCCGTGACTCAGACTGACCTCAGGCCACAAGGCCCAAATTGAGTTCCCCAACCTGCAGGGTTGAACTCCACACTGTTCTATTACCTGTTTCCCCAGCCCTTTCTTTAAAGGTGCTCCAAGTTGGGAGCTCAGAAAAATACCCTTTATGACCACCTATGCCTCTGCAGAGTAGGTCCAAGGACTGGCCCAATCAGGAGGTCTGAGAGTGGGGTGGGGGGAGAGGTGTGTGGGTTTTTCTTGGACACCCACATGGCTGCCTTCCTTGCTGGAGCTGGTGGCAGAGCAGGCAGGGGAGGGCGTGGCTGTCCAGTCCCACCAAATGGGCCCAAGCAGGCCAGAGGGAGAGCAGATCTCAGAGCAGCCTTCCAAATCTTGTCTTCCTTGCTGGGGCTGGTGGCATGCAGGCAGGGGAGGGCACAGCTCTGGTTGATTTTTTGTATTGTTCTCTTGGTCTCCATTGAATTGATTTCTGCTCTGATCTTTATAATTTCCTTCCTTGTATGAGCTTTGGGTTTGTCTAGCTCTTCTTTTTCTGTGAGCTTAAGTTTCAGCATTAGGTTGTTTATTGAGCTTGCTGTGTTTTTCTAGTGTGGGCATTCACTGCTATAAATTTTCCTCATAGAACTGCTTCCCCTGTGTCCTATAGATTCCTGTATGTTGTATTAGCATTCTCATTTATTTGTAAAAACTGTCTAATTTCTTCTTTAATTTCCTCTGTGACCCATTGGTTGTTCAGGAGAGTGTTATTTAATTTCCATGTGTTTGTGAAGTTCCTGTGGTTTGTTTTGCTATTGATCTCCAGTTTAATTACACTATAGTCTGATAATATACATTGGATAATTTCAATTCCTTTGCATTTACTTAGGGCTGGGGATTTAGCTCAGTAGCACTGTGCCTTCTTTGCAAGCACAACATCCTGAGTTTGATCCCTGGTACCAAAAAAAAAAAAAGTTGTCAAATCTTTGCATGTACTTAAACATGTTCTATGAGCTAGTATGTGGTCTATTTTGGAGAATGACCCACGTGCAGCCAAAAAGAATGTATATTCTGATTTTGTGGGTGGAACACTTGGTAGATGACTTTTAAGTCCATTTGTTCAAAAGCTTTGTTCAGTTCTATTTTACCATTGTTAATTTTTTGTGTAGATGACCTGTCTATTTTTGGCAGTGGAGTATTTAGGTCCTTCACTAAAATTGTATCAGTGCTTATTTGCTTTTCCATGTCACTTAATATTTGTTTTATATAGTTGGGGGCATTAATGTTTGGTGCATATATATTTATGACTGTCATGTCTTCCTCTAGGATTGTTCCCTTTAAAAGGATGTGGCGACCTTCTTTGTCTCTCTTAGTTATTTTTGGTTTGAAATTTACTTTGTGTGCAAATAACATAACTACCCCTCCTTTTTTCTTGATTCCTGTCATATGGAGAACTGTTTTCTATCCTTCTACTTTCATTCTATGAGTTTCTTTTTGAACTAGGTGTGCTTCTTGTATACAGCATATTGTTGGATTTTGCTGCCAGTGTATTTCTTTTGACTAGTGAATTGAGGCCATTAACATTGATGATTATAACTGATATATATTGACTTATTCTTGTTATGTTATTTTCCTGTAGGCTCTTTTTAATTTTTTCCCCTCTCTCCCTTTAATTTCTTGCCTTGTTTGCTGGGTTTGCTCTATTGGACCTCATGGAGTTCTGATTTTCATTGTCTTTTTCTAGGATATTATTTAGAATTGTTTGGTGCTGGCTTGGTATTCATGAAGTTTCTCAGGTGTTCTTTGACATAGAAATATCTTAGCTCCCATCTTTTTTTTTTTTTTTTTTTTTTTTTTTTTTTTTGTACTGGGGATCAAACTCAGGACCTTGCACTTGTGAGATAGGAGGTGGAACCACTTAGCTAAATCCCAGGCTCACCATCAATTTTGAAAGATAGTTTTGCAGGATACATCAGTCTAGGTTGGAGGCTGTTTTCTTTTAGGGCTTGAAATACCTCACTTCAGGCTCTCCTTGACTTGAGGGTTTGTGTTGAAAAGTCTGCTGTGATTCTGATGGGCTTTCCTTTGCATTTGATTTGTTTTTATCTCTAACTACTTGTAGTAGTTTGTTCTTCTGTTGGGTTTCTGGCATCTTGATTATTATAGTCTATGTGTAGATTATTATTATTATTTTTTATCATGGCTAGTTGAAATCCTATATGCCTCACTTATCTGTATGTTAAATTCTTTTGCTATTTGGGAAGTTTTCTGTCATAAATTCTGAGAACACTTTTGTATGTCATTTGTACTTTTCCCTGATTTTCTTTGACTCCTATCAGTCTTATATTATTCTTCTTCATATCATCTAAGAACTGTTGGATTGATTTTTCATGTTCCCTTACTATTTTTAAGAGATCTTTTCATGGTGACTGATTACCATCCTGTCTTCTATATCTGATATCCTTTGTTCAGATTGAGTCAATTTGTTATGTGTACTTTCAGTAGCGTTTTTAATCTCCTGGATATCTGTTTGACTCTGTTTCATGGATTCCATTTCTTTCCTATGTTGGGAATTCATGGTTTTCATTGCTTTCCTATGCTGTGCATTCATGGCTTTTATCATAGTCCTGAGCTCATGTATTTTTTTTTTATCTGTTTCTGTTCTAGAGTCTCTAATCATAGCATTCATTCTGCCCAACATTTCTGCCCACCATTTCTGTAGTTGTGTGGGAAATTATCTCTGTTTTGAATTTTTCTAGAGCCTCATTCATCTGTTTTGTTACTTCCTGTGCTATCAGTTCAGGGTGTCCAGATGGTTGATCATCACACTTTTCCACCTCATTTCCCCCAGAGTTTGCCTTTGGTAAGCTGGAAGTCTGTGTTTGTGCTTATGCCTTATTTGAAAGTCTTCTTATTTCTATTTTTGTTGTTGGTACTGTCCTTGGTTTGATATCTGAGTTAATACTTTGATCTTCCTGTTATAGCTTGTCTTTAAGTTTTTGAATCTCTGTTTCATTATACCCAGAAGGACAACTAATTCGATCAATCATAACACTTTTGCCCAAGTGATACAATCAGCAATACAAAAGCATCAAGCACAGTTTGGAAAATGAAAATTTGTGGGAGTTATGAATCTATCACCTTTAACTGTGTGAATTAAATCAAGATTGAGGCTGGAGCTCAAGACAATGGCTGTTATGACCCCCTGTGCTTCTGTGGTGTGAATCCAGGTATCAGCAAAGCCAGGAGGCCAGAGATTCATGGAGGTTGGGGGGCTCCAACTCTTACTGGTCTGCTGCTAAGGTCTTGGTGCTAGGGTGGGAGGTTTAGTCTAGCTCTAGGCAATTGTGTCTTTTGCCGGTCTGCTTCCCTATCAGTCATATTCCTGAGGGAATTTCAACTTTGACAACATGCTGATGAGAATTAAATGCCCTGCTTACAATTATGAATTTTGTGTAGACTACTTTCTTACTCCAAGTATTTCAAACCTTCCTCTCATCCACCAAACAGCTCTTTTTGGTTTCCAGCCACTCAGGCTATGCTCATATCAGTAGGACTGCTGGTCCTACATTTTTGTCACAATGCTAAGTAGAATTATCACACTGGGTAGTAGAAGCAATCCTGGGAATCTCTTACACTCCAGAGCAATGGATAAACTATTATATATGAAAATGACTGTGAAGTATATAACACTGTTAAACCCAAAGTAGAAGTGTGTCTAACTCAAATTACCTTTAGCAAGATTGCAAAAATGCCCTTGACCAGTTCAGTGTTACTTAAAATGGAAAATGTGACAGAGAGGGAGTCAAAGCAAAAAGAGATAGCAGTTTTCTATCTTACCTTTACAAATAAACACATATGAACACGTGGAAGTATTAGTAATGCACTTTCTAGGATCTGTGGAATGTCCATGCAAACAACTCTCCTTGGAAATTATTAGCTTCATGGTAAGTCTTTTTCTAGCTAATTCATCAAAATGACACAATGGACAGATTGCCAAATCTACTGGTCACTCTCAGTCTTTCTCTTACCATAATTGTCATCCACACTAAGTTGCTTCCTTCACTTTATTTTATTGTTTTTTTGTGCTGGGGATTGAACCCAGGGCCTTGTACATGTTAAACACAAGCTGTACCACTGAGCTGCACCACCAGCCCCTTCACTTCCATCTTATGGAAACTTTTTTCTTTTGTTTCCACAACTTCATATTTTGTTGTTTTTCCTATTTCACAAGGTGCTACTTCTCTGTCTGCTTTATGTTCTTCAGGGCTCAGGACTTAAGCTGCCCCTCTAGACTCATTCACTCACTAGTGATCTTTTCTGGTCAATTGTACACAGCTGTCTTAGTTACTTTTTCTTATTCCTGAGAAAAAATACTTGACAACTACAGTTAAAGGAGGAAAAACTTATTTATCTCATAGTTTGTAGAAGTTTCCGTCCATAATTAGCTGGCTCCAAGGCAGGGTGGAAGAAGATATAGATCATAGAGGAGATACAATTCATGGTGCGCAGAAGGTTGCAAAGCAACAAGGGATGATCACAGCTCTTTCTATCCTTTATATCTTAGCCAAGGTGCTTAAGGCAGACATCCTGTGCCCTTTATCTTAGCATTGCACCATGAATCAATCCTAGCATCACACACTCTAGACCCGCTGCCTCTGGGAAAGCCCCATTTGTGACTGCATAAGGCTTTGGGGGGACAGGTAGACACAAGCCAGAGCAACAGTAGGTATAAAATGATGTCTTTCACATTTGCACCTCTGCCCTGAACCTCACCCTGGGCTTGAGACATGTGAGTTGCCTGTCTACTCACTACTCCCCTTGGATAGCTAATGGGAATCTAAGAAACAAAATCATTTTTGCATAAAAGTCAATCCTGAACCTATCTTCTTCTCCAGTGCATCTGCTCATTACCTCAGTCAAGACAAAGAACCATCTCTTGATTTGTCTTTTTGCCTCTCTCCTATTGGCATGTGCATCAATCCTACCTTCCAAATATAGTTGACCATTTTCACTCTTTCTCCTTCAGCCACTCTAATTCAAGATTATTGCTGCCTATTGCCTCAACTTTTGGAATCATTCCCCATCTAGTTTCCTTTTTCCACCCATTGCTGGCAGGCTTCTTTCATCTTTGGCTCAGAATCCCCCCAATGGTTTCTTGTGACTTACAAGACTCCCACACTAGCTCCCTCATTCAGTAGCATCAGTATCAGCTGAGAACTTGTTAGAGAAGCAGATTCCCAGTCTCCCTCATTATTAAAAGAGAAACTCTTGGGGTGGCCAGCAATCTGCTTTTACACCCAGGTGTACAGGTGATTCTGAGGCGGGCTGAAACTAAGAAACATGATCTGCATCACCTGTCCCATAGCTGGCTCTTGACCTCATCACCTGCCAGTTCCCTCACTCACCTCACACCTGTCTCACTGGCCTGGCTCTTCTGGGAAGAGGAGATTAAATCCACAGAACTAGGCAATTCTGGTGCCTCAGCCTCAACTCTCTTTTCCAGATATGTGGACATGTCCCTCACTTCTTCTGTTTAAGGGTTGAATCCTCAGAGAGGCTCCCTTAAGAAAACCACTGTCCCTCCCCTTGGTTTTGCTCATAGCTGTTGCCACCACCTGTCATATTTTACATGTTTATTATCTCTATGAACTCATGAGATTGGGGATTCTGTCTGTTCCCTTCCATCTCATGCCCAGCACAAGGGACATTGCCTAGTATTTAGCAAGAGCTCAATAAATTATTGTTGAGTGAACTAATTTAATTAGTGGGGGAGCCACTTCACCACCTACCTACCCTTTCTCTTGAAAGGATCTCATAAGTATTTCTAGTTCCTCTTTGAAATGGCCCTTAGTAGATCTAGGCCCAATTTAGGTGGATTTTTTTTTATTATTATCTGTGAGTCTAAGAGGTGGGTAATAAAGTAAAAAGCTCCTACTTTTTGAACACATCAGTCAGCTGTTTTTTGCTGTTGTTACTGTCTAGTTCTGTTCCAGTTGCTGTTTTGGAGAAAGGGTTTGAGCTCCATGATAATAAATCAGTTCCATCATTTGTGTATCAGGGACAATAATCATCACAACCAAATAAAATATAGGTCACTTTCACAGTGGCAAATATGGGTAAGTGCTAAAGACATGTTAGTTTTACTTAGAACTTAGTGTCTTCACATTATAGGCTGCTAAATTAGATAGAAATTAATACACAGTCAGAAATTAGGCCTTCAAGGAAGTCATATGCAAGCATCCGTAGAAATAAATAGCCACTTGAGATTATATTGTGATTGGCACCTTTGGTCTAGTGGGCCCCAATAGGCATCAGACACATAAGTGAATGGCCACAACATCCCAATCCTGGACTTTCAACCCTTTCCAGGAATGCCTTTGTTTTTTCTATTGTTAGAAGTTATAGATAAACTAAAGTTAATGATGCTCACCATATATATCTCTGCTATGTGTCTTGCTTCTGTATTGGATCAGTGGTAGTTAAGTGACTATACTTGTAATCCTATAGGCTGATGGCCATTTGACCCACACTGCACTCACATTGTGATTTTACTATGTAAATTTACCCCTCACAAAGATCCTCAGTAACCACTCACTTAGGACCTCTCCTGGAAATAGAGGAGCTGTTTGTCTCCTTATTTCCAATAAAAATCTCTTAACCTCTACCTTCAGTTCATGACTTTATTCTTTGATGTGAGATCACCAACTTGGCACATCTGATATCAGATTGAGAGTTACTTTCCCCATCTCACTTAGTTTTTTAACAATGGAGATTTCCCCAGAAGACAATGAAATGGTGTGAATATCCCAGGGTTGGTGGGAGGTGGTTTGTGATAAAAAAACTTCACGTGCTTAGAAAACTCAGTTCAAAACAGTACACAGCTATTTGTCTTCTGAGGTATTCAGCATGTGGTGACTTTATAAATGATTTCTAGGAAAAGCACTTCTTTTCCTGAGGTGGTAAATCACTGGTGACCAAATCTGTTTTCATTGTTGGCCCTGGTGAGGTAAGGAGGTGCAGAGAAGGGCATACTACAACTGTGTTTAAGCTGCAAGGTCCTGGGGGACATTATCAACTGTGGGAAGCTGCTGGAGTGGCCTCTTTTTTTTTTTGTAAGTATTTAAACAAATTTGGTGAGTCTGAGGTTTTGAGTGGGAGATCTGCTAAGAGATCTTCAAGCTTCAGTCCAGGTTTCTCGGCCCAAAAGTTCCACTTATGCCATCGTCTACTCCAGAATCCTGGTGTGCTTCTCCCTGCTCTGTGCTGTTCTGGTGTGCCTGTGAGACTGCTTACTGTGTGCCACTAGAATAGCCAGGAAGTGTACCTACCCTCCCAGTCCTACCCCCTTTAGGGTTCTTACCTCATATTCTAGACTCAATTCTTCTTCCTGCTGCCTTAAAAGGTCATCATCTCCAAAAGGCAATGGTAGGAAATGCCTTTAGATTCTTATCCTTGTCCCTATTTACCTTAGAAATAAAAGGCCCATAAGGTTTCACGGCATTAAATTTCAGAGGCTGAATTTCCGTACAGGAAAGGAGAATTATCTCTCCTGGAGTCATTCTAAGGTCCCTCAACTGCTGTATTGGTAGCTATGTTCTTCTGAGTGGCTCTCAGGCTCTGAAGAATACAAGTATTCAACTGATTTTGTTTCCTCTGGGTTAAATCTGAATTTTTGTTGTTTTTATTTTTGCTGTTTTAATTTATCAAAATAATAATTATAAAGCTTATTTTGTGACTTTTCAAGCTTATGTACCACATAGAAACAGGAAACAAACGTAATCATTATACGCTACAAATGTGAATTAATAAAATATAAAAATCGAAAAAGAATTGGAAAATAGCCATTAGAAAACCACAAAACACACCCCATACAATGATCATGATATTAACTTTATTAAAACAGAGCTACTATTCAATGGTTCTGTTGTTTTTCTTCCCTGCAGCTTAATAAGGACTTTGTTACCTTTTTGAAAGCCCCAGACCACAGACATGTAAATTGTTCTACAGTTTAAGTTTGCCAGTTCAGTCCCATTGTGACACTTGTTTTCCTTCCTTTGCTTTGTGTGAAATCCTGAAGCCAAGGCGAGGCTTTTCCTGGTTTCCTCTACAATTTCTAGCAGTTCCACTGCCATTGATAGATGCTGACTTCTTTTTACCAGTGGAGCATTAAAATTTTCCCATTAAGTCAGCATAGAATTTCAAATATATGCTGAGAGCTGACAATCCCTTTCAGGGCAAATACGTTGGTGAAGCTTATGAATAAAGATCATTTGCCATCTGTCTCCTTTTTTCATTTATTAGGGATATTAACCCTTTGCCACATATATTGCAAGTAGTTTTTCTGGTTTCTTATGTAACTTTTGGTCTTCCTTTTTTATGGCACATTTTATTCCTTAAATACTTTAAGTTTGTATATAGTCTTTTTTAAAAATTAATTTTATCGGTATATTTTAGGTATACAATATAATGACATAATTGGAAATTTGTACCTGTACATAATATATCTTGGTTCATATTTTTTCTCCATTCTCCTTCCCTCCCTTCAGCCCCTTCACCCCTCCCTATTTACAGTTAAGGATCAAAAGGTATAATAAATAATGTGAAAAAGGAAGAAAATGTATATGGTCCTTTAATCCTTTCATTTATGGTCTTTCCTCTGATATTGAAGGAAAAATCCCTGTGATGGAAGCAGCCCTGTGATTCTGGTACTTTGGGCTCTGTGAGACTCAGAAGGCAGTCAGACTTAGGACTTTCCTTACTGAGTTCTGCTGTTAATATCCCAACAGGTAACTCAAACTTTTTTCCTATGGCATTGGATTTTGTTCATCAAGATCCCCCGGTCTAGACTTACAACAGTTTCAGCAGAATCGATCAAACTTTCTTAGCCTTCTCTTTGGGTGTGAATGAACAGCTTTGGGGAAAGGACTGGCAGTACCCAGGGTGGGGTGATCGTGCCACCACCATCTGATCCTGTGACTGCTAAAAACTGCTAAGAGCCACGCTGTGTTCCTAGTCAGAACATAAGTGGGTAAATGTCAGCCTTATCTTAATTGGATGCTCAGTACTTTGCCACTACTATTTTCTCCATGCTCAAAAAATTTCTTTCTTAGCCTAACAAAGCAATGATAATTTGTTTTTTACCCTTTATGCTTTTGCTTACATTAGTCATAATCAGAACAGGAAATTGTCTTCGAGTTAACATTGCAATACCCATCTTACCATAATTCTATATACTTAGCACTTTCAAAGTCACCTGTTTCCCCAAATTCTGATTCCATGCACTTTCTCTGTCCTCAGCATTATAATTGTGACCATTATGTGCATTTCCTTCTAAATTTTCATGGATAACCTATTTAGACTTCTTCAGAAGGTCTAGAAAAATTGCCTGTGGGTAAAAGTCTCAAAGATGTGGTGTTGCTCAAATACTTTCTGCATTTTTTAAACTCTTGCTTAATCCTGTTTATTAACTCTTCTCTCAGTAGTGGTGATGATTTTAAGGATATTTTATTTCATTTCATTTTCTTCTTTTCTAAATACTTAAAAATTAATTTTACAGAATATTTGGCTTCAATGTGCATAATATATTTTGATCATACATGTGCTCAGTTACCCCGCTTACACCTCTTTCTCCTTATCCCTACTTACCCCTTCCTCATTATTCCCTTCCTCTTGTCTGCTTTCATTTCACAATCATTTTTTAGATTCTATGTACAGTATCATGGAGAGCATGTGATAGTTGTCTTTTTGACTCTGGTTTATTTTGCTCAATGTGAACTCCACTTCCATTCATTTTCCTATAAATGATGTAATTTTGCTTTTTGTGATTGAACAATGTCCTGTTGTGCACATGTGCAATATTTTCTTATGCATTCATCTGTTCTGGGCACCTAGGCTGGTTCCACATGTGGGCTAATGTGAATTATGCCACAAAAAACATGGCTATTCAGGTATCACTGTAGTAGGCTGATCTTAATTTCTTTAGGTTTAATACTAAGAAGTAGTATAGTTGGATAAAACTGTAGCCCTATTTTTAAGTTTTTTGTGGAACCGCCATACTGATTTCTATAATATCTTACTCATTTATATTTCTACCAGCAGTACAGAAGAGTTTCTTTTTGTCCCACATTCTTGCCATAGTTATTGTGAGTAGGGTGAGATGGAATCTCATTGTAGTTCTGTTTTATATTTCTTTATGGTTAAAGATGTTGAACAGATTTTCAAATACTTATTGATCAATTTTGAGTCCATTTGAGGTCATCCTGTGGTTTTGGTACCTTTGGCTCTGTTAGACTCAAAAGACTGATCAGATTTGAGACTTTTTTACTTTTTTAGATGAGTGTTTATTCAACTTATTTGTCCACTTACTGATAGCTCCCTTTGATTTTTTTGGTGTTAATTGTATATTTTAGACATTAATCTTCTGTTGGAAGTATAGCTGGTGAAGATTTTCTCCTATTCTGTAGATTGTCTCTTCACTGTTAGTTTTCCTTACTGCATAGAAACTTTAATTTCATGCAGTCACATATGCTAATTCTTGCTATCATTTCCTGTGCTATTGGAATTCTACTCAGAAAGTCCTTGACCATGTCTGTTGATTCAAGAATTTCCCACTCACTCCTTTCCTTCCTTCCTTCCTTCCTTCCTTTCTTCCTTTCCTGCCTGTCTGCCTGTACTGGAAATTGAACTTAGGACCTCGCGCTTGCCAGGCACCCGTGGTGCCTCTGAACTACATCCCCAACTCCTGTGCCATTTTCTTTTAGTTCAAAATTTCAGGCCCTATTCCTAGATCTTTGCTTCATTTTGTATTGCACAGAGTGAGAGATATGGATCCATCAATCTTCTACATATGGCTATCCAGTTTTCCTACCACCATTAATTAAAAAGGCTGTCTTTTCTCCAATGTATTATTTCAGCTTCTTTGTCAAGAATCAGGTAGCTGTCATTGTGTGGTGTTATCTCAGTGCCATCTATTGTATTCCCTTGGTTTATGTGTTTACTTTTTATTATTTTGTTTCTATGGCCTTGTGATATAACTTGAATTTGAACATTATAATGCCTCTAGTCCTGCTCTTTTTTACTTAGAATTGCTTTGGCCACTATAGGTCTTCCATGTGTCCATTTGAATTGTAGGACAGGTTTTTTTCTAATTCTGTGAAGAATGTGAACGGAATTTTGATGGGGATTGCACTGAGTCTACAGATCACTTTTGGTAATATGGCTGTATTGGTAATATTAATTATGCTGATCCATGATATAGGAGGCCTTTCTATCATTTAGTCTTTTTCAGGTTCTTCATTATTCTATAATTACTATCGGGATCTTTCATCAGCTTGATTATGTTGGTTCTTAGGTATTTATGTATGTATGTATGTCTGTATTTACTTAGAAGCTAATATGAATGGAATTGTTTTCTTGAATTCTTTCATTATTGGTGTATAGAAAAGCTATTGATTTTTTTTCTTTTTTCTTTTTGTTACTGGGGATCAAACTCTGGACCTTGTGCTTGAGAAGTAGGTGGCAGAACCACTGAGCTAAATCCCCAGCCCAGCTGTTGATTTTTTAAAATGTTTATTTTGTACTTTGATACTTTCCTAAGTATATCAATTGTTTATATTTTTTCCATTAAGTTTATTGGTACAATTTAGGTATACAATGCAGTTACATTCATCATTGGGATCTTGTACCTTTACATGACATATCTTGGTTTTTATTTTTTCCCTATTCTCCTGCCCTCCCTTCACCCCCTCTACCCTTCCCTATTTGCAAAGGCTTTGTTTCCATTTATTTATCTCATATTTTTTCTTTTCCATTCTTTCCTTTCCCCTACCCCTCCCAATCCCTTGCACCTTTTCTTCCTATTTCACGTTATTAATTATTCATTTTAATCCTTATTAACACTTTCAGTTTCTCATACCAGAGAAGCTATTTGGTATTTACACATTTCCTATTTATTTCACTTAAGAGTATGTCCTCAATGTGTATTCATTTAGCTATAAATGTCTAATTTCTCATTCTTTATGGATGAATAGCACTACATTTTATAAAAAAAAAAACCCACATCTTCTTTATCCAGTCTCCAGTTGATGGGTAATTGGGCTGTTTCTAAGCTTTAGCTATTACAAACTGTGCCACTATAAACATGATGTGCATATATCACTGTGGTATGATTTTTAAAATTCTTTTGGGAAGATATACAGCAGAGGAATAGCTGGGTCAAGTGGAACCTCTAATCCTAGTTGTTTAAGGTATCTCTATATTGATTTCCACAGTGGCTGTACCAGTCTGCACTCACCGACAATGGACAAGGCTTCCTTTCTCCCTATACCCCTGCCAACATTTGTTGCTAGTTGATTTCCTGATGGCAGCCATTCTTTGTGAGGTGAGGTGGAATCTCATTGTTTACATCTGCATCTCTAAAATGATCAATGATGTTGAACATTTTTTTATATGTTTATTTGCTGCTTTTACTTTTTTGAGAAATGCCTGTTGATTTCAGATGCCCATTTTTGAATTGGGTTTTTATATTTGGGGGATCTGATTTTTTTGAGTTCTTTATATATTCTAGGTAGCAGAACTTTGTCTCAGGAAGAGCTGGTAAAATTTTTTTTCCATTTTGTAAGTTGTCTCTTAGCTCTGTTGGTGGTTTCTCCTGCATTGCAGAAGCTTTTTAGAAGATGGGATCCCAGTTGTTTATTCTTTGTGCTAATTCCCATGCTATGAGGTTTTGTTCACAAAGTCTTTTCCTACACCAATATCTTCAAGAGATCTACTTAACTTATCTTCCAACAAGTTTAGTGTTTCTGTTTTAATATTTAGATCTTTAATCCACTTTAATTTTACTTTAGTGCATAGTGATAGATATGGGTCTAGTTTTAATCTGTGGCAGGTTGAAATCCAGTTTTTCCAACACCATTTATTAAATAGGCTATCTTTATTCCAATGAGGATGGTTGGCTCCTTTGTCAAAGATGAGATAGATGAGTATGCCTGGAATTATTTCTGCATCTTCTAATCTATACCACTGATCCTTGGGTCCATTTCTTTGTCAGTACCATGCTGTTTTTAACACAGTGACTTTGTAGTATAGTTTCAAGTTGGGGATTGTGAAGCCCCCTGACATGTCTCTGCTGCCTAAAATGGCTTTTGCTATTCTAGGTCTCTTCTGGTTCCAAAATGAATTTTTGTATTGTTTTCTCTAGTTCTGTGAAATATATTGTTGGGAATGTATATTTCACAGAACTAGAGAAAACCATTCAATCTAGATAGCAGTTTTGGAAGTATGGCCATTTTCACTATATTGGTTCTTCCTACCCAAGAACAAGGGATGTCTTTTTCATTTTCTTATATCCTCTTCAATATCTTTTTTCAGAGTGCTGTTGTTTTCAATGTAGAGATCTTTTACTTCCTTTGTTAGATTGATTCATAGATTTTTTTTGGTGCCATTGTAAAAGGAATTGTTTCCCTAATTTCTCTCTCAGTAAGTCTGTTATTTCTATATAAAAAGGCTATTGATATTTGTGTGTTGACCTTGTATCCAGCTATTCTACTGAATCTGCCAGTTATGTCTAGAAGTCTTTTGGTGGAGTTTTTTTGGTCTACTATGTAGAGTATCATAATGTCAGCAAATAATGACAGTTTAGCTTCTTTCTTACTATCTTTATTGCTTTGATTTCTTTCTCTTGTCTAATTGCTGTGGCTAATGGTTCAAGAACTATATTGAACAGGAGTGGTGATAGTGGACATTCTTGTCTTGTTCCTGATTTTAGCATGAAGGTTTTCAGTTTTTAACCATTTAGTATGTGTTGGCTCTTGGTTTTTCATATATACCCTTAATCAGGTTGAGATAAAGACCTTCTATTTCAATTTTCTGTAGGGGTTTTTTAATCATGTGTGGGTATTAGATTTTGTTTAATGCTTTTTCTGAATCTACTGAGATAATCATATGGTTTTTGTCCTTGATTCTGTTGATATAGTGTATTACATTTATTGATTTACATCATCCTTGCATCCCTGGGATAACTCTGACTTGGTCAGGGTGTATGATTTTCTTGATGACCCTCGATATTCTGTTTGCCAGTATCTTGTTGAGTATTTTTGCATCTATGTTCATTAGGGAGATTGGCCTGTAGTTCTCTTTTTTTGGTTGGATCTTTACCTAGTTTTGGAATCAAAGTAACACTTGCTTCCAGGAATGAATATGGGAGTATTGCTTCCCTTTCAATTTCATTGAAGAGTTTAATGAGCAGTGCCAATAATTCTTCTCCAAATGTCTTGTAGAATTCTGCAGTTAAGTCATCAGGACCTGGAGTTTTCTTTGTTGGTAAATTTTTAATTAAATTTTCAATTTCACTGATTGTAATTGGGGTGTTTAGAATTTTTATATCTTCTTCATTCAACTTTGGTAATTCATATGTATCTAGAAATCTTTCCATTACTTCTGTGTATTCCATTTTATTAGAGTACAGGTTCTCAAAGTAAGTACTGATTGTCCTCTGGATTTCTGCTGTATCTGTTGTGACTTCACCCTTTTCATTCCTAATTGAATGAGTTTGAGCCTTTTCTTTCTTTCTTTTTGACAATGTTGTCTAAGGGTTTATTGATTTTATTTATTCTTTCAGAATACCAACTATTTGATTTGTTGATTTTTTGTATCATTCTCTTAGTCTCCATTGCATTGATTTCTGCTCTGGTCTTCATAATTTCCTCCCTTGTATGTGCTTTGGGTATCTATTGCTCTTCTTTCTCTAGGATCTTAAGGTTAAGCATTAGGTTGTTTATTTGAGCTTGCTCTGTTTTCCTAGTATGGGCATTTACTGTAGGATTTTCCCTCATTGAACTGCTTTCATTGTGTCCCATAGATTCCTGTATGTTGTATTGGCAGTATCATCTAATTGTAGAAACTGTCTAATTTCTTCTTTAATTTCCTCTGTGACCCACTGGTTGTTCAGAAGAGTGTTATTCAATTTCCATGTGTTCATGGCACTCATGCATTTTCTTATGTTATTGATCTCCAATTTTATTGTACTATGGTCTGATAATATATAGGGGATAACTTCCATTCCTTTGCATTTAAATATGTCCTGTGAGATACCATATGGTTAATTTGGAAAATGACCCATGACAGCTTAAAAGAATGCATATTTTGATTTTGTAGGTGGGTACACTCTGCAGACATCTATTAAGTCTTTTTGTTCAAAAGTTTGATTCAGTTCTATTATTTCATTGTTGATTTTCTGTCTAGATGATCTGTCTATTTGAGACAGTAGAGTATTGAGGTCTCCCACTACAATTGTGTTAGTACTTGTTGGATTTTTCATGTCCATTAATATTTGTTTTGTATATTTGGAAGCACTAGTATTTGGTGCATATAAATTTATGATTGTTATCTTTTTTTTTTTTTGGATTGTTCCTTTTACAAGAAGGTAGTGACAACCTTTGTTAATGAATTTGTCCACTGATGTGTTCAGAAACTGAGCTGAGATTTGGTTACAGCATGACCTTCAAGGGTGGGATTTCCTTCCTGCCACCTCTCCTTACTCTCTGCTTTCTGGTTGTCATGACATGATCAGTTTCTTCCATACTCTTTCATCATACTCTCCTGATTTGGAGCTAGTTAGTTAACTATGGAGTGAATACTAGAAAAACTGTGAGCCAAAATAAACTTCTGTCCTTTAGTTTTGGGTGTTGGTTACTTTGTCCTCGTGATGAAAACGTAACTAAGACATGAGACATGTTTCCTCAAGACAGCAAAAAGTGAGACCTTGTTTGTTAAATTCCATCTGCCAGTTTGTATCTTTTAATTGGAGAAATAAGACCATTTACATTCAGAGTTGCTACTTTTGTCATTTTGTTGTTCTTCTGCTTGATTCTTTTATAATTTTTTCTTTTTTCTTCCTCATTGAGTTTATTGGTACATTTTAGGTATACAGTATAGTTACATTCATCATTGGGATCTTGTACCTTTACATGACAGGTCTTGGTTCTCATTTTTTCCCCATACCCCTGCCCTCCCTTTACCTCCTTCTCCCTTCCCTATTACAAAAACTTTATTTCCACTTTTTCATTTTCTCATATTTTTTTATTTTCCCTTATTTCCTTTCCCCTACCCTTCCCACTTCCCCTACACCTTTGGACCTTTCCTTCCCATTACACATTGTCAATGATACCATTAGGATCTTATTTACAATTGTAGATTTTCACACCAGAGAAACTATTCTTTTCTAATTTTCAGTAGATTATTTATTCTTTATCTCTGGTGTGTAGGTTTCCTTCAGGTGTTTTCTGAAATTAGCTTAATGGTCATGACTCTTTCACTTATGCTTATCTTGAAAGGACTTTATTTCTTCTTCAGTTTTGAAGTATAGCTTTGCTAGATAAAGGAATGTAGGTTGGCAGTTATTTTATTTCATGACTTGAAGTGCATTGTTTCATGTTCTCAGGCCTTTAGGGTTTCTGCAGAGAAGTCTGAACTTATTCCAATGGGTTTGCCTCTATAAGTGACTTGTGTTTCTTTTTCACAGCTTTCAGTTTTTTTTCCTTGTTCTATACTCTTGTGATTTTAACTATAATATGACATAAGGAGATTCTTTTCTGGTCTTTCTTATTTATGTGTATATATGTATACATATATATATGTATATATATACATATTTTTTTTAAATTTATTTTTGTATCGGGGATTGAACTTGGGTCTTTGCGCTTGCAAGGCAGGTCACCAAACCACTGAGCTAAATCCCTGGCCCTTCTATATATCTTATATACCTTAATATCCAATCTTTTCCAAAATTTGGGAAATTTTATGATATTTTATTGAATATTTTTTTTTCAGAAACTGTGGGTATTGATATCTTTATTTTTTCCTTGTAGAGAAAGACTACTTGCTTTACTTGTTTGCATATGCACCAATAACTATTTTGGTATTTTATGTGAATTAAAAGGAATATAAAGAAGGGAGGAGATTTTCACTTGGATACTAAGTCAAAAGACAAATTTGATGGAGAAAGGGCAGAGAGAATATGGGGAAAGATGTAAGCCAAGAGAAGAAATTATCAGCAAGATTATTGAATAATTTTTATGCCACTAGACTGGCATCCTATTCTATGCCAAAAATTCATAAGTTTGGTCTTCTGAAAGTATCCTGGAGTTTATTGGATGTTTTCTTCATAATATCTAATTTTTTCTTTATTAGTGTCCAGGTATAATAATGCATGCCCAAAAATTGTCTTCTGCTTGATGCTATCTATTAGTGAAGGTTTCACTGAGTTTTTGATGTGCCTTATGGTGCCTTTTATTTCCTCTAAGGAACTATGTGGACCACAAGTCAGAAGTTTTTCACCAAGCAGTGTGAAAACTGAAGTCATTATCAATTCTTGTCCCTCATCAGCTGAGAATCATTCTGGGCAATAAACTTTCTTTTTCTTGGCCTACTCCACACATGTGAGCCAAGCACCCTTGAGACTGGAGTGCATTTGGGCAGAAGAATTCAGGAAGCTATTAGGTAGCATGGGAATTTTCTTCAGACATCCTCCAGTGTGGTCATCAGAGGGCTATGGATGCATCTTCCACAGTGTACAGCTTATTCCTCATCACCATGCTTACATTAAGTCGGCTTTGTCACTGATTCTTTTTCAAGGTGATTTTTAGTCATAATCCCTCTTATGAGTCCATAACAGCAAGATGATTGGTGGGACAGTGCTGCCATTGTTCCCAGGCTGTAATGGTATTCATCTTCTCCTTTAAAGGCCTCTCATTCTGGATTCTCCTCATCCTTTCTATGTGTCCAGATAGCTTGCTGAATGAGATGGCTGTGTTTTCTTTCCTGTTTGAGTTTGGCTCCCAGTTAATCTTGCCCTTGTAAATCTGTGGAAGCACCAGGAGGTCCCCAGATCACTCAAGTTCTCAGACACCCTCTTTCCTATCCCATTGCCTCCTTACCATAATCGTAGGCACTTGTTGGCACTAGTGTTTTAATTCCTACAGAGGAGCTGTAAATGATCAGGAGGCAATTTCAGGCTTAATGGAATTTTATTTTTTAAAAAGAAACTGGTATTTACTTTCTGGCACCCTTTATTTCAATTTTTCTTAGCAGCTTGTAGAATAATGAATTATTCTCACTCAGTGGTTGTTCCTACACTGTCAGTGGTCTGCACAGTGGATGCTGCAGACAACTCTTCAATATAGTCCTGCTGAAGGGCATGGGGTACACCTGTCTGCTACCTCATATTGGGCAGCAGTGCCCTCAGGAGATGTCATGGTCCATTCACTCTGAAATTCCTCCTTGGTCACAGCTGAGCAAAATCTAGTTTTCCTTTTCAACCTTTTCAGAAACAAAGTGTTTATGAGGCCATCCCTTTCTGTCAATAAAAAAGAAATGCCCAGATTCCTAGGCATGTCTGAAATGTTGATATTTTCTCAAGTCGGGATTTTGAGGAAGTTAGCTGGTAATGTTACTAGATGACTTAGAGGTAAAGCCTCCCATATCTATTTAAAATTTCATTCTAATGAGCTCTGTTGCAGACTTAATTTGTTTAGTTGTAATGGAAATGTATGATATCTAGCATTTTACTAGAAAGAATATTTTTGATGTGTGGGACATGGAGCTCATCCTTCCTCTTTCTAGTGAATTTATGACTTAAAAATGAGTTCTGCAGACCATAAAAGAAAGAGGGTGATGCCATGTGTATGGCTGTCTGCTTCTGAAACTTTGTGAATTATTTTGCTACTTGTGGGTAGTTAAAAAATCTAGTCTATTTCCTTAAGTGGAGTTATTTAGTTGGTTTAAGCTACAGAAGAGTTGGAGAAGTTGAAGGGTAATTGCTTTTAGATGGCAGGAGCAAGAGAATTACAAAACACTGGACCATCAAGTAACCACCCCCCCTTCAGCCCATGATAAATATTCACCTTTTTACTTAAAGGAGCCATTTACTGGCTTTTTGTTGGTATATCCAGGTTGCCAGTAATATAACTCTGGTACTTTGGGCCATCAGTAAATAAAATGTTGCTTGAACACAAGCACTATGATACCAAGTCAGTCAACCTGATAAACTGAGAAAAGTACTAAGTGACTAACAGGTGAATAGCATATATATTTTTTCCACTTTATATTCTTTCATAGATTTTTTTATAATTTCACACAATTTTTAACATAAAGATAGTGAAATCTCAAAGATGAGGAGGCAATACATATGGCCTCTTCTATTCATTCTTCAGGATGGAAGGAAATTTCCCAAGAGTACAATGTGTGAGATTTAACACTGGAAAAATACATATGAAACTTGTTTAATTGGCTGCACTTAGGACCAGGCATAGCACAATAAATATAGAACTGCATAATCTTTTTAAAAGATCGCTTGTAATTTTAACACATTCTTTCTACAGAAATACTATCAATTACCAATCTGAAATTCTTCAACATATAGGTGAAGGGACACTTACAATGAATATCTGAGCACAAATATACACATACAGATATGTTGGACAAAAGCATGATTCATGACCAGAATGGAACAGTGTGAGATTTCATCATGCTACTCAGAATAGTGTACAATTTAAAACTTATAAGTTATTTCTGGAATTGTCCTTTTAATATTTTCAGACCTAAATTGACCAGGGGGTAATAAAATCATGAAAAATTAAGGCATGAATAAGAAGGGACTATTGCATTAAGTTTAAATGGAAACTGACAAGCATTCATATATTTATCATGTAAATATCAAGCTTTTATTGCTATTTTAAAATGTATCAATTTAACATTATCTATATACTTCTGTAACAGCAGTTTAGGATTTATCTCACTTTTCTTCCTTACCTTCACTCTCCTAATTATCCCTATACTTATTTCATAACTGATTAAATTGCTAATGACTGAAATAATTTTGATTAAGTAAATAATTGGTATCTATACTGTCTGAGTCCACAGTGATGTATAAACCTGGCTGTTGACATTCTTGGGGTAAGTGAAAGAGGGGGCTGTGTTCACTGTGATGCCTTTTATTTGTCCCTGTTTTGGTCCCTCTTTGGGGCCTATTGGTTATTGTTGATATCTCAGAATTTTGAGTCTCTCAGGCTTAATTTTCCCATAGAAAAACCTCAATTTCAAAGAGGGTTGGAATGGAGAACCTGATGTTCAGTGAGAAAGGAGTCACCTGGATCTGAGGACATCTGGCTTCCAACTACTCTAGATACACTTTAAGCAAACTCTCTTCCCCCAACTCCTCACCCACTCTGCTCTGCCTTTAATTCTAGGTGCCTCTGTCCTGTGGGCCAACTTCACATACTTCTCAGCAGTGGCCCTGAGTAGGAAGTTAGGTAGAAATGCCATTGCTTTCAAAGCCCGCCACTCCTTAATTTTCTGCAAATGAATTTATGCCTCTTATCTGCTGGTTCCTGCTCTCTCATTCTTTTTGGCCTTGTGAAAAATATATATTTTTGTCATTATCATTTTAAGTTTTAGGAGGGTGAGAAAATGCCTGTGATCAATCTGTCGTGATTAATTTGAAATTCACTTTCACTTTTAACAAAGACCCCAAAGTTGAAAATTTACTTAAAATCCATCTGGCATATTTTTCCCAATTTCTGACAAGTGAGAGGGAAGGGAATCAAGGAGGAAGGGCCAGTCTATTCTTTTTGTCATCCTTTTTTTTTCAGTATTAGAGAAAATTGAGATCTGAAGTTTAAGTTTGAAAATGAGTCATATTGGAAAGGCTCACTGCTGTGAGGGATTTTGACTCAAGGATGTAGGTGGGGAAATAAGACACAAATCAAATTTGCATGATCTAGTTTTGATATGTTTAATTTTTTAGAAATGTATAATTTTATATGAGCTTGGCAAGAACATTATTTTTAGCAAATCTTTCCATTGAAGTTAGTGAAAATGTCAACACTAGAGTTTAGATCAGGCTATCACACGCCATTGGCCTTCCCTCAGCTGGGCTCAGAGGTTCACAGTCTCGGGCAGCAGCAATGAGCCCTGTGGCCCCGGCTGTAGTGGGCACAGGGAGCTCCTGTCTCCTGATGAGTCCCGGACAGACTGAGCTGTGAGAGCCCTTCACTGTCTTCAGCAGTTTTCTCTGGGAGGTTCATATTTGTTTCTTTTCTCTTTCTTGCAGCTTTTTTTTCTTTAAAAAGACTATTTTTCAACTTTATTAAAGTATGATTGATAAAAAATTGTACAGTGTGCCTTTTTAAAAGTTTTAAAACTTTATTTGACAATCAGTAGTTAATCGTCATTCACATTGACTGCAGAATTTTTTCAAACATAGTTAATAGAGATGTAGAAATCTATCTCATATGTTTTCTGGATCACCACATGGATAGATGTGGAACATTTCTTGTGTGTATACATTGTGGAAAGGTGACTGCTGTCAAGCTAACTGACATATCCATTATCTCACATGGTGACCTTTTTTCTTAATAAGCTCATTTTTGAAGTTTTTAAAAATCTTTATTAAGTTTACTGGTACAATTTAGGTATACAATACAGTTACATTCATCATTGGGATCTTGTACCTTTACAAGACTTACCTTGGTTTTAATTTTTCCCCATTCCCCAGCCCTCCCTTCCACCCCTCCACCCTTTTCTGTTTACAAAGACATTGTTTCCATATTTTTCCTTTTCTCATATTTTTCTTTTCCCTTTTTATCTTTCCCCCTCCCTCTCCCACTTCCTCTATTCTTTTAGACCTTTTCTTCTTATTGCACAGTATCAATTATACATTTTGATCCTTATATACACTTTTAGTTTTCACACCAGAGAAGCTATTTGGTATTTACACACCCATGTCTTATTAATTTCACTTAACTGTATGACCTCAATGTACATCCACTTAGCTATATCTCTAGTTTCTCTTTCTTCATGGCTGAGTAGTACACACATGTCTTCTTAATCCAGTCTCCAGTTAATGGGCAATTGGGCTGCCTCCAAATTTCAGCTATTACGAACTGTGCCCCTATAAACATGGGTGCACATATATCACTGTGATATAATTCCTTTGGAAAGATACCCAGCAGGGGAATTGCTGAATCAAATGGGACCTCTAATTCTAGTTTATTGGAGGTATCTCCATATTTATTTCCATAGTTGTTGCACCAGTCTGAAATCCAACCAAAAATGAAGAAGGGTTCCTATTTCCTCACAACCCTGCCAGCATTTGTTATTGGTTGGTTTCTTGATAGCGGCCGTTCTTTTGGGGGTGAAGTGGAATCTCAGTGTTGTTTTCCTCTTCATCGAATGACCTGTGATGTTGAACATTTTTTCATATATTTATTTGCTACTTTTACTTCTTTGTCTGGGGGAAATGTCTGTTCATTTCAGATGCCCATTTTTTGAATTGGGTCTTTATATTTGGGGGGGGTCTGATTTTTTTAAAGTTCTTTATATATTGTAGATAGCAAGCCTTTGTCTGCGAAACAGGTGATAAATTTTTTCCCCACATTGTGGGTTGTAACCGTTGGTGACCTTCGTTTTAAAAAATTAGTTATAATTATTAGCACATATCAATGGAGCAATAGAATGGATTGGGCATTTTCATGCATGGATATACCTTGCTATGGTCATGTTCACCCTCCCTGTTATCTCCTGAGTCTCTCCTCTTTTGCTAACAGTCTGCCTTTTACTTTTATGGATTTTTAAAAATAGATTTTACATATAAAACAAAACATAATACTTGTTGAATCTGGCTTATTTCACTTGATATGATGAGCTCTAGTTCCATCCATTTTTCTGCAGATAACATAATTTTGTTCTTCCTTATGGCTGAATAAAACTCCATTGTGTATGTATTTCTTTATTCATTAACCTACTGATGGGCATCTAGGCTGATTCCATATCTTGGTTATTTGGATTGTGCTGCAGTAAATTTGGGTTTGTAGGTAACCCTGTAGTGTGCAGCCTTTAATTCCTTTAGGTCTATACTAAAGAGTGGTATAGCTGGATCATAGGATAGTTCTATTCTTGAGTTGTTTTTTTTTTTTTTGAGGAACTCCCATACTGATTTCCATAATAGCTATACTGCTTTACATTTCTATCTATAGTTTATATGGGTTCCTTCTTCTGTGTCCTAACCAGCATTTATTATTTTATGCTTTCTTGATAATAGTCACCTAATTGGGGTGAGAGGGAATCTCAGTGTAGTTTTTTTTTTGTATGGGAAATTGAACTCAGGGACTCGCGCTCACCAGGAAGATGCTATACTGTTGAGCTACATTCCCAGCCCCTCAATGTAGTTTTGATTTGTATTTTACTGATGGGTAAAAACATTGAGCATTTTTTCCACATAACTATTGGAACTTTGTACAAATTTGAGAAGTGTCTCTTCAGTTCATTTGTCCGTTTGTTCTTTTGGTGTTGGATTTTTCAAATTCCTTGTACATTTTGGATATTAATCCTCTGTCAGATGAATAAGTGGAAATCTTTTCCTCTCATTCTGTAAACTGTCTCTTTACTCTGATTGCTTCCTTTGCTGAATTTTTTAATTTGTTTTAATTCCATTTTTAAATTCTTCCTATTATCTCCCAAGGTTTTGGATTTCAGGAAATTGTTGCTTGTACCTATATCCCAAAGTGTATCACCTACATTTTCTTTGAATAGTTTCAAAATTTCAGGTAACTTGTAATAAGGATTTTTTCAGCTTTAATTGAGTTTATTGGTACATTTTAGGGATATAGTACAGTTACATTCATTGTTGGGATCTTGTACCTCTACATGACAACTCTTGATTCTCATTTTTTCCCCTTACAATAAGGATTTTTTTTTTCCCCAGTTCGGGGGATTGAACTCAGGACCTTGCACTTGCAAGGCATACACAGTGCCACTGAGCTAAATCCATAGCCCTATACTAAGGTTTGTGAACCACTTTGAGTTAATCAGGTTCTAGTTTTGATGTTCTACAAGTGGATGTCCATTTTTTTCTCCCCAGTACCATTTATTTTACAGACTGTGTTTTCTCCAGTGGCACTTTTGTGATGATTCATAGTCAGTCTTTCTTTCTCCCCACTTTCCTTCTCCCTCCATCCCTTTTTTCCTTCGTTTCATTCTTCCTTCTTTTTCTTGGTGAGAAGTCTGAGATCTACTATTAGCAAATTTCATAAGTATTATTAACATTTCACCACGCCATACCTTAGATCTCCAGAATTTATTTTTCCTGCAGTATTGTAAATGGAGGGTTTTCTGTCCATGAAGGGCTTAAAGACCATTAATCTGTTCCTACTGTTTCCTGAAGGAGATACAGATGTGGACAGTGGCTTAGTGGGGAGCCCTTCCTTTGACTACTCCCACCGGGCTGTGGAAGATGACCGTTTCTATCAGGTCAGCTGTATTGTTCAGCTTCATTCTGTTTCTGTGTCCTTGCTCTTGGATTTTTTGTTCCTGCTTCCTGCCAGTAGGTGGCAAGCTATGCATGGGAAAAGCAAGAAGCACTCGAGGGTTGTGCAGAGTGGTTAAGATCTTGTAGGACCTTTTCCCCCCAGACAGGCAGGTCTGTGAGGAAGTGTCTGAAGGAAGTAAAATAAGATTCTCTTTGGGTTAGACAGAGGGTCATTTGTGTATCACCAATATTATAAATATATGAGTGTGTGTTCCTATATCCGACACACAGACACAATCATACATCTTTAGTATGAAAACTTTATTAGTTCTTGAATGCCAGTTATTTCAGGTACCCAATTTATAAGATTGGGTTCCAGATTAATCCAACTAATGAGGAAATGTAGGTTAGGCAAGGCTTTAAGATAAAATAGATGAAAACCCAGGAACTGAGGTCACAAGCCGAGATAAGGTTATTTTTATGATTCATCTCATAAATATAATCTTTGGTTACATGTGGAGAAACAGCACTCAAAGTGCCTGTACTGGACTCTACCTTCCTAAAGACAATAAAATCTACTTTTGTCTCTGATGGGTGGAAATATTCCACACAAATCTTGTTTGCATACCAAGTATATGCTCCAAGTTGATGAATGCAATTAGTCTGACCACAGAATACCTCATAGGTGGCAAGTAAAACACTGTTTAGTTTGATAGTACTATTACTTTCTGTTTTAGTTCTATTCTAGTAGCAACAGCACAAAATTTACTAACACACACATATTTAGCTTTATTTAGGAAGGAAATAGAGCAGTATGTTCAAAGCATTTCTGGACATACATTTAAATAAACTATAGAAGCCACCTTGTAGAGGTCGGACACAAGGAAGAGACCAGTAATACTTTGGCTTCCAAGTCCTCCCTTCCAAGATGAACAGCATTACTGCTCACACTGATGCAGCTGTCTAAGCTCTGGGAAGGTTGGAATGTCTTTATGGATGGAGTTTCTTTTGTGTGCAAGTTTGTGTCATGGCCAGTTCTTAAGTCATTGACTTGTGACCTTCTGATTTTTAAGCCTCACACTTCTAACTTTATTGCGCTCCAAATTGCTGGTGTTCAATTAAGAGCAGACAGTGATGGTCAACCTGTAAATTCACATATTTAGAAGTAGCTTTTGTTTTCCTCATTCTAAATCTTGTGCTGGAGCTCTGCTGGACAGAATGGGTAGAAGTAAGAAAGCCAAGATGGAACCTTCACCCATAACTCTGGCTAGTTACGCCCCATATAGGTAAATACTCCGTGATCACGGAATCCTCCTCAATTTGGACAACATTGATATGGTTTGATCATAGGGAGACAAAAAGATAAAAGCATGGGAGGTGAATGTAGGCCTTACTGAATAGTAACTGTTAGAACTACCATCCTATTGAAGACATGCCAGTTAGGGTATTTAATTATACCAAGGCCAGGACATAGGAAAAGGATCAAGGTAAGGAGGGGAGGAAAATAGGATAAAAAAGGAATTAAAATATATTATATCATGTATCATCTCCACCCAAGGAATGTAAATATGTACTGCAAACATGTACTGATTAAAACAATTAGTAAACTAAAGAAGATGTGGTTTTTCTATAAAACGGAGTACTACTCAGCCATAAAAAATGAGAAACTAGAGTCATTCATAGGAAAATGGATGCATATCGAGGATATACTCTTAAGTGAAATAAATAAGACACATGTGTAAGTACTGAATAGTTTCTCTGATGTGAAAAACTAAAAGTGTAAATAAGATCCAAATTGTATAACTAATAATGTGAAATAGGAAGAAAGCGGATAAAGGTGTAGGGGAAGTGGGAAGGATAGGGGAAAGGAAATAAGGGAAAAGAAAAAATATGAAAAAATGGAAACAAAGTTTTTGTAAATAGGGAAGGGAGAAGGAGGTAAAGGCAAGGCAGGGGTATGGGGAAAAAATGAGAACCAAGACCTGTCATGTAAAGGTACAAGATCCAAATGATAAATGGAACTGTACTGTATACTTTAAAAGTACCAATAAACTCAATGAGAAAAAAAAACAATTAGGAAACAAAGGCCAGTAACTTTAGTCAAAAATACATATTTTTTTACATTTCTGTTTACTTTAAAAATGTGAACATATTGAATCAATTCTCTGAAAATGTCATTTAACATCTATTTATGGTCTGAAAATAAGCCAATTGTTGATTTTATGTAAGAGAAGCTTAGGGAGGATTTATGAGAGTGACATTTCTTTTGTTCTTTGGATCAAAAACTCAAATGGCGAGTTTCTGATAAACTAGGACATTCCGAGGTAACTGGCTGTCTAACTTTGGCATAGAATTCTCTGAAGCTGTAATACTTGATCTGAAATGTTTGTTCCTAAATTCTCTGTCACTGCACACTCTTCTTATTACCTTTTGATACCAAGACCTCAGTGGCAAGTTATGCTTATGGAAACATTTATTTCTTTTTCTATTTATTTAGATATCTCTAGATGAATATCTAGCAAGAAGTATTAAATATAGTCTGCCAAAAATTTATACACACTTCGGGAAAAGAAAAATGTATATAAATATTTTAATACCAGATTTGTTGAGACATCATGAGATTAATACAAGTTACCTTTGGCCTCTACAATTACTCAAAGTGCTCAGATAGTGGCCAATAGCTTCTGGATATTTGTTAGTTGGGGAACCGCTACTTGGGTAACCTTGGTCATTGAGATTGCTGCACGTGCAGTTTCAATTTCTTCTCTAAGGGCCAACGGTATAGTGAGTTTTCTGTGATATACAACATCCTCTAGAGTCCCCTACCAGAGGGTAAAATCATCTGTTGAAAAAACATCATTACATGTATAGACTCTGTATTTGTCTGATATACTGGTTGGTTACATTTAGCAACTTTGTGCTTGTGCAGTTGGTAGCATGTCAATTATGATTTTTAGTATAAAAAGATTACTCCTATTAATCTCTAAGGGATTTGAGAACTACTGTGATATTGAAGTTTAATCGTTCACTTGATGGGCTTGAGAGCTCCCTAGAAGACGAATACAGCATACTTCTTTCTGTGTCTGGGTGGGTCATGAAGGCGTGACCTTGAGTACTTTATCTGGCCCCTTACCTTTTCCTCTGTGGCACTGTTCCCCTGCTCTACTTCCCAGCTTCCGTGAACTAAGCATCTTTGCTCCACCACACCTTTCCACCATGATGTTCCTGTCTTGAAACAACCAGCCATGGACTGAGTCCTCTGAAGCTCTAAGCCAAATAAAAAAAAAATTCTCCTTTAAGGTGCATGTGCCAGGTATTCTGTCCTGCAGTAAACTAACACAGGAAACTGGTACCAGAGAAGTGGGGTGATTAATGCAACTATACCTGACCATGTGGTTTAGAAGCCTTTGTAAATGGCTCATGGGAGGCATTTGGAAAGGTTTGGAGATGTGGGCTACAGAAGCCCCAGAGTATTATAAGCAGAGCATGATGGATGATCCTTGTCATAGCTCAGAGGACCAGAATGCTGGTGTGAATGCAGACAATAAAGGCCAAACTCATGAAATTTCATATCAGAAGGAGGCTTCTATTGGAAATTAAACTAGAAGCAATGCATGTTACACTGTGGAAAAAAAAAATCTACATTTTTCCATTGGCCTAAGCGGGTGAAGTAAAGGTGGCAGACTAATTGATTTGACAGAGGAAATTTCAAGATAGATAGCCTAATGTTCAGGTTATGACAGGGCATTGCTAATTTTCTTTTTAGCCAGATTGATAGTGAGAATCTGGATCAAAAAGCAGAGTAGAAAAAAATTCAAAAATTTTGAATTTAGGCTTCAAAGGAACCATGTGTAAACTAGGGACCAAAGGAAGTGTGGCTACTGAGGGAATTAGCACCACTAAAAAGAAACCATACTTATTTTGAACTGGGACAAGAAAGAGACATATTGAGGGCATCATAGGAACTAGTAAGACCCCACCCATCTTAGGTTCAAGGGTGCAAAAGTATAAACCTCAGCTGAGGAGAGAGCTCTTGGGCCCCAAGAAGGGCTTCCTAGGAAATTGGTTTACCAGGATTCGTTTTACTGTGCAACTATCCAGGCACTCAAAGGCTCCTGCATTCATAGTCTGAGGGTGCTCAGGTACAGCTTGAGCTGCTGACAAACCTTGGCTTTGTCCACATGCTACAGATTGTTCAGATATGCAGAAAATGAGAGTTGCAGAGCCAGGGAGGCTTCCCTTCAGATTTCAGAGGCAGGCCTGGGACACCAGGTGATGTGCCCTAAGAGGTGGGTGCGTGAAGTGTAGAAATGAAGACAAAGGTGCAGTGGAGAGCTCAGGGAGTTGGACACACCAGGAGTGTGGACTATCTGCTAAGGAAATCTGTAGGCCTGGAGTGCGGCCAGCCCAAGAGAGAGAGAGAGAGACTGTGTGAGTTGTAATCAGTAGGGCCATTAGGTGGGGCTACCAAAGTTCTCTGGAACTCAATTTTACTACGGTGTGTTCTGTGTATCAGACAGGGAGCCACTGCACTTAATGTTTTCCCTGCTGGCTTTTCGTTTTGCTTTGGTTCAACACTTTTCTAGTTCCCCTTTTGAAATGAGAATATTTTACTCTGTGCTATTGCCCTTATATTTTGGGATTAAGCAATTTACACATTGAACTTTACAGATGTTCACAGGTCATTTTTCTTTGACTCTTAAAGGAGATTTTGACTTGGACTACTGAGAAATCCTTAAACTGTAGAGACTTTGGGGGAAGGGATTATTGCATTTTCAGTTGTGCATAACATAGCTGTTATTATATTAGGTGGAATTTTTAACTTGTTACTGTGTTTAAGGAGGTGTGTGTTAGTGTAGAGTGGATAAGGAGTGGGATGAGATGGTTAAGCCTAATTGTAAAATTGTTGGGCTTGGGAGCTGCTTAGGGGATAAGTAAAGCAAACTTTTTGGTGTGTCTGGGTGGGTCATGACCTTGGGGTCTATATCTGGTCCATTGTCCATTCCTCTTTCCCCTGCTCTGCTTCTTGACCTTCATGAAAGAAGCAGCTTTGCTATGCTACACCCTTCTGCCATGACTTTCCGCTCCTTTAAAGTGCAGGTGTCAGATATTTTGTCCAGCAACAGGAAAACTGACTAATGCAACTTCAATGTTCAATATATCTTGTGTTCTCTCAGTTCTCCCCTCCCTTCCCTTCTTGTGAATAACATGCTGTATCTATCAATAAATGTATGAGTTACACTAATTATTTATAATCACAGCTCCTTGGGTTAGGATATTTGAAACTGAGATTATCTTGAAAATTCTTGTCTTGAAAATACATGATCTTGTTAACCAACTTCACAATTTTCAGGATAATATCAAGATTTCTAATACCTTAACCATAAACTTTATCCATAGCCACATAAATAACCATGTTTTATTTATCACTATGAATAACAATTTGCTAGTATTATCAAGAATTTACTATGTGCTGGACCCTAGCTGAATGTTACAGCAGTACTTGCATCTTATATCTTATAGCAGTACTGTGAACTAGGTGTCAGCTTGATTTTCCTGGAGTGGAAGCTGAGGTTTGAGGCCCCTGCATGATGAGGGTGTGGAGCCCAGGTCTCTTTCTGGAGGGTATGCTCCAGCCTTGCCACTGTATTGCACATGCATAAGTGGAATCCAAGAAATCTGAGGTTATCAGGGGAAAGTTGGTTTGCTTTTGAGCTTATTTCTTTATAAAGAGAGAGGGAAGGAAACTACCATTTAGAATAAGCATCTTTATTAACCTTTGAATCTGTTTTCTCCTCAAACACGTTAGGTTAGCCTACTAAAGCATTGTACTGAAGCCAACAAAAGCCTGTTTTGGGGGAAACTGGATTGTTACAACCAATAATGGGTTTTCCATCTGATAATATTTGAGAAAAAAATGTTTTTTCCACAAGAACCTTGGGAAAGCAGCTCAGTACTATTTGGTTTGGTTTCAAGTGTTCTCTACCTAATAAATACTGTATTTGAAAGAAAAATATTTTCCTCTGAAAACCTCTATGAAGCAGCTCTGTGTTCTTTAGATTTTGGCTCCTTTTGTAGTTCCTTATTTGTCTACAAATTTACAGTAACTGTTTCCCAATTTGCTCTGATCCTGGGACTGAGGGTGTATGTATTTGATGTTAGTGCTTTCTCCCTGGGAGAATGTAACTATCTCCTTCTCCCCAGACAAGACTTATCCAATCTCAGTTCCCTTGACACAATTTATTTACTGCTCAGAGGGAAGGGTCAGAAAAGCAATACTGAACCCTGGACAATTCTGAACACTCATGAAATTACTCTTATTTGGATTAAAATAGCTTCTTACCTTCAGTTGTATTCATCTTCTCCCCCCGCCCCATCTGTTTTGGTCAAGATAAGGAATGAAGTCAGGTTATCTCGCTCCCCGAAGAACTGAGTTGTGGCTGTGCACTCTCACAAGGCCCAGTTTATTTTCCTTCTTCATGAATATCTGGGTAGTCTGTTCTAAGGGAGTCTGTGTCTATCCTTTGTGCAGGAGAATAGCAAAATAAAGGGTCAGGGAGAGAACTGTGAGAGAAAAACAGGGGACATGAGGATATTATCTAAGCATAGTAGAGAGACAAATACCTGTTTCTTAACCTAACACTTCTTTCCTCTCTGAGACAACTGGGCTTATTTTTATATAAATAGAGAGTAGAGGAGTTCAAATAACTTTGACCTTATGAACATTTCATGCTTCTTTCACCAAATAAATAAACTATTTCTTGGTGCAGAGGAGAACTGTTTTCAGTTCTGGTAAAATAAATGTGCCAAAGCAAGCTTAACCAGCATGGTTCCCAGCTAGAAAGAAGTGGTGAATAGTTCAGACTAACTACACAGCAAGGACTTTTATTGATTTTTATTATTTTTTCCTTGCTAATTTTGCTTTTGGAATCCAGTTATTAAATGTAGAGACAGATGATGTACCTAGTTTGTAACTTTAAAATTATGCTACAAACCTCAGTACCTGGCAAGGCAAGGATACATTAATTGGGTTAGAGCCATAAGGATAGTTATCCTGCTTCCAGCATCAAGAAACTGTTTGGATTTTACAAGAATTGCTAAGAATCTTTTCTATCCAGGGCATAGTGGGCCTTTCTGACTCCTTCTTCTGCTCCTTCCGCAAGATATGAAGCCAAAAGAAACAGAACAGCTGTGAAACACCAGGTAGCCCCAATGGCAGGCCACAGCTTAATCTGCACAGAAGCAGAATCATTGAGCGGCCAGCAGTGTGAAGAGCTTAGCCTTTCTGTGACCTTTTTGCATTTGGTGTAACCAAGCTAATTGCCAGACTTTCTTATCATTGACATTTTGGGCAGGTTAAAGTGGAGATCAAATGCATCATTGGTACTGTGAGAACATCCTACTAATATTTTATGAAAGTGAAGTGTGTTGTACCTGAAGTTCAAAGACACTCTCACTATTTTGAGAACAGCTTGTACTTGACTTCTCCATCTGTGGTGCTGTGTACAGATCTGCCCACACCCTTCTCTCTGCCTTGAACTACTACCTCCCAATGCCAGGGCTGAGGCAGGGTTTTGGGAACAGTGTCCATCATGGGGTAATAGAATGATCAGTGGCTCTGATGAGACTGGTCTTGTAGCTTTGGTCTCCAATCAGGCTATGCAATTCAAGAACTTTATAATGAGTGATTCATTCAACTCAAAACATTGCAGAAAATCTGTGTGTAAAGGAAATACAAAGAAACTTTTCGATTTTAGGGAGCTAGAAAAATTGATAGGAAATTCAAACGTCAGACTCAAATAGGCTTTATAATACCAAATCTAAGTAACAAATAAGTTTTGATAGAACTACAATCTCTCAAAACTTATGCAATGATTTTGAAAATTTTTATTTTATCTTTCATAAATTTTTTTGAGGGCAGAGAATATAAACAGAGTAAAAGATGCAAAATTTTCTAAACAAAAAGGAATCAAATATGCAAACAAATTTCAGTCTGTTTCAGACAGATATTAGTCTTTTTACTTCTCTAAGTTTTCTTATCTTTGGTGGCTGGCCAATGACTGAGTTCACTGTTCTTCAGGGAATGCTGAAGTGGTGCTGAATGGAGTCAACTTGGTCTTAATTTATTTTCATTTATCTTTTGCTGAAGGGAAGGAGAAGATAAAGGATAAGAGGATGGATAAGCTTATCAGAATAATCTGAATTTTAAAGTAAAATGAAGTGAAACCTATGACTTCACTTGGAAAATATAGAAACCATTCTGAGGTTCAGGATGGGTTAACTAAGCCATAGACACATGTTTTTAGGTTGCTGCAAGTCTTAAAGCTTGAGAAGATGGGAGACAAAGTGGCTTGCTCAAGAGCATATGCCTAACTACCAAGTAAACTGGGTTAGCACCTTGTCTTTGTACCTTGAGGGAGACACCTCATGTAGAATAGGATCACCATCAAGGTGGAGAAGAGATCTTTTCTGGAAAGTCTGTTGTGTGGAAAACACTGTCTGGGCACTGAGAAATGAGGGAAGAATTCAGCTTGGGTCTCTGATGGCAATGAAGTTACAATTTAATGTAGAAAGGAAGTAATGGTAATAATAACAACAATAATCAAAATGCTGATAAGTGTCAGATGAAGCATATAGACAAAAATGATGTCTTGAAGATGTTAGATGTTTGTTTAATCTTTACTGAATGAATAACTGAGTGCTGAATTAGATCATTAATAAAGCATGACTATCCCCAGATGGTCTGAAGGGGAGAAAGGCCTGACATAAGAGGTTTAAAGAAAAAATAAAACTTGGCTAAACAAAAAAATGAGGAAATCTCATCACAGGAAATACACACATCCAAAAGTTCTAACTTGTCAGCATAGTTAAAAATATCAGAAAATTCCGGCCATTTCCCTAAGGGACATGGAGACAGCTTACAGCAAATTATTGTTTGGAAATAGATTTTTGAAAAGAAGCTGTGATAATGAAGTTAATAATACTTCTGATTTTTGGTGAGAACTGAAATGTTATTTATGCACAAACTAAATTCAAAAGCCAGAAAAAGAAAATGTTTTAGCAGTGAGTGGCCTGGAAAGGCAAGGCTAGTGTTAATTCAAAATCTGTGACATTAAGTTTTTACATTTCAAATAGTAGTAAAGCTGCTTAATTCTTCTTCCTCTTCCCCTCCCCCTCCTTATACTTTTCTTCCTCCTCCTTTTTCTCCTCCACTTCCCATCCTTCACCTGTTCTTGCTCCTCCTTCTTCTTTTTCAGCACTAGAGACTGAAACCAGGGTCTTCACACTAAGTGACATCTCACAAAGTTGTTAAATTACCTAGGCAGGGCTTGAACTTGTGATTCTCCTGTTTTAGTCTCCCACAGTGCTGAAATTACAGGCTTGTACCCTTGTGCCTGGCTAAAAGCTGCTGAATACTTATGGGGCACTGACTGCGTGCACATGTTGTATCAAGTTATGTGACAATCATTAAGGATGAGGTTTCACTACTATACTATTTCTTATTTATAGGTAATAAAATCAATACTGAGAGAGTTTAGGGCTGAGTAGCTTAGTGTCAAAGCACTTGCTTAGCATATACAAGGTACTGGGTTCAAGCCCTAGCACTCCAGAAAAATAGACTGAGAGAGTTTAAATTACATGTATTAGCAGAAGCAGGATTGGAATGCACCAACACCCATGTTTCCAAAGCTCATGTTCTCCACCTTTCCCCGTGTATCCTACTGCACCCCTGTTAGTACAGCTGAAGAGAAGGGTCTCAAAGCTACCATCTAGTCAGGGCCTGAGTAAAGCAGCAAGTGGGTGCTGCTGTCAAGGCCTTCCTTGGTTATCCACTCCAAGCATACATTTACTTTCCCTCATTTCAGGTCTGAAGTTTCTAAGAAGGCACAGTCTCTAAAAATGAAGCCAGGTCTCAAGTGAGCCTGTTCTTTTATCTTTATTTGAATTCCAAACAAGTCTTCTCTATTAGCACATTTATTAGCAAGTTGGATGCAAAGGGAACAAGCCTTTAGCTTCTGCTGTGCTGGCGGTTTTATTCAAAATCATCTGGCTTTTGAAAATAATTGCTAAGTGGTCTATTTTAATTTAATATCTATTCTCTCAAAGATGATTTTCCCATTGTATTTTATTTTAATTTTTAAAATTTGAAACCACTCAACAGTCAATCAAGCTCACAAATAGCTTTCAAAATTGTCCTGGTGCCATGTTTCTTCCTAAGGGCCATCGCAGGAAGGGCCTGGAGTATATCTGTATTTCCCAGGCTTATCTGCTCTTTAAAGGACTTGCAGTCCTCACTAAAAACACATGCCTGGGCCTCTGGACTCAGTAAATGCAGAGTGAGGCACTGGAATTTGTATTTTAAAAACAAATGTCCCAATAGATACATTGCTTAGGTAGGTGTGGAAGCCTGCATGTGGTTGGCCTGTGGAGATTATCCCCCCCTAAATAGGGACTTCTTGATGATGTTTCTCTCACTGGCCTGGATGAGATAAAGTTATTAGTTTTGTTCATTCCCCTTTTCCTAATTATAGGCCCAACCCCCATAAATCCCCATCTGGAAACCTGGCCCCAAATCCTGCTGCAAGCCAAAAAAAAATTTTTTTTTTTTTGTACTGGGGATTGAACTCGGGTCCTTGGGCTTATAAGGCAGCCCACCGAACCACTGAGCTAAATCCCCGCCACCCCCCCAAAAATCTTAATAATCAACCCCATGAGTAATTTTCAGGAAGACACGTTTAGGCCAAGTCTTGCGTGTTCTTTGTTCACTCCTCCATCAGATATCCTTGGATTCTGCTGAGGCTGGAGCCTCTGCCACTGTCACTATGGCTTTTGAGGACCCCTGTTTCTACGTGGAGAGTCCAGCTGAGGCAGGAAGTGGTCACAGCCGAGCACATGGGCTAAGATAACCTGCAGTGCGGCCAGGTCTCTTTGCAGAAGGACTCTCACTTCTCCCTCCTCATTGTATCACAGCTTCTGCAGGGACCTTCAGAAATCCTACTTTCCTTGCAGATGTGATAAGCTGGGACCCAGTCCCACCCTGGGAGTCTCTTTTTATGTTTCTTTTTTTTTTTTTTCTCACTGAGTTTATTGGTACATTTTAGGTATACAGTACAGTTACATTTATCATTGGGATCTTGTACCTTTGCATGACAGGTCTTGGTTCTCATTTTTTCCCCATACCCCATCCTCCCTTCACCTCCTCCTCCCTTTCCTAGTTACAAAAACTTTTTTTGCATTTTTTTGTTTTCTCGTATTTTTTCTTTTCCCTTATTTCCTTACCCCTACCCTTCCCACTTCCCCTGCACCTTTAGACCTTTTCTTCCTATTTCACATGGTCAATTATACCATTTGGATCTTATTTACACTTTTAGTTTTTCACACCAGAGAAACTATTTGGTATTTACACATGTGTGACTTATTTATTCTTTTCCTGTTTCACCAAAGAGTCTGGGACCACTTGGGCTAGGCCTACTCCCCACTCCCTTGTTTTCCTCTGTAATTTTTGTTACATTCTTCTGAGACTTAAGATGTAGATGGAATGACAGAGTATTACAACTAAGAGATGTCCAATAACAAAACCACTAACTTTATTTTATAGCCATATCCGAAAGTCGTTTTCCACAAAGATCTATAGAACAGAGGCTGCCTTATCCCCCCCCCCCACCACCTCCCGTTTGTAGTCATGAGCCAGTCTGGTGGGAAATATAAACTCTTTGATGTGAACCCGAGCCAGCTCAAGTTGGGTCATTTCAGTTCAATGCTGTTTATTGACATTCTGCTCTGGTGACTGGGCAATGGAGAGGAAGAGGACATGATCCTTGTCCTTGAAGCACTGATGAACAGAAATAAAAAGCACACACTTTAGAGACTCTCAGTCCTGAGTTTGAATGTCTGCTCTTTTTACTTGAGTGACTTCATGCAATTTATTTGACTTCTTTGAGTCTTCTTTGAGTTCCTCAGTTGTGATATGGGAGTAATGAAAGTACCCTGTAAGGTTATTGTGAAAATCAAATGAAAATATGAAGACAAATATTTTAAGCAGTGTCTGGCATATAAGCCAGGCTTGATAAATAGAACTGTTAGTATCAGTAAGAAGCTTCCCAGGCTGGCCTCAGTGCCTCTGTGTGGACTTCACAAGGTCAATTGGAGAAAAGGAGCCTTGCTCTGGCTAAGCAGGGTCCCATTTCCCTCCCTCCCTTCTTTCCTAACTGCCTTCCTTCCTTCTTTTTCAAAGTTTTTGTAAACCATCAATCAACTGAGTTTATACTAACATCTTTCACCTGTAGCTGCTCCTTTGCTTTTGTTTCCCCCTTGCCAGATCAAAAACTATAAATTCTTACAAAAAGTTCTCTCTTCTGGAAGCTCAGAATCCCAATCAATCTTAGAGAGTATGGTGAGAAGGAAGCATAAAATATGTTTTTGACCCACAGAATGATTTCCCTTAAGACAGAAACTTGTGGTACCATGCTTGTTTTCATGAGTGTCCTCCACACCCCACTGTGCACCAGGATTCCAGTGGGAGGGAAAGTGTCAGTGTGGTCACGTGGAAGAGCCCGCTGGAGTGCAGAATTTCCTGGAATAGCTCTGTTCTCCCAAGGTTTGCCCACTGCTTTAGGGAAGGAGAAGAAAGGTTCAGCTAGAAGGTAAGCGCATGGGTAGTCAAGGTACTGGAGTTGAATCTAGGGCTTTTAGGTACATCCCTAGCTCTTTTTAAATTTTTTATTTTGAGACAGGGTTTCACTAAGTTGCCCAGTCTGGGCCTGAACTTGTGATCCTCCTGCCTCAGGATGCATGAGTGCTAGGACAGGGTGTGCCACCACAGCCTGCTGAGTTAGGAATATTTAAGGTTTCTTTCCTTTTATGAGTTTTAAAATTTTTATTTATTTATTTATTTATTTTTGGTTTTTTGAGACAGGGTCTCACTATGTAATTGAGACTGGCCTGGAACTCACTGTGTAGCTCAGGCTGGTCTCGAACTCACAGCGATCCTCCTGCCTCAGCCTCCCGAGTGCTGGGATTACAGGCGTGCAACACCACACACAGCTGTATGAGATTTTTTTAAATGATGGAAAAAAATGAGGAACATTGGTTCACAGTAAAAGTTAAGCTCTTAGAACCTAAAATGAAACTCTAGAGTCTTTTGGGAATTTAACAAGCTTCCACGTTTATTTTACTTTGTTTTAAACTTTTAGTGAATTAGACTGACTGGCATCTTCATGTAGTTTTTGTGGTATCCTTTTTTTTCCTCCCTCTCCTTTTTGAGCAGGCAGAGTGTCCTGTAAGAGGGAAGGCTTTGTTGACCTTGAGCTTCACCAGCAGTGCTGTGGGCTGAGCATGCTCGTGAGGTCAGCTTTCCATGCAGTCCTGACACTGGGAGCAGTGAGAATGTGACACCCGGACACAAAAGCTGCACAGGTTACATTTTTATAACTGGCTTCAGTGAACTCATCAGTGCTGCAGCCCTGAAATACAGTGTGACGATTTTTAACCGACTAAAAGGAAAAGATAACGTTGTTGCCTTTCAAGAGCCAAGTCTGGAGGCCTGGACCTTTCCTGGATTCTCTTTTATCTCTGAAGGACTCTCTCTGAGGCTCTTTCCCTTGAACTTTCTTCATCATTGTAGATGTCACCCACTGTAAAGAGAGAGCTCTTTGCATTTATTCTGATTATTGTTGGCAAAGCTGCAGTTTATTAGCCTTACTGCTGAATGCCACTTGTGACATTAAAAAATCTCAGGTGCTTGGAGGTCTCTGCTAAGTGTTGTTCTGATGTAGGTTTGCTAGCAAAACAGGAATGTCTTTCGGGAGCATTTATAGAATTTCCCTAGGAAAGGAGGGGACGTGTTTCCCAGCTTCTCAGCAAGGGCTACTAACTGACATCCCTGGACACCGGTAGCCTCCAGTTTGGCTCTTCTTGTCACGCTAGCCTCTGCCTTCCCTGTCGATGATCTGTATCTCACTAAGCACTCTGTACACTTGCTCTGTATCAACTCACAGTAAGAGAGCGTTAGGTAATATGCAAATCCCAGTGGGAGGATGGGTTTTTAGAGCCCAGGCCAACCTGCCGGGAAGGGGTGAGCTGTGCAGCCCCAACTGGCAGGGTACAGTCAGGCAGGACATGGTGCCAGGGACACAACTGGGTGATCTTCAGTCCTGTCTGACCTGGCTCTATTTCAGCTCCCTTTCCCTGCCACATTCTTTTGGCTCTGGGGTCCACCTGTTAGCTTTCTTGTAGTTTCTCTAGTGTTTCATACTTTTTTTTTTTTGGCCTGGAGGCAGAATCTCTGCTCATGGATTTTATGGTTGTGCTCTTTAACCTTCTTTCTTTGAAAAAGGTCTTGACCTCTTCTCCTAGCTTTCTCTAGGTGCCTTTCTTTATTCTACTCTCCACAGGTTAGATCACTTCTCAGAAGACCTCCTTGGGCCATGCACTTTTTCCTGCTACATATGTAGAGTAGTTGGTACGTACCTGGCTGGTTATTTGTGTCTAATTCCCCTGGTCAAAGACCTTGTGAGTTTCCCTCACCCTTGCACACAGCCGATTGCTTAGTACAGAGAGATGCTTGACAGCATTTGATGAATTGAAAGGTCCAATGAAAAGAAAGAAGGGTTCCCTGGTGGCCACAACCCTGTGATAGTGGAGACCCCTCAGGCCATATGTCTTTGTCCTTTGTGTGGCACGGCTGTCTATGTGCTCCAGCCAACCTCACTCTGGCTAGGGCTTGTTGCAGCTGCTGTAATAAAGGTCTGCTAAACGAGAGAGTTGATGTTGTAGAGGGGAAATATACTAACTTAAAATTATTTTGGTCAAGAGACTCTTGCAGGCATTCCCGTCAACTCCCTATGAGACTTGTTAGTTTAAAAGCTTCACAGATGGAGAAGTTGTGGCTCAGAAAAAAATAAATTGAAAGGGTAAGAGCATCTATTTTTCAAATTTGAAATGAGATGACTCCAAAAGGGTGTGCTTTGATCCCAGGTTCTTTTTATCTCTAAAGTGTGGTGGTAAAAATTTCAGCATTGGCGGGGCTAAACCCAGGACCTCATCTTATCAAGCCCACATACCCTGACTTTAAAAAAAGACCATCTGTCTTCCTTCAGGGCCCAGGAGGATGGAATCCTTCTTGGTGTGTATTTCTCAGAAGCAGATCCTGATAGAAGGGTGTGTGTGTGTGTGTGTGTGTGTGCAAGAGATTTATTAAGATAGTGATCTCAGGAGAAACCGATGAGGGGTGCGGAGGAAGGAAGTGGAAGGAGAGTAGGGTGACATTTCAACCAGCTTGTTTCCAAAAGAGAACTGCAGAATATAAATTATGCCTCAAAGTTAGTTCTTCCCCAAAGGAAGAGGGCTGGGTTTTCACATTCCTGTATGAGTCACCCATCAGCAAAGTGCCTTCCTGGGAACTTGTGGCTCTAGTAGCTATAGCTTCCTTCTAAGAGAGGTGCAGGGGCAGACTGTTGAGACCAAAGAATTCAGGAGCCAGGGGAGGGGCCCTTAGAAAAGAAAAAGGAAAAAGAATCCAGCATGATCTGGGAGGAGAGCACACAATGTTGACGACTAGATTGCAACCTAAAGAGGTAGAAATGGTGCTGAAATGTAGACAAAACCCAAGTGGGAACACAGTTTTTCTTATTAAGTTCTAATAACAGATACTACTTATTTAAAGCTTACCAAGCATTTTGTAAGTACTTTACATATATTATCTCATTTAATTCTTACAACATCCCTGTACTTTATAATTATTATTTTTATTTCATAGAGGAGGATATTGCAGTTTTAAATAAATTAACTGGTCCAAATTCTCACAGGTATAAGGAGCAGAGCCGATGTTCAGACCTGAGATTGCACAACTGAAGTTCTGTGCTTTTAAGCACTGCCTTAAGGCATTATTACTTTCCCAGGCAAATCTGAAAGGATAGAAGCAGACTTACAGAGGATCTGAGATCACTCAGCGACTTGCCCTCCTGCTGAATAACCAGCAGGAGTCTGGTTTTGGATAAACAGGACAAGTGGGCTGGAAGGAGAACTTGAGGGAGACAAACTAGATCACAGAGCTCCTGAGGCAGGACTCCCACCCTATGCCTTCTCCCTCCCTCCCAACTTCCTCCCTTCCTCCCTTCCTTCTTGTACCAGGACTGTATTCACAGTGGGGATATAATGGTGAGCAAACTGGACATCACGCATTTCCTTGTGAAATTCATGGTCTCATGTGGAAGAAAAATATTAACCAAACAATCTCCAAACAAACGTAAATGTGTGCCTTTGAGAAGCATTGGAAGCCTTGAGAGTGGGGTTAGAACAGGGGATTTTACCTGGTTTGAAGGTTAGAAAGGCTTCTCTGGGAAGCTGCAGGTGAGTAGATGTTTACCAGGTGAAGAATAAAGGAAGAAGGCCAGACAGAGAAGACAAGTTTAAGCAAAATCTGTGATGGGAGATTGATGAGCAGAACACAGGGAATGAAGGTATAAAGGGAGCCCAGTAAGGCAGGAAAAAGAAAGAGAGGGAGCCTGATTTCAGATGAAACAGGAGAGTAGGAGTGGCCAGGCCACATCCTACCTCATAGGTCCTCTTCATCAAGGAAGGGATGGCAGGGTAGAATTTGCTCTTTGAGAGTTACTGTGGCTTGTTTAGGAGGAAAACTGAATAGTAGTGTGCGTATATCTGTAAGACATTGGGATGCAAGGCCCAGAATCTGAGGAGAATGGAGTGGCGGCAGAGTCATTGCAGGTAGGGTAGTTGGGAGGACACTGTAATATTCCAGAGAAGTGACCAGGACTGGGTGAGGGTGATGGTGGAGGATATGGACCACAGTGGATGAATTGCAGAGCCACTTAGGTAGTAAAACCTGCAGCGTTTCTCTGTGAATTTGGTAAGGGTTGAAGAACTGTCAAAGATAATCATAGGTGTCTTGCCTAAATAATGAATAGATATTAGTGCCATTTGCACAGATAGGAAATATTAGAAAGGGACTATTTGGGGGGAAGATCATGAGGTAGGTTTTGGACTTGTAGAGTTTGAAGTGCCTTTGAGACATCAAGGAGGAGAAGAAAGAGGAGGAGGAGGAGTAAGGGGAGGAGGAGGCAGCTGTGAATGGGCACTTGTAAGTGGAGAATTTAAATCGCTAAATGTCTTGGCTAAATTATCACTAGGAATGAAAAATGAGACAGTAGATTTGGGATCTCCTGATCCTTACTTCAGTGCTCATACCACTCAATGCATCTAAGAACTGATTTCAAAGGACAAAGAACAGTGTGCATTTTCCCCTGGCAAACCGGGGGTTTCATCCAAATCAGTCTGCCTGCACACCACATTTATTTGAAGATACCTGTTTAAGAATCATCATATATTCTTGTTTGGCTTAACATGTGTTTGTTATTGCTATGTGGCGATGCTATTAAAAACTACTTATCTTGCAGTAGCATTGCTGCTCCAGGAGTATTCTGGGAGTGATGGACCCAGATGCAAGGAAAGATGCAATTCCAGAACAGCGACAGATAGTGTCACTGTCTCTGTGGGCACACATCCCACTTGAACAGTACAGCAGTATACTTATTACAGAATCGAACAGCACCTACAGGGCATTTAGAGTGGGGATAGAAATGATGATGATTTTGAATATATGTTGTAATGTGCCACCCAGATGTACTTTATAGCAAAGAAGTTTCAGCAGTGAGGCCACAAACAGGGGGCCCATGTACTGCACCTCTGGTCCCAACATATCAAGCCATCTAGACATGATAGCCAGAGAACAATGAAAGTACCTTTCGCAAACACAGCTGTGGCACAAGTTTGGAAATAATACCTTGTAAGTTGAATATTATCCTTCAGGGAAGGATGTCCATCATAACTCAACAATCAGTATATGGTACTGTGTCTCTAGCCAGTAGAATACATGGGTCTGGAAGTTGAGGGGTAGAAATAGAAGGTGATCTCTCTTACCATCATTTCCAATGGTATATTTGGGGAACCTACATTTTATTTCTACAACTCTAGGCTTCAAGAGTTTAGTAGTCCTGGTTCCCAGAAAGGCATGCTTCTATCAAGAAATATGTCTGTATTGATCTTTAAACTGTGGCTGTTATTTAGTTAAGTCAGGCTCCTTGTACCAAGACAGTGTGAGGCTAGTCAGCATTCTGGCAGGAATGATGGCATCTGATCATAGGAGGAAGTAGAGCTGCTAGCTACTCATTCCTCCCCTGCTGGGGAAGTTGGCTGTGATGAATGAGTTCCTACCTGGGAATTGCTATTGACTAAAAGGAGCTCTCTCACTTAACATTATGCTTTGTCTTGTGGGTAGCCTATAGCTAAAGGCTGAGGAATGGAGGGGGGTACAAAGTATGAGCCACATTGGCTCAGTTGGGGACAATTTGAAGAGTCACCCCAGCTCCTTGTGGGATCCAATTAATCCTCTGCTGGGCTGCATCACTGTCATTCTCTCAATTAGCCTTGCCCTGCACCCCTCCCAAGAACTGCTCCCAAGAGCACCTCATAAACCACCCACATCCAAGTTTCCAACTCAGAGTCTACTGCCCAGGGAATCTGAGCTAAGCGAGGCAGCTCAGGGACGTGTCAGATAAATAGCTGAGAATATGGGCTGGCATTTAGAAGAAAGCTCTGCAGTGCAGATAAAGACTTGGAAGTCATCCATTTAAAGACAAATGTGGAACTCTTCTTGGATGAGATTGCTCAGGGCGAATGATTGAGTCTGATAAAGAGAAGGATGACATCAGTTCTATTAGAATAGACACCATAGTAGAATGTGGATCTGTGTGTATTACTGTTTGTAGGTGAGAGGCTTTGTAAAAAGGAGAGCATTAATCTTATATAGCCCTGACTACTTCAAATTATTAAAGTTATGTAGAAATGTTCAGTTTATCAAGATAATGAAGAGGAGGCTGAAGAACATTTGAATTCTTGGACCCTAAGGGTAGGATAAATATTAAACACATTTGAGGTTGGGCCAGATAGGACAGAGGTCTCAGTATGAAACAGATGATACCTGCTGGGCTCCTGGTTATGAGGGTTAGAGATCCCTTGCTGTTACAAAGATATTAGAATGAGACAAATCAACTGTAAAGAGACTAAATAGTTAGGAAAGAACAACATTTGGTTCAGTTGGCTCCATCTTGGAGAGGAGCCTGGAGAGGAATTTGAGAGAAGTGTGAGGTGCAGACAGGGTGACATCACAGACGTGTGACCTTGGAGCTGTAAACATAGATGGGAGTTTGACTTTCATGCTCAAAATTCCTTAGGTGCTATCATCTGCCTTGTCTCTTGATGACTTGACAGCAGTTAAAATAAAGCTGTTTTTGTGTATCTGTTCTGCCATCTTTTTCTCTGGTGATCATTGTTGCATGGGATGAAGCCTGAATGTGGGGAGAATGTAAACATCTTTCTCCAGATAGGGCAGACTCTGTGAATTGATTTGATAATCATACACTCTTATTGCTGCTAAGGAGGGTTGAGCTTTTGCAGTGGAGTAAGGATAGGTAGATGTGGCCATCACAGAGGCTATAATATGAGGAAAGCAGGCAGCCCAAGATGGATCTCTGAAGATTACTTACTGCGGGTCATTAACAAGAGCTAAAACTTAAATACTTTTTTTATGAGAGCACCTCTTGTGTTAAACCTACTTTTTTACTAAAACAATCTTGTATTTCACTCTTCAGTGAATTTGATTGGTAAACTTTCCATTTCTCTGTCTTACTCACCCCTTTAGACTATGTCCGTCTTCTACTTCCCAGGATGGTCTTGAAAATTTGATGGCCCAGGATTTTGCTCAGAAGCCCCTTTGGTGAAAGGAAATGCAGTTGTATTCTTCTGTCCCATCTTTTTGGGATTCACCCCCCCCCGAAACAAGCACCAACCTGTTGACACTGGTGACATCAGTTTTATTTTGGCTCTTACTTTCACCAGTTTAGTGATTCTACAATGTCCATTTTCAAGTTCCAGAGCAAAAAAATTTTTTTTGGCCCAGGGATTGATCTCAGGACCTTGCACTTGCAAGGCAGGTGGCAGAACTACTGAGCTAAATCCCCAGCACCCCCCCTCCCAGCAATGTTTCAGGGAAATTTAGGAGGATTCTTGTATTGAACAGATATGGGTATGGCATCTGGGATCTTCCTACTCACAAATTCTGTGATTCCACCCAGTAGTTTCCTAATAAGACATAAACAAAAGTCTGAGGTGGTAGTATCTCACAGAACATTAGTTCCAGGTCACATCCCTGTCCAGCTGATTTCATAAGCTTCTCTCATTGGTTTATTGTTTCCTTTTCTGGTTGGCTTTGAGAGATGTTGACAATGGATTCTCTGATTATTCTACAACTGTCTCCCCTCTTTCCTTCAATGTCTGTCTTTCTCTCTCTCTATGGATTTCTCTTAATTTTTTAAAAATTTATTTTATTGTATCTTTTTTCCCTTCTCCTTTATCACCTCCCCTTTTTTTGTCAGCAACACATATACTTATCTTATAAGTTCCTATAAAGTTAATTATCATATATACAAATTAACAGTCAGACTAACGGACCACAAAAAAGCATATAAAACATATAAGACAATTATACTAAACGTATAAGACAATTTTAGATACATTGCCCATGCTAGATTGCAATAACATTTTCTCTCTTTTTTCCTATTGTCTGTCTTTCATTTTCCACCTTATTTATATATTAAGAGAGCTTACCATGTGAACTTGCCTCTTCATTTTGAGTGGCAACATTGTAGTTTCAAAGTGAGGTTGCTTAATTTTTTTTCAGAGTTTGAGCTAACTTTTTAGTTGTTAAGAAAGTAAAAAGTTCCAATATTTAGGAGAAAAGATGTCCTTTAATTTTTCATATTTGATGAAATAAGTAAATTTTGGTGGAACTTATTTTTTCCCAAGAGCATCAGTTTTTGATGATTATGGTAAAAGGTGCACACAATAATGAACATGGGCTACCTTTTATTGGTAAGAGGACTCTGATACTTTCAAGCAGAATTTTTCTGAAGGTTGGATGGATTTGCATTGTTACAACAATACTCTTTCTTTTGGATTTTTTCCCCAAAGTGTACTTTATCAGGTATCCTGTTGGGAATAGAGTGCTGTATGGACAAGTCAGCACAAGCTAGATTAATCTTGGGATGTTGATTATTATAAAATGTCAAAAGGTTTCTCAAGTGCAGTGTATATCTGACAAGGGTAAATGAGGGGAAGGGGATTCTGTTCCTTGTAGTCAGCAAGAGAACGAGGCTGATGGAGGTGCCTTAAACTTGTGACTTTACTGGCTGGAACAATTTAGTTGCTACTCACAGAGAAGAGAGTGGAGGATCATGCAATTTATTTAAAAGCCAGAGTTGGAAGTGTCCTATCTTACTTCTGAAAACATCTTGTTTTCTAGAACCCAGTCATATGGCAGGAAATGCTGGAAAGTCTGGTCTTCCTACATACTCAGGAAAAAAGACTTGAAATGAGATTTGGGCAATACATGAAATTGTCTCTGTTCCCCCTACTTTTCTGTGATCTTTTCACAACAGAGCACAATCTCCCCAAGAGAGGTAAAGACAAGCCCAGTCATTCTACTCAGCTTAGAGTCCAAGATCTTCAGGTAATTCACAGTAGCTTCTATTAGTTTGACCATGAACCAAAGAGATAAGATATTTCCTCTGTTCCCCTACATGTAATTGTGGAGGCATTTTATATTCCCACTCACAAGAGGGAAGAATGGCAGACCTAGAGTGTCACTTGTTGATCGAAATTCTGAAATCACCTCGAGCTCCCCTTGCTTTGGAGTTGGGGATCGTACCTAGACCCTACTATTCTTGAGTAATGTGACTCTCTGGAGCTTTGGCTGTGATCATTTGGTGGAACACTTTGAATAATGTATTTAGAGTTGCATTTTGGAAAGCTCATGCTGCCAGCAGTGTTTAGTCTGCATTTGAGTCCCAGTAAGACCTTACGGATTTATTGGAGAAGTTTTAAAAACAAAGATACTAGATAACTAGTGTAGGTCGCAGCCGGAATGGGAAGTAATGAATGCAAGAGGCAAGCTGGTGGCCAAATTCAAAGAGCTTCCTAACAGTTTATGAGTGAGTACGTAGGTCAGGAAAGCAGAGCTGGCTCTGAAGCCTCAGTCACAGGTGGCACGCAGAATGGCCAATGAGACAGGGAGGTTAAGAGGAGGCACTCACGGACTCTGAGGGGCATGAGTTTGGTTTTGGCCATTCCTTTGCCCCTTTCTCACACAGGGGGAATGAATTTATGTTCTAACTTCATTAAAGCTTAGGAGCAGCCAGGTTATAAGATGTTAGTGGTAAATATTTTTCAAACCTAGGAAATTTAAAATAAATCTATGTTACATAGGCAAATCCAATGTTCATTGAGCAGTCTAAATTACTAGTGTAAATATCATTACTGGTGTCAATAATGTTATATTTTCACTAAAAGGCTTTGACTTGGTAATATTAAACAATTATAAAAAAAGCTTTGGAGTAAGCTCCTGGGGAAGGTGTTCTTTTTGTCAGGCTTACTTGACCTCCTTTCGTAATGGTGAGCTCTTTGCTTTACATGGGGCTGAAGCTATTGCCAAGAAATTCTATTTGTACCAATCTCTATTTCATATTGAGTTGAGAGTTATTTCCTTGAAACTTCTACTCAGAGCACCCAGAGTTTCCTCCAGGATTACTCAATGCAATTTAGCCTTTTAGAGTTTATTAGGCAGCAGCTGACCTCTCTGGCTGTATTTTATAGCACTAAACATCTCTTGTTCCACCAACCATTGTTTTTGTATGACTTACCTGGTGGGCACCATCACAGGCTGCTGCTCGGGGCCTTGAAGAAGCAGCAAGTGCCTCTGGAGGTCCTAATGGGGGCGGGTCTGCATGTGCTCTTTGATAATCTGTTCAGGAATATCTGATGAGAAGACTCACATTTCTGAGTTGCAAACCTTGCCTTAGAAGTGAGCTCCGAATTGAATATATGTTCTGAGTGTAGGATATATTTCTACTGACATCAGTACAACTGATGAATCCCTATGGCAGGCACTGCTAGTAGCCTGTCCAGCAGCCTTGCCCTCCTTTCTTCTTCCTAACAGAGCCTTGCATGTGTTCTGGCATCCATCCCACATCAGTCCACATGCTTCAGGAAGCAGTCTCTACGTCTCGCCTCAGCAGTGGATCCTACTTCGTCTTCAATAAATTAATCCCACTCTTCTTTCCAGTGTCTGCTTTAAGTACAAGGCTGTATCCCAGGTCTGAGGGGAGATTTCTAGGGTCTGGTTAGAAAAATATGACAGGAGATTTCCAGAGGAAGGGAAGCTCCTGGGAGATGTTTCTTTACTCCTCAGTAGGAGACACCAGCAGAGGTGATATTTTTCGCCTCTGGACTTTACTGCTTCTAGATGTGAGCCTAGACCACTTGCTACTGGCTGAAGGAGGAGCCAACACATTCAGAAGAACAAAGTCAAGTACACTGCAGGAATAGAAGTGTTGGATTTCTGAACTTCCTGTTTTTAAGGTTATCCTATGTCATTATCTTTTTAAATGATAATCTGTAAGCTGTCAAACAGAGAAAGAGCATCTTTCCTGTCCCTGTCCTATCCAGGAATTGGACTTGATGGCTTTGCACAAAATTCAAATAATCCCTTATTTGGATGCTTGATATTATTATGCAACCCTGGATGTCTATGGGTGCCCTGAAAGCATCTTCTGTGAAATCCTTCAGCTAAAGCAGTGGAGAAACCAACAGCCACTGGGCTCACAGCCTAGTATTGTAAACCTATTGATCAGTCATCTCTTCTGCTTCAGAGCCTGTCCCCTTTGTGAGGGATAAAAGGCCCCAGAATGGGAGAAATGCCTGCAGGGACACTGGACACATTCCCTTGAATGGTTTGTGCTTGTTTCATTGGGCATCTAGTGGTAGAGGCCTGATGAGCTGAGGCACTTCTTTTAGGAGGCTGCTCAGTAGAGTAGCTATGGATGAATGTTCCACTGACTTTCAAGAGTTGTTCTGACTCTGTACATAGCAAGCACTATGGCTGCTGTGGCTCAGCCAAGTAGCTCAGGAAGATATGTGTCTTTCTTGTAGCTATAATGAATAATGATAGCCGGGCATGGTGGTGGATGCCTGTAATCTCAGCACTCAGGAGGCTGAGGTAGGAGGATCTCCATGAGTTCGAGGCCAGCCTGAGCTACATAGTGAGTTAAAGATCAGACTGAACTATATAGCAAGAACCTGTCTCATAAAAACAAACAAACAAAAAGATAAAGCACTTTCTTAGAGAAGCAGAACACATCACTACTTATTGTTATTGCAGTGAGTGGGGTATGTGGAAGTGACTAGGCCTCCACTGTTGACATTGTGAAAATTGCGCTTTTTGGTAAGGGTTGTCAGGATGATCCCTTGGGCTTATATAGTTTATTTATATAAGTTAGATATGTGATAGGATCCAAGAATGTCCATAACCATAAGTAAGAGTTATAGTTCAGTGGACAGCATGTGATTGACATATGTGAAACCCTGTGTTCCACCAGGAGAGGGTGGGGGAGGAAATCTATAATTAATGGCTTTCCCCATTTAGTTGTTGAGTAAATAAATATAATACATAAGAAGGCAATGTTCTGCCACAAGAAAGCAAAGTACTGCCTTATTCTTTGTGAGAGCTTTTGACACAGATCCCAACTTTCATCAAGCTGTGCAAGATTACCTGGAGCTTATCTTTCCAATTCTTGTGAGCATCTTCTGCTAACATCCTGATAATTCACAACTAAATCTTCATTCAACATTGCTGCAGGGCAAAACCATTCCAGACACATTGCCTAAGCTGGAGAGTGAGTCTACAGGGTGGAATTGCCTGAGAGCCCCAGCTGTCCTCTTCCAGGCCAGGCTAAGGTACCTTATGGCAAGGTTATGTAAGGTACATTTGCAAAGCTGGGGTAGAGATGAAAGTTGGCAATTTGAATAGCCCTCCAAAAATACAGAAAGACATTTCTAATATAAACACATAATACATTTTGTTTGATTTACAAAATTTAGTCGTTTTGGTAGAAGGGAATTATATAACATCATTAACATATAGGCTTTTTTTTCTATTGGTTCATGTGTGTAGCACATAATTTTCTTAGTTATTTTCCTCGTTGCTGAGACAAAATTACCTGACATCAAAAGTTAAAAGAGGACAGGTTTATTTGGCTGACAGTTTATAGAGATTGGCTGACTCCAAGGCAGGGAAGCATGGCAGAGGGGCAACGAAGAGGAGAAACAGTTTATAGTGGGCAGAAGGCAGCAAAGCAATGAAGCAGCAAGCAACCACAGCAGCCCTCCTTCTGTCCCTTATATTATAGCCTGGCTACATGCTCTTAGGACAGGTAGCACTTACACCCAGGGAGGGCCTTCCCATTAACCATGTCCAGAACTGTACCAAACCAATCCATGGACTAATTCAGCATCACACACTTAATCCTAGCATCACATATTCTAGGAAAAACCCTACCTGTGACTGTATGAGACTCTGGGGTACATCTCTACACAAGTTATAACAATAATGATTATGTTTATCTCGATGTATAAGCTTTTCGAGTTCTTGGTCTAGCCAACATTTCTGCCTGCTGCAGAAAGGGGTGAGAACATACAAAAGAGAGTGCTGGTGGCAGGAATCAGGAAATTGTGCTCTTCCCTGGCTTCACAATTTAAGAGACAGAGGTGTAAGAAAGAGCAAAGACCTGACTCGGAGTTGAGTGTTCCATGCAAAGTGACTCCATCTGCTACCAAACATGGCCCACTCAGGGTTCTCACATCTGACTAATCCACATCAACTCCTTCTGGTAGAGACATGGGGAGGGTGGTGGATAGGCTACAAAGAATAGAGATCATCCTTGGACTCCTTTCTCTAGAACAAACTTAATGTGCCTTGGATTCACTAGGAGAGCTTGTTAAAATAAAGATTTCCCCATCTCCACAGTTTCTGATTTTGTAAATTTAAGCCTGGGGTTTTTAAAGTCAGATATTTTGCAACCCTGAGCAAAAATGTGCTCACTTCTTAGGACTTACTTTCCTTTCTAAAACCATCAAAGCCCAGCACCAGAGTTGCCTGGAAGCTGCATACTGCCTTCTTGTAGCATAGTAAGTCAGAGAGGGGTCCACGATTTCTTTCATGTTTGAGAAAGAATTGATTTTGTCTTGAATCTGATTTTTAAGAATGACAGTGTCAGGTTAACTTAATTATGGAGTAATTTTGTATGATGACAATAATTTGTATAAAAAACTCATTCTAATTACTTACTTTGTAATTTTTTACTCTCATAAAAATTGTTCTCTAAAATTCACCATATTCTTATCACACATATTTCAGGACTTATGTACTTTAATAATTACAGCATTATGGGGAAGTAGATTTCACACAATAGTGGCATAGCATGCTGCTTAACAAACAATTATTAAAATTTATTTTAGTGTCTCTCTTATGACTATAATTTCTGGTCTTTTGGAGGTGTTTGGCACTATGGTTTTTTATTATCACACATTCATCTGTGGTCACTTGTCAGTATTACACCAATTCTTTGTGGGTCTCATTGTATAGCATAAAGGAAAGTTTAACTGAAGGGGAAATAAATTTGGGTCATTACTTATTTTTTAGCTGCATTTCATGTGTGTGGGGGGAAATTTGACCAGGACTGTTGCTTTTACATAATACAATATTTTGAGACTTGTACCATAGAATATGATTTCTAGATGGTAGCAGAATTAAGGGAGCCTATCCTCCTCCCCCACTGCGTCATTGCTGTCTAATGTAGTAGTTCAGGTTAAAGCTGCAATGAACAGAGCAAAGTGGTCCATACAGAGAGGAAAGGTTTGCCTACGTGCAGAATGCCAGTCTTGATTTCCTTGTGGAAGAATCATAATGTGCTGTGGGGCAAGGTGCAGCACTGACTCAGTCCACCATGCTTTCCACTCCTCCAGATCTTTTCAGCTCTTCTCTCCTGTCTGTAGTTGGCACAGGTTCTATTTTTGCCACCCGGAGCACTCAAGCTTGTGACTGTCTAGGGGCAGCAGGAAATGCCTCTAATCCTTCCAAAGCAGCAGTCTGGTATTAGGGCAGCAGATCCTCACCATGTATGCCTTCTGAGGCGGGGAATGGAGAAGGGGCTAGTGCTGTGGACACTGACATGGCAGTCACTTCACTACAAAACTGTTCATCACGTAAGACTACAGAGCAGTCCTGACTTTGGAATTTAGTCAGCAGTGATCCCCTTGCAGCCAGAGCACAGTGTGGGCGTCATTTACAAGGTGATTCATTTGCAGTTCCTTTACATCATCGTAGGTCTAGTTAGTGTGATATTTGCTTCCCTGACAGATAATCCAAGTCAGAAAGAACTCAGAATAAATATTTATTAATTCCTGAGTACAAAGACACTATGGGCTCATTATAAAAATTCGAATACTCTAGACATCTACAATAGGGAAAGTGGAAGTTCTCTATAAGATCCTGTCCACACCATGGCAAAGATCTCAGCCGAGGTCAGAACTGACAGGCTCCCCATTGGTGTTCTCCACCAGCTTTCACATTGGCTCTCAAAACGTGGTGTGTGAAATGCTAATAGGACACGAGAGATGGTTTTAGGTGGCAGAGATATGAACATATTTTATTTGTTTATTTTTGTGTAGGGGATTGGATCCAAGGTCTCCTGCATCCTAATCCTGTGCTTTACCTCTGAGCTACTGTTCAGCGCCCGTATTATATTGTTAATGCTCTGCATTTGTTTTCCAGCATATCAGAAGTATATTTATATTGAACTGAAAAAACACTGGATGATCTTTAAGAAAAAAAAAAAGTTAACAGGCAAGTGGTACCCTGATGCCTGAAGCTATAAAGTTTTATACATTATATTTGTCATTCTAACTTTTAGTGATACCACTTTATATAATTACCTCTAATTTTCTTCTTGTATGTATGTATGTATGTATGTATGTATGTATTTATTTATTTATTTTGGTACTGGGGATTGATCTTAGGACCTTGCGCTTGCGAGGCAGACAGTGGAACCAAAATTTTCTTCTTTTAAATGAACTGTATTTGTCTTGTTTCTATCTCAGAATGTACTTATTTCATTCCTTCTAATGAACATATGGAATTATATTACATGGACGCACCAGAAGTCGCTTAACTAGCGCCATACAATGGATGTATTATTATTCCAAGGTTTTTTTGCTATTCTAAGCAGTGATGTCCTAAACATGTACTATTTCATGTATTTTATGCATTCATACAGGTGTTTCTATAGAACTAATTCCTAGGAACCAGAGTGAAAGTTTATCTATTTATTTATTTATTTTACCATTGTCAGTTTTTTTTCCCAATAATGCTGTAGGAATTTATGCTCCTAATGCCAACATGTGACATTATTTCTGTACCCTTGACCAAAGCACATATGATCAGTCTTTTTAACCTTTGCTGAATTATTAATAGGGTATATTGCTTTAACACCGCTTTACTATTCATAATGAATATCTTCTCACATATGAATGTGGGCAGCTTTACTTTTCTGATTCTTGTGTTTATGTTAGTTGCCCATGTTACTTTTAGGCAGTCCAAAATTTCTTTTATATCTCCCAATGGAGTTTTATAGTTTTCTTCAATTTGTCGTTATACTTACTGCTAAAGAACCTCCTTAATTGTCCCTACATATATTGTAGATTGTTATAATTTTAATAAAATTGCCAATTAAATAAAACTAGAAAAGGGGTCAGTAAAACTACATGGCTTTTTCTAGATGGATTTATCTTCATCTTTCAGTGATGAAGTCTAGAATCAAGATTTTTGCCAAGGTACTGAGAGGTAACAGTCCTCCAGAATTGCTTTATCCAAACACCATTCACAAGAGACCAGTGGATAAACTAGACCATTAAATAAAAGTCCTACTATAATAAATAACTATAAATACATAATAAGATGTAAAATAAAATATTTATTAAGCATGTACTATATTCTGGATAGTGTGCTTAATTTGGAGGGTGAAAAGGAGGTTGCTAAGCTGCTCTACTTTCCAAGAGCTAATATTCTGGGAAGAAGAGTCACATTCATACATGCAATTGTAATGGAAAAATGCAGGTGTTAGGATAGGAAGTGTGGGGATGATGCAGGTACAGTGCAGAGAAAGGTCCTTTCTACCTATGGCAGCAGGAGGAATGGTGATCAGGAAATCTTCAGAGAAGAGGTATTTCTGAGGCAGAGCCTTGGAAGATGATGTGAGAAAGAACAAAGGCAGGATGAGAGAAAAGGCATGGAGTTTGCAGACAGCACCAAGAGCTTTGGTGTGATTGGGGAATGAGTGAACTCATTTGGGGCATGATAAGCTCAAAAGGTGGAGTCTCTCAGGCCATGAAAGAGTTCAGAATTTTTTCTGAAGCAACAGGCAACCACTGGAGACACAGAGCAGGGGAATATGTAGGTGAGATATTTGGGCTGTAGAGGGACCAGTCTGACATTAGATCATGAATGGAGTGTGATCAATATACAGCATAGATGAAGTAAGGTGATTTGGGAAAGTGGGACCAGAGTCCACAGTCTTCATTTGCTGGGATAGTAATAGCATTAAGTGTTTTAGAGAATCAAGAAAGAAAGCACCTTTTTTTTCAGGAAATAAAGTAAAATCACGTTTACAGGTTGAATGTGAGATGCCTACAGGAAGTCCCAGTGTAGAGATCTCACAGTTAGCTATATGTGTCCAGTTGTCACATTCACTTGTTCACCTGGTGCTCTGTATCGTAGATTAAATAAGAGTCTTTCTGGGAGTGGTGATACATACCTATAATACGAGCACTCTGGGAGGATGAGGCACAAGAATCACAAGTTCAAGCTCAGTCTGGGCATTTACTGACTTAGAAAGGCTGTCTCTAAATAAAAAATAAAAAAGGGGTGGAGATATAGTTCAGACTGAGGCCCTAGGTTCAATTCCTAGTACCACCAAACAAATGAACAAACAAATGAGGGTCTTCAAAAACCCCTCAGTCACATTTGTATAGACAAGCCCTTTGCTACTTCTTTAGATGGCTATTATACTTTTCCAGATTTTATTCTCACCCTTATATGTTCACTTTGTTATTTCTGTGATGACATTAGTATAGAAGAGTAAACTTACTAAATTGTATATTTTCATGTAGAAATTTCTGCTCTCAATGATTTGATTCAGCTATATCACCTGGGATAGACAGGTACATTTTCACTTTTTTTTTTTTTTTCGAGATAGGTTCTCACTGTGTAGTTCAGCCACCCTTGAACTCACTGTGTAGCCGAGGCTGGCCTCAACCTTGTGGTGATCTTCCTGCCTCAGCCTGCCAAATGCTAGGATTACAGGTGTGTGCCTCCATGCCTGGCCGCATTTTCTTTGGGAGGCTTTCATCTCAGATGTTTTAAAACGATGCTACAAGTGTTGAGTTTACCTAGTGGTGTTAAAGGTTATTATAAAAAGCAGACATCTACCTAAACACATAAGGAAACTTCAGGTATAACTTTTATTATAAATGTGATGAATTTATAAATTATAAAAGTGATGAAAACTGCCTTTGATTGTGTACCTGTTATGCATTTGGCCTATCAGGGACATTAGATTTGGGTTATACTAATATATTATCTAATTCATAAACAAATCACATTTTATGGAGGGAAATTTTCCACTCACCCTCCAGAAACTCCTTTGTGGGATCTTTTGTGCCGTCCTCTATTCATGTTGTGCCTTCCTCTGTTCATCTCTTAAATACTGATGTTCCCCAGGTTATTTCTGCTTTCTCTTCTTTCACTCTCTCTGAGCAACTTCATCTACTGCATGCCTTTTCTCATGTCTTGGATGCCAGTGGTTTCCATACCTGTGAGTTATGCCCACATCCTGTTCTGGACTTCAGAAAAATTAGTCCCATGTACTTTGGTCACCTAAAGTTGATTGTGTCACTGGCACCTCAAATAGAACACATTCCAAACTGAACTCACTGTTCTCCCAAAATGCATACAATCTTTAGGAATCCATTTTCTAGAAGTGACTCCACTGTGTGGGCCAGGAATCTGGAAGTCATTCATCCCTTCTTACTCCCCACATTGAACTTGTCTCCAGGTTCTTATGGTTCCTGAATTTCTCCCACATAACTCTCTCCACGGCCTTAGTTCAGGTCCTCTTTACTTGTAATGTTGATTTTGGGAACGGCCTTCTAACCAACTTCCCATGCCTGAGGGTCCTTTGGTCTCTGATTTCTTTTCTACACATTTGTGAAATTGAGCTTTTAAATACAAAATGTTGATTCGCTTTTTCTTCTTTTTCTCATTGTTTGCTCCAGATACATTGGATAACAAATAAAGTCTTGTTTTACCTCTTTTTTGCCAGGTTCTTTCTTACCCTTTACTTCTCAGTCCCATCAAACTTCTTGCATTTCCTCACCCTGTCATCCTTGGAGCCTCTCCACGTTTCTGCCCTCTATGCCTGGCACATCCTTCTATCTTTAGATTGCTGCCTTGCTCCCATTCCTCCTTTTATGCTCAACCCCAGTGATATGTCTTCTGAGGAGCCTGCCTCCCATGTCACGTGAGTGTCCTTCTGTGCTCTCAGGTCTCCCAGTGCAGCCCACCATCAAGGGGCCCACCATGTTCTGATACTGATGAAGGTAAGGAGGGAGTACATCTCATTCATCATCACTGCTCCAGCGCACAATCAAATTTCTGGCGTGTGGGAGATGCTCATTAATTACTTAATAAGTTTATAATAAGTGAGCGAGTGAATCCAACAGGGCAGATTAAAGCTGGATCAACCTACTTCTGAAGTCCATATTCTGTCTGCTTCCTGCATGGTTTATTTAGAATAGTGTATGTCACAGTGTTGCTCTGGACACACTGGTAGCAGGGGATATAAAGGGTCAGAAATGATATTGCACTGTAGTGCTTCATTTGAGAATGCAACAAGATATGCTTCACCCAGTATTATATAATTCTCTATTCCACTTGGTAAAACAACAACCACCACCACCACCACCACCACCACCACCAACTAGAAATAGCCATGCACCCAGCAGTGGATACATAATTAGATAGATCTTTAAACCCAGATGCAACTCTTTCATAGGAATCATATTAGGATCTTACCCTTAGGATTCACAGCAGAATGGAGCTAGAGTCACTTAAGTACTTTCAGGGCAATTATAGAAACTCATTTTATAAAGTAAATGAAAATAATGTTTATTAGAGAGTGACACTCGTGTGAGCAGCCTGGGAGATGGACTAGGAATAAGTGTTGCAGCTGCATTTTAAACCTACTATAAGCTAGAAATAGAAAGCAGAGGAGGAGCTGCTAACCGGCTATCACAGTAATTCAAGCATGAGTCTTCTCTGGAGTACAGGACTGGTTTTACTGAGGGAAGAGTAGCTGTTTCTGATCTCAGAACCTGGGATGATGCTCACCTCCTGACCATGCTGCTTTCTGGTACCCTAATCAATGCTGCTTCTCTATCAAGGACCCTTCACTCTGCTTGGTTTTCTCTTTCTGTTCCTTTCCTCCTCTCTTCCTGACCAAAAATACTTTGCATAGACAGCTTCCAGGTACTACCATTGATTTACTTTCTCTTGTCATCGATAATGCTTTCTGTATTTTTAAAGCAGAGCTGGCTTTGGATGGATTCTTTCTTTGGTAGACAGTAAGCCTTTACCTTTGTAGACTCAATGCCTAACCCAGTATTAAATAGTACTGAAGCACAAGGTTCCTCCAGGCATCTTGATTTAAAATAACAGATTACATGGACACATTATAATGAAATAAGTCACAGTATTTAGAATTATTGCAAATGGACAAAGCCTAAAAATTATTTAGGTGGGTAGAAATATGGTGAGTCATAAGTTACATAATCAACAGTTTGGAGTGTGTGAAGATCTTTTCTGAGTGAAACTCTACAATATAAGGAAATTAGTGAGAGAATGGAAGTGCTGTAGTGAGAACACAACTAACTGTCAGTTAAATTACTCAGATAACAAATGTTCCAAGTTCAGTGGCAGATCATTTTGGATAGACTGTGGGAAACGATCCAGCTCAGAAATACTGGGTAAGACTGGACTGAGGGGGACTGGAAGTGTAGCTCTGTGGTAGAGTGTGTGATCACACTTATGAGGCTCTGGGTTTGGTCCTTAACACTGAAAAAATAAAAACTTATGCAAAACCAAAAACACTGGAGTGTAAGAATGGAGGTTGGTGACAAATATGTATCTATAATTAGGAATAAGAATAAGTGTTTTAATTTCAACCAGTAGCACCAGACCATGGATATAGAGGCCACGTTGGGTTGAAAGCCCAACCAGTTACTGGGGGATGCTCAGCCACATGAGTGAGGGGACAGCAGGGGATGAAAGAATAATATACAAAAACCAAGAAATAAAGGATAATGCAAAAGGGGATTAACGACGTAGTCTTGTGAAGGACAGGTCACAGTTAACAAGCCACCTATGCTATCTTGCAGGTCTTGCTAGCTAAGAAACCACCTGTGTTATTGTTAGCTAATATTTGATCTTGGAGAATGGCTGTTTAGAGTAATAATTCCTCAGTTGCAATTCCTTGCTATTAGAGATGTCATAACCTCATTGATCATTGAGATCTCAATTGTGACTGTTGGTACAGGGAAATCTGTCTCCATACACCAGCCAGAGGGTTAAAGAGTAATTCATACTTAGGCCTTTGAATGACTCATAATTTTAATCAACAGCCAAATTCATAAGGCAAATCAATAATATCTAAAGCCTGCTCAGTGTGGTTTCAAGATGGTCCCCCAGAAGACCAGGCAGTCTTTGAAAGGCTAAAGAAAAGTAGGGAAATTCCAGTAAAATTTGATAGATTTTTAAAATTTCCAAACAGGATTAGAGATAAGAGCATTTGTAGACTGAGAACTGACCAGAATGTTTCAATACAATGTATCAGGCAGCTTTTGCTTTTCCAAGAAATCATCATTTTTTTTCCTTGTGTAGTTGTTGACTCTTTGTAATAGCTCTAATGTATCAATACAGATTGTGCTTGTCCTTTTTGATACTGGCAGACACAATTCCATGTTTTGTGCTGTGTTTATTATTTAACATACTCATTATAATTTAAATAAAAGTTTAGAAATAACATAGTAAAGAAAAATATTTATGGCCTTTTAGTATAGGAAAGCAGAAAAATGGGTTACAAAGGGGCCCAGGCCTGGTCCTCTTGTCAATTGGTTTTGGAACCTTCAGATGCTCCTTTGCACCTTTCACTACTGTTGTGGCTCAGCCTGTGTGCTGCAGGTGAAATTCAGATGGACCCAAGAAATGGTTCATTCCTTTCAGGTATCTCCATATTGAATTCCACAGTGGTTGCACCAGTCTGCACTCCCACCAAAAATGGAGAAGGGTTCCTCTCTCTGCACAACCCCACCAGCATTTGTTATTGTTTGATTTCTTGGTAGCAGCCATTCTTTGTGGGGTGAGGTGGAATCTCAGTGTTGTTTTCATCTGCATCTCTGGAATGACCAGTGATGTGGAACATTTTTTCATATATTTACTGGCTACTTTTACTTCTTTGTCTGAGGAATGTCTGTTTATTTCAGATGTACATTTTTGAATTGGGTCTTTATATTTGAGGTGGCTGATTTTTTTGAGTTCTTTATGTATTCTAGATAATAGTCCTTTGTCAGAGGAGTAGCTGGTAAAAATTTTTTCCCCCATTGTGGGTTGTTTCAATTCTGTTGGTTTCTTTTGCAGTGCAGAAGCTTTTTAATAAGATAGGATCCCACTTGTTGATTCTTTCTGCTAGTTTCCGTGCTACTGAGGATTTGTTCATAAAGTCTTTTCCTATGCCAATGTCTTCAAGAGTTCTGCCCAACTTATCTTCCAGAAAATTTAGTGACTCTTTTTAAATATTTAGATCTTTAATCCATTTGGATTTTAGTTTAGTGCATGGTGAAATATAAGGGTCTAATTTTAATCTTTGGCAGGTTGAAATCCAGTTTTCCAACATCATTTATTTTACTTTTGTTTGTTTTTTCAGCTTTAATTGAGTTTATTGGTACATTTTAGGAATACAGTACAGTTACATTCATTGTTGGGATCTTATACCTCTACATGACAAGTCTTGGTTATCATTTTTTCCCCTTGTCCCTGCCCTCCCTTCACCCCCTCTTCCCCTCCCCAGCTATAAACATTTTATTTCCATCTTTTCATTATCTCACATTTTTTTCTTTTCCCTTATTACTCTTCCCCTATCCATCCCAACTTCCCTACACCTTTAGCTCCTTTCTTCCCATTTCTCAATATCAATAATCTTATTAGGATCTTCTGTATTATTGCAGATTATTCACACCAGCGAAACTATTCGGTATTTACACAGGTGTGCCTTATTTATTTCACTTAGGAGCATATCTTCAACATGTATCCATTTTCCTATGAATGAATCTATTTTCTTATTCTTTATGGCTGAGTAATATTCCATTTTATAGAAAAACCACAACTTCTTTATCCAGTTTCCAACTGTTGGGCAAATAGGCTGTTTCCAAATTTTAGCTATTACAAACTGTGCTGCTATAAACATGGGTATGCATACTTCTCTGTGATATGACTCTTTTAGTTCTTTTGGAAAGATACCCAGCAGAGGGATGGCTGGGTCAAATGGAACCTCCAGTCCAAGCTCATTGAGGTATCTCCATATTGATTTCCATAGCGGTTGCACCAGTCTGCACTCCCACCAACAATGGAGAAGGGCTCCTTTCTCCCCACAACCCCGCCAACATTTGTTATTGTGTGATTTCTTGATAGTAGCCATTCTTTGTGGGGTGAGGTGGAATCTCAGTGTTGTTTTCATCTGCATCTCTCGAATGACCAGTGATGTGGAACATTTCTTCAAATATTTACTTGCTGCTTTGACTTCTTTGTCTGTGAAATGTCTGTTCATATCGGATGCCCATTTTTGAATCGGGTCTTTATATTTGGGGGGGCTGATTGATCTGAGTTCTTTATATATTCTTGATAATAGTCCTTTGTCTGAGGAACAGCTGGTAAAATTTTTTCCCACATTTTAGGTTGTCTCTTATTTCTGCTGATGCTTTCTTTCAAAGTACAGAAGCTTTTTAATAAGATGAGATCCCAGTTGTTGATTCTATCTGCTAGTTCCCATGCTACTGAAGATTTGTTCATAAAGTCTTTTCCTATGCAAATGTCTTCCAGAGTTCTGCCTAATTTACCTTCCAGTAAGTTTAATATTTCTGTTTTAATATTTAGATCTTTAATCCACTTGGATTTTAATTTAGTGCATGGTGAAAGATAAGGGTCTAGTTTTAATCTTTTGCAGGTTGAAATCCAGTTTTTCCAACACCATTTATTAAAGAGGCTATCTTTCCTTCACTGAGGATGGTCAGCTCCTTTGTCAAAAATGAGGTAGCTGAGTACATCTGGATTTGTTTTTGTGTCTTCCAGTCTGTTCCACTGATCCTCAGGCTTGTTTCTGTGCTAGTACCATGCTGTTTTTTATCACAGTGGCTTTGTAGTATAGTTTCAAATTGGGAATTGTTATACCCGCTACCATGTGTCTGTTGCCTAAGATGGCTTTTGCTATTCTAGGTCTCTTATAGTTCCAAATGAATTTTTGGATTCTTTTTTCTAGTTCTGTGAAATATAGTCCAACACCATTTATTAAAGAGGCTATCTTGCCTCCAGTGAGGATGGTTGGCTCCTTTGTGAAAGATGAGGTAGCCGAGTACATCTGGAGTTGTTTCTGTATCGTCTAGTCTATTCCACTGATCCTCAGGTGTGTGTTTTTTGCCAGTACCATGCCTTTCCCTTAATTTTCCTCCATACCTGCTTTCAGATTTAGAGTAAAAATTATGTGTTATTCAGTGTCTCTTCAGTAGGGAACAAAAAGCTAAAATCGTATTAGTGTGTTTTCTGTTGGAATAACAAAACTCCTGATGCTAAGCACTTTTGAAGAAAACAGCTTCACTTGACTCAGTGTTGAGGACCTGTCCATTCAGCTTCTGGGGAGAGCTCCCTTGGCTGTGTCACCACATGGCAGAGAAGCAGAAAGGAAACTGTGTGCATACAGAAGAGCCGAGCATGTTAGGTAGCCTTGCTATGCAGCAACCCACTCTCTCAGGAACTAACTGGAGTCCTGCAAGAACAGTGTCACTTCCTTTCCAAGCATGGCCCTGTGACCTAATTATATTCTACCCAGCCCCAATTTTTAAAGTTCCACCACTTCTTGATGTTTTGTCACATTGAGGACCAAGTTTCTAGCCCACAAAACCATAGAGGATGAATTACATCCAAACCACCAAAATCACTGGTAGTCAGGGCTGGTATTGTTCAGAACCGCTTTATTTTTACCTTTTATATTTCACACCAGCAGTGATAACTACTGCTGTTTTAAAAAGCCTGCTCTTTCTGAAAGAAGAATGGTTTCTTATCCTTTCCCATGGTATGAGAGGCTTGGGAGATGCCTACCATTATAGTGACTGTTTATCTCCTCACCAGAATACTACATTATCTTTCTTCAAGTCTACAATCTCCATCAAGAAGTCACCCATTCCATTCCCTGGTTTATACAATTAGTTAACAATAGCATTCTTCCTTGATTACATAATTGCTTTCCGAGTAGTGGTTCCCTAAAAATCTCAAGTCAAATTCACTACATTTGTGTTTCTATTACAAGATAATCCACTGATTTACTAGCAAAATCTAATTCAGTGGCTCACAAACTCTGGTGAGCATTACAGCCAACTGGGGATAGGGTGAGAGCTTGTGAAGACACAGGTGTCTGGCCTAGCCTCTGAGTTTCTAATTCAGCAGGTCTGGGCAGGGTAGAGGCCCGCGTTTCTCACATATTTTCAGATGCTGCTGTTGTCACTGGTCTTCTGGGTACCAGGCTTTGAGATTTATGGATCTGATGTTTGTATCTCTGCTCTTCACAAAGACAAGGTCAAGATAGTTTATGATGTTTTACTAAATTTAAGCCTTGACTGACTCCTGGAATGCATTCTTATTTTTTCAGGTTCGAAAGGTCCCTAACCTTTTATTCTGTGTAGGCTGTCATGGATAAAGACCATGCTCATGATGTAGCTACAAAGGTTTCTCCTTTCTGAGCAAAAGTTTTGGCACTGTTTCCTGGTATCTCCAAGAAAGAGGGACCAACATATAATAACGTGCCCTGCTAGTCTTGGATCAGAAACTGAAGCCTGTATTTAGGTGGAAACAACAGATTCATAAATAACATATGGAAGTCAAGCCTGTCAAAAATGCTTAAGCCCCTGAAGCAAGTAAACAGGGCCTCTGTGAATTGCAAGGTATCCGCACCCAAAGTCTATGAACTTGTCTTCTTGGAATGGATTCTTTGCTTTAGGCTCACTAGCTCCAACCTGCTCACTGAATATTATGTGTGGATCTGAGATTTGATCAAGCTGACAGTGAGGAAGGATTAGACGGGACAGCTATAAGCCTAAGTCTGACACTAACCAAAAATAGTTACTGAGGTCACTTTGTATAAAAACCAATGCTGAATCTCAGGCAAAAAGTTGTCTCAATTAAGAATGGTTGTGGAAAGAGAAATTCAACTTAAGAGAAAATATAATGAAACAACAGAGTTTATAAAATTGTACTTCTAGTAATTATAGCAATCATTAAGTATACTGGCAATCATTTAGAATATTACCTAAAGCAAAACATGTTTTAGATATAATATCTTTCTAATGGCTTTGAATAATATTTATAGATATAAAAGTAAAATGTTTATTCTAATATCTGGTAAGTATAAAATCAAAGCCCCAATCCCAACACCATCCTACATTTGGATCTTTTCGAAGATTTAATTTTCTGAATTGGTGTAAGGATTTAGGGATTCCATTGATGTCAGAGAGAAGATGTACACTGGCTAGTTTTAGAGGTAGCTTCCTGGAAGGCTGTTTCCTCTGGCAGGGAGTGGCAGGGCCCCATGGCCCCATGATTAGTGAGGTGCTGCAGTCGAGGCCAGGTGTCCTCTCTCAGGGATTGTGGAGGAGACTTACCTCACTCCATTATTTTGGAGAGCACTGCTAATTCCATCAGTGATGTTATCTGCCTTTGCGCTTGCCTTTTTGGCATTTCTCCTGTCTCCAGGAAGAGGTGCTTCTGTCCCAACAAGCCAGCCTGTTCATTTCTGCTCCAGATCCAGTCCCCTCTCACCTGCAAGGCCTTTGCTAATTCCGTTGTCCTTCTGGTCTTTTGTCAGCTTACTGTTCCCTTTCTCTAATTTCCTATTGAAGAAAACAAAAGTATTTCTTACTAAACTATTTAGAATTGATGGATCATAAGACACGGAACATGCAGTGAGTGTGTGTTCCTGGCTTGTCCTCCATTTACCTGATGGCAGGACACGGAGTTACAGAAACAAAGGGGCTTCCTGCTTCCCCTTGCCCCTTTCCCACCCAAAACAACTCATAAATTCGTTCTTTGCTGGAGATAGCTCTGAGTTTTTATCAGCTTGGAGATGGTGCCAATAGGGCCAGTAAAATCTGGGAGCAGATTTTACTTCTTTCTTGCAGTTTTCTCACCTTGGGGAATCTGAAGCTGTTCACTTCCTTGTCTTATTACTTTCCCTAGAATTACTGCTCTCTGCTAAAATACTACTTAAATGGGGCTTCAAAGTCCCTTTATTGAGAGAGAATTACTCTTGTCCGGCGTGACATCCACTACACACAAAAGATTACTTGTTTTTCTCTGTTAACCTACATTTTGTTAATGATAATCAGTCCAGGTAAAATTTATGAGGGTTGTAGAAATAAAATTATATTTTTTTCTCCCCTTCCCTACTGAGCCAGGCTTCTCAAAGAAAATGTCTTCTTTGTTCACATTCTCATTTTTCTTTCAAGTTGACCTATTCCTAACCTCGTTTTTACCCCATGAGCCTGTGAATGCACAGTAATCTTGACATAGTTTCCCACTTCTGCCTTGCTGTAGTAGCTTTGTGTTTGCTATGTTTTCCTGTATAACAAATTATCACCAAATTTAGTGGCTTCAGATAACAGACATTTGTTAGCTCACACAGTCTCTGATGCACAATTGGAGTCTGGCTTGGCTGGATGGCTTTGGCTCAGGCTCTGAAGGCTTGGATAGGATGGGGATTCATTTCCAAGAATGTTCATAACTATAGACTGGAGGATTTCAATTTTTGCCTTGTGGACCTCTCCACAAGCTCTCCTTAAGATGTGATAACTCACCTCCCTTGTAGTGCTTGATTGAAAAAGAGGCAGAGAGACAGACAGACAGACACACACACACACACACACACACACACACACACACACAAAGAGAGAGAGAATGAGAATATGACTAACAAAGAAGGTGCAATGACATTTTATGACCTATATGATATTATTTTGTTTTAATTGAGTTTATTGGTACATTTTAGGTATACAGTACAGTTACATTCATTATATATGACCTATATAATATTCTGAAGTCATAGCTTTAAACCTGCTTTATTTTATTCTAAGTGAGTCACTAAGTTCAGCCCACACTTAAGGGTAAGGAGATTAGTCTATACCTGAAAAGAAGAGAATCAAGGAATTTTGGACATATTTTTAAATCCACTCATGCTTTGTCTCTTGGTTTTGGTTACACTGCCCTTTCCTGGCTTTCCTCCTACTTTTTGTGGAGTGTTCTCACCTTTGTGGTGCTAGCCCGTTCTTCTATCCTTCCCTGCCCTCACAATGTTAAGCATTTATCAAAACTCAGACCAGAGTCCTGTACCTTCTTTCTTTCTTTTCTGTTTCCTGCTCATGTCTTCTACCAGTGGCTTAGAAAAACTGTATTCAATGGTACTCTCAAGTTCTCAACTTCAATCCTGGCCTTCTTTTAGCTCTTTGTACTTGTTTACTTCACTTTCCCAGTTGGAAAGACTTCACATTTCTAAATCTTAATTTTGGTCTTAAAACCTACCTCTCATTAGTTTCCTCATCTCTCAGGCCACTGTTGCTGAAGCTTTAAATATAAGCATCATTTTTTATTCTTTCTTCATCACCACTATAGATCTACCTTCTTCCATGTTGGACAGTTTAGTCATATTATTTTTCCTCTTTCCCCTTTCATTTTCCTCCTCTTTCTCTTCTTCAATCATCAAATAAGATTTTAAAAGCCTTGGCTGGGGATTTAGCTCAGTGGTTCTGGCACCTGCTTCATAAGCACAAGGACCAGAGTTCAATCCCTTTTACCAAAAAAACCAAAAAAAAAAAAAGAGAGAGATTTTAAAAACCACAAGTCAAATAAAAATATTTTATCACATTTACATTTCTTTTTCAATTTTTATTCTATATGTTTCACTCTTATAAATCATTTTATCACAGTTCACATACAATTTAATCTCTGCATTCTTTCCTTTGGCTTAAATAAAATGTATGATTTCTTGTCTCATATGGTCAAAAAACCCAGAGGAAAGGCCAGTTATAGGACTCCAGCTGACTTTCTCCTCCATCTCTCCTCTCTGCCATCTTCTATTGGTCTAATCTTAGTCTGGCCATTTCTATGTGCAGGTGGTTCTCAGATATTCCAGGCTTGATCTCTCAAAAATAGCTTGCTTTTAATTACTTATTATATTGTTTTCTGCCTAGCTTTAATTATGTTGCAAAAATATTGTTGATAAATTTCAGGGAGGTTTTATTGATTGTGGACTTGCTCCATTTTAGTTTATTTAAAAGGTGCTCTTTGCATTAGCTGAGTCAATTCTAGATTGACAGCTTTGGAGTATTATTCTTCCAGCTCCTACTTCCTATTTTTTCCTGTTTCGATTATTTGTTCTTTCCCTTTGTCTGCTTTTAAGACTTTATTTCCATGGTGATGGGGGATGAGAATGGATAAAAATGGGCGAGCCAGTTGGCATAGGCTTAGATAAGATGAGGGTAGCAGCATGAAGGAGAAATCTTTTCAAGGATGAGTCATGTTGAAATCTTTGACCTTAAAAGGCTTCTTTTTCTGACATGTTGGGATTAACTACTGGAAGTGAATGAATAGATGTTTTGCTTGTTGGAGGACTAGTGAGGAATTTTAAAATACATGGCTTGAGTGTCATTTTTAGGACATTTCTAAGAAACCAGCACAGTATATACTTTCTTTTGCTTTGCCTAGACTAGTGTTGTGTATTTACTTTGCTCTAACACATGTTATTTATATATGGGTTGAACCTGCTTTGTCCTCCTCAGGATCTATACAAATGGGTGGTTCATTAATAGACTTTGATAGTAAGGATATAATGGAGTTAGTACTTAGTTGTTCTAAAAATACTTCATATTTCAAAGCTAGACTTCTGGAAAATTATTTCACCTGTTTTCTCCCTAAGGTATAAGGCATTGCTAGAGGAGTCCTTAACTATAAAAAATTAACTGTACAAAATTATTCCTGGTCTTCTACAATTTTTAGTAGATCACAGATCTTACCAAGTTCTCCTAAAATCTAACTTATTTTCTGCTGCAATATCATTTCCTAAATTGTTAACAGAAACAATCCTGTTCATCTCCTTTATCTATTTAAAGAAAATTATGTTTCCCTTGAGCCTTTTCTTTTCTAGGTTAAATAAGCCTACTTTCTTTGTAGTTCCATCACAGGGGAATATTTTCTAATCATTTTCACTGCTTTTCTCTGAACAGCCTCCAAATTATCAGTACCAAGCTTTAATGGCTAAGCCCCCAAATAGGCAATTAATAAAACCTTGACCAGTGCTGAGTGGAATGGGAAACTGACCCATGCTTCTTACATGGCTAATTATGGATCTTGTGCTATCATGTAGGGCCTATTCCCTGTCAGGAATAATTTCATTCCAAACAGCCAACATTTTCATTTCTTTCTTCAGAGATGAAAAGCACCTCCTTTGGATCAGCTCAGCAATTCAGCATTAAAAAGAACTATTTCTTACATAAAGGCTGAGAGATGTTGTCATTGAAAAAAGCACTTTATTTTAAATTGATTTCCTGGATTATTCTTGATGTTTTACATTGCTTTAACTGATTTCTTTCTGTATAACTGAGATGCTTCAGTGTGTCGTTGTTTACTCATTTCAGCTCTGTTCTGATTTTGTTTTGTCTGAAGTCAAAATAAGAAAGGAGGTGGTAGCCTTCCTTTCTATGCCTTGTGACATTTCTCACATCTTGTTGATGTACTAGGCCACTGGGAGCTTCACACAACCATTACCTTATTTGATTTCTTACCATCTGGAGAATTATCTGAGGGGAATTGGGATCCCCTACAATGTTTCAGTTCTGGACACTTGGAGGGTGGAATATTCCACAGAACTAGCTCCTCATAAGAGAGCTCTGGAGTGGATTGGTTAGTTTTATTTCCTCTACACTCGGCAAGCTTTCCACAGAGTATTAGTCGCTTCACTCCTGAAGGGTGCTGGGATGCTGTCAGGCATGAATACAGTTTCTTTGGCCCTATTTGACTATTTAAGGTATTTTCTATGATGATTTTAACAAACAAAACCACATATTATTTGAAATAGTACACAAATATTTCTTACTAAATTTGTTGGAAAAATATTGACTCTCTGCTCAAGTTCACAACTGAAGAATGCCTCCATATCTAATGATGGCACAGCCTCTGGTCCTCCAAGGGTTAAACTCCTTGCTGCAAACTGCTCTGAGTTACTGCTGCTTGAGCATCTTTGTATTTCTGGAACTCCATGTCTGGCACTGCTGGAGAGATTATCTGCAAACAGCTGGGGAAGAACATCTGCCTTATAATTTGAATGACTTTTTTTTGATGAGCTAAATTTCCTCATTTCAGAGAAAAGTGTTATTATTGATCTCTGGAATAATCTCTCTATTAGCAGAAGCTCTTTGTTATTGAGGAAGAAATGAGGGGCAGTGTGTGTGTGCATCATGATTTAATGTCTTCACTTTGCTTTTTTAAAAAAATACACTTTATCTTTTAGGTTTATAGAAAAATTGATCAGAAGTACAGAATTCCTAAATACTCTTGTCCCTAAAAATGTACAGCCTCCCCATTATCCTTTCCCCCACAGAATGTCACATCTGTTAGAGTTGATAACCTTGCATTGTTACATCATTATTGGCAAAAGTCCATAGTTTACATGAGGTTTCACTTTATGATTTCTGAAAAATATCTTATGGCATTAATTTAATATCATAGTGTTGTATAGAATAGTTTCACTGCCCCCTAAAATCTGTGCTCTTACTATTTATCCCTCCTTTTCCTCATCCCTAAAAACCACTGCATTTTACTGTCTCTTTGGTTTTGCTTTTTCCAGAATTTCAAATAATTGGATATAGTTATATGTAGCCTTTTCAGATTGGTTTCTTTTGATGAGTTACATTAAACTTTTTTCCTTTTTAAAAAAATGTTTTGATAGCTCATGCTTACCTGTTACCTTTGAAAGGAATTCTTGGTTGCTTTCATATTTTGGCAAATATGAATAAGCTGTTGTTAATACCCTCTTCTGGATTTTTATGTGGACATAAGTTTTCAATCCACCCAGGTAAGTAATAAGTAATATTTCTGGTTATTTTTATCTCACCTTCAGGTCTCATTTTCTTCCACTCCAGGGAGTTAGCATGCATTGAGGATCTACTAAGAGTCAGATTTTTAACAGATCATCTTAGATTGCAAACTATCTTTTTATATATGAAGAAAGCAGAGCTTAGAAAAATTAGGCAGTTTGCTCAAGGAGATATTTAAACAAATTGAAGACTTAAATAGAAAAAACTTCTAGTCCAAGAATTTTCTATTTTCCCTAAACAAGTTAGAGCTGGAGGAAATTAGTGAGGTATGATCTTGAATAGGTGTGGCTCTAAAATTTTTGGAGCCTAGATGTTCACATATCAATTATCTCAATCTTTATAAATGATAAATTCAAGCAAATCAACTCTACAGAATATATTTTGTTCTACTTTATTAAGACCAGGGCCTGGGATTTAGCTCAGTGTTTCTGCTGCCTGCCTCACAAACACAATGACCTGAGTTCGATCCCTGGTGCCAAACAACAAAAACAAAAGCTTGAGTACCCTACCAAGACCACCCTCATGGCAAAGTGAAAAGGTACATTTGAGCCTGGTATTCTCTGACTAATGATCTCAGTGATAGATTGTGATGGTATAGTAGAGCCAGCATGCAGTCATCACTCCTTCTCATCCCTTAGTCCTGCACTGCAAAGGGTTGTGCAGGGATACATGTGAATTCTTCATCCTGCCCATGCAAACAGGATCCATTCTCTTGAACAACAGTTGTTCCTTGATCATTTTTCAAATTCAGGGTGCACACAAGAGGGTGTAGACTTCTTTTGGGAGAAAAAGCCCAAGAAAGAGGTCTCAAATGGCCCTGCAGGCAGGATTGTGGTCACTTGAGCAGGGGTTCGAGAGTTCCTGAGGTCTAGAATATAACTAAAAACAGGATATAGGCCTCAGGTAAGCAGGATTCCTTGTCTGTGTCTCCCTAGCCCACTGGAGAGGAGAGAGGAGAACATATGGACAAGAAGATCCATTCTGGGTCCTAAACAGGTCCTTACTACCCAGGTGTTAGGACAGAACTAGACCCAGGTGTCCTGTTTCATAGCTGATAAAATAGAGGCCATAGAAGCAGTGAATTTCTCAAGGGCATCTTCCTAACTAGTGGCTGCACATCCTAATTAGGTACATCCTAATTCTGGGCATTTTTCATAAGACTGACCTTCTGGGGCTGGCCTCTTCTCTATAGTAGTCCCCTTATCAATGGATTACTTTCTATGGTGTCAGATACTTTGGTCAGCTGTAGTCCAAAAATACTAAATGGAAAATTCTGGAAATAACTCTTAAGTATTAAATTGTGTTCCATTCTGAGTGGCATGATGAAATCTCATATCATCCTACTCCATCCTGCCTAAGATGTGAGGCATCCCTTTGGGGTAGCCAAGTCAAATATGCCACCCACCCATTAGTCACTGAGTAGCCACTTTGGTTATGAGATTAACTGCAGAGGTATACTAATGCTTGTGTTTAATTAACCCTTATTTTACTTATTAATAGCCCCAAACTATAAGAGAAGTTGGCAAGTCAGATATGCCAAAGAGAAATCAGAAAAAGAATGTTTTGCATATCTTTTATTATAACATTATTATAAGTATTTTATTATTATTTATTGCTAGTCTTTTAAGTTTTTATTTTTAATTAACATATAGTAATTGTACATATTTATGGGGTGCAGGTGATATTTCAATACATGTATAAAGTATGTACTGATCAGATTAGGTAACTAACATTTTCCTTATAATTATTTTTATGCTTGGAGCCTTTGAACTCCTGTTTCAGTTCTTCATAAAATGTATATCATGTTATCATGAAGTGTAGTCACCCTACTGTGCTAAAACTTATTCCTCCTATGTAACTATTATCCAACCTCTTTCTTCTCCCCTTCTCTTTACCTTTCTTAGTTTCTAGTAATCACTATTCTACTTTCACCTCACTTATTTGGCTTCCACATATGAGAGAAAACATGTAATATTTGTCTTTCTATGTTTAGCTTATTTTACTTGACCTATTGATCTCTGGTTATACTTATTTTGCTGCAAATTTTATTCTAGGTATCACTAACCTCTTACTGTGCCTAATTTATAAATCAAACTTGATCATAGGTATATGGTCATACTAAAAGCATAGCCTGTATAGGGTTTGGTACTATATATGGTTTCTGGTATTCGCAGAAGTCTTGGAAGCTACCTCCTGTAGATGAGGAAACTATTCTGTGTGCATTTAAATACAGTTGTCTCAGGAATCCTTTTTTCCAAGGTGCTTCAAAAAGAGCCTTGGGTGTCATTTCTACTGAGCCACACCCAGGTGCTCTTGAATGAGCAAACAACACTTACCATTTTAAATAACATTACAAAGCAATCAATACTCAAGGAGATTTCTAAAGGCTAATTTGAAGCTTTGGGGACTTCAATCAAAACAATTCTCAAAAAAAATTTCTAATTACTTTCTGTAGAGGTCAGCTTATTGATGTGCTTGTATGAGTCAACTGGCTTGCTAAGAAACCACAATTAGAAATGTGATCAACATAAACTTACTTGAAACAACTAGCAGATGTTTTCAGTGATTTACATATGAATTAGTCACCAGATTTAGAAATCCAGTTTATTAAAGGTTGAGATTATGTCATATATTTTCCCCTTCTTTTGGAATGTGCTGAAAGAAGCTTTCTGTTTGTTAAAAGGTCATACAATAAATGTTTTCCAGTATTTAAGTTTTTATTCTGCATAGACAGTTCTTGCTATTATGTGCTTATACATTTAGAGATACATCTATAGTTATCTTAAATTTGAACATACTTTGTCTTCTAAGGTATATTTGATGTGTTATCTGCTTTGATTCTTACAAATGTACTTCAAGATAACTTAGGCAACAGTATTATTATAGACAGCTAAGTTAGGAAGAAATACTATAGGCAGTCAGACAGGGCTACGCCCTCCAGGGAATCAGTACAGAAGAGGAGAACATATCACAACTGTGGCTGGAGGTGCATCTGTTGAATACTAGGGCTCAAGATAAAGATGGAATGACCAGGCCTGTATGCGTCCCCAAGGGATAAGCAATAACTTGAGATTATAGTATAATTGGTATCATCTGGTCCAATAAAGTCTAGCTAGACTTCAGTCACCCAGGTGGGTGACTGGAACCTCTGGGCCTTCCAAAAATGTCTTTGTTCTTCCCATGTACCCTTGCTATGTGACCTACTTCCCCACTGGATCGATATTACCTAAGTGGTTATACTTGTAATCTTATTGGTTGATCATAGTTTGACCCACATTGTACCTGCCTTGTGATTTGGTACCCTCCTCATGATTTGCTGTATAAAACATTCTCAGAAAAGTGGGCTCTGTGGCAACCCACTTTTGGGTCCCCTTCTGTCTCTCAGGAGCTATCTCTCAATAAATGTTTTCTGCTTTTAACCTTTGTTGTTCCTTAGAATTCATTATTCTATTTTGGGGAACTGAATTCAGTGTATCTGATATCTACTAGTTAGCAGTTACATTTTCTTCTATATCATTAACATTCTAATATTTTTCAGATAAGGACAGTGAGACAGCTTTCATAGCTAGAAGCTATTAAGACTCCAAATTCTGCACATTTTACTTTATGTCATGGTGGTTCTTATTAGTGGAAGACCCTCAGGTACTCTTAAATCCCGGACTTGCTTGATACAAGGATTTATGTGGTTCTGGGAAGCCTCCTTCCCTTCATCTCCTTGTCTTTGATGTATTCTTTCAAAATTACAAAATCTGAGGAATGAAATGGTAGAGTGAAGACTCACAGCATTTCCAAAGGCCCTCTAGGACCTTGAATCTAAATCATGTACCAGGAAAACAACAATTTGGGAAGAGAAAAAGAACAGCTGTATGTGGGGTACGCAGAGGAGGGAAAACAGGAAACCTAGAGAACATAGAAAAACGAGAAACTCAAAACAGAGCAGGGAAAAGAACCAACCAGTCTGGAATGCTAATTCCAGTTCTCTGGGAGGGGGACCTTTCTTCACAAATGCAAGGTAAGCCTGAAGAGGGTTGGCAGACCCAGAAAGAAAGAACAGATTGGCAGCTCTAGCCTCAGGAAAAACCATGGTTCAAAGAAACAGACCTGAGGATCAGTGGAACAGATTGGAAGACACAAAAACAAATCCAGATGTACTCAGCTGCCTCATCTTTGACAAAGGAGCTGACCTTCCTCAGTGGAGGAAAGATTGCCTCTTCAATAAATGGTGTTGGAAAAACTGGATTTCAACCTGCCACAGATTAAAACTGGACCCTTATCTTTCATCATTCTCTAAATTAAAATCCAAGTGGATGAAAGATCTAAATATTAAAACAGAAACACTAAACTTGCTGGAAGATAAGTTAGGCAGAACTCTGGAAGACATTGGCATAGGAAAAGACTTTATGAACAAATCCTCAGTAGCACGGGAACTAGCAGAATCAACAACTGGGATCTCATCTTATTAAAAAGCTTCTGCACTGCAAAAGAAACCATCAGCAGAACTAAGAAACAACCTACAATGTGGGAAAAACTTTTTACCAGCTGCTCCTCAGACAAAGGACTATTATCTAGAATATATAAAGAACTCAAAACAATCAGCCCCTCCAAATATAAAGACTCAATTCAAAAATGGGCATCTGAAATGAACAGACACTTCACAGACAAAGAAGTAAAAGCAGCAAGTAAATATATGAAAAAATGTTCCACATCACTGGTCATTGGAAAGATGCAGATGAAAACAACACTGAGATTCCACCTCACCCCACAAAGAATGGCTGCAATCAAGAAATCACACAATAACAAATGTTGGTGGGGCTGTGGGGAGAAAGGAACCCTTCTCCATTATTGGTGGGAGTGCAGATTGGTACAACCACTATGGAAATCAATATGGAGATACCTCAAAGTGCTGGGACTAGAGGTTCCATTTGACCCAGCCATCCCTTTGCTGGGTATCTTTCCAAGAGAACTGAAGGAATCATATCACAGTGATGTATGTGCACCCATGTTTATAGCAGCACAGTTTGTAATAGCTAAAACTTGGAAACAGCCTATTTGGCCATCCATTGGAGACTGGATAAAGAAGATGTGGTTTTTCTATAAAATGGAATACTACTCAGCATTAAAGAATCAGAAATTAGATTCATTCATAGGAAAATGAATACATATTGAGGATATACTCCTAAGTGAAATAAATAAGTCACACATGTGTAAATACCGAATAGTTTCTCTGGTGTGAATAAACTGTAATAGTACATAAGATCCTAATGAGATAATGGACAATGTGAAATGGGGAGAAAGGAGCTAAAGGTGTAGGGAAGCTGGGATGGATAGGGGAAGGGTAATAAGGGAAAAGAAAAAAATGTGAGAAAATGAAAAGATGGAAATAAAATGTTTATAGCTGGGGAGGGGAGGAGGGGGTGAAGGGAGGGCAGGGACAAGGGGAAAAATGAGAACCAAGACTTGTCATGTAGAGGTGAAAGATCCCAACAATGAATGTAACTGTAATGTATCCCTAAAATGTACCAATAAACTCAATTATTTAATTAAAAAAAAAGAAAATCCATGGTTGTCATTAACTGCAAATACAGTATGGGATTTTACTATGAAAGTGTTCCTTACGCGTAATAGGCTTGAGTTGGAGAAGAAATCTGTAGTGTGGCTTCTGTATTTGGGAATGATTAATTGGAGCCATTTTGGGAAGGGGCTGATTGTTTAAGACTGAACTACTTAAATCAGAAGTCATAGAACAACTACACTTCAGGATTTTTAGGGCCTACCTACCACAATGACTGAGTTGTAGATGGGCATCTGCAGAGTGGGTGGTTAGACATAGACTAGCTTATGCTCCCAAGAGACATAGAAGATTAAGCAATGGCAAATCCATGCTGGAAAGGACAGAGTGGTCTTGCCTTTCTTGGTGTGAAGCCAGGCCAGTTGGGGTGCTTTTTCTGAAGGGTTGGGTCTAAAAGCACTGCGGTTGAGCCCCGCAGACTGCTGTTGTGTCACACTCCATTTCCCAACGTCCCACACAGAGCTCAGTGGTCTATTTGCTTTCTCCATTTGCCAACATGATCAGGGATATGCCTTGGCTTGGACAGTTACCATATCCAGGGGTGCACAGACAGAAGGCTCTGTGGAGCAAGAGTAGTATCTCACAGTCCCATAGGCCATGGAGCTAGGGTGAGATACAACTTGGGATACATAGATTGGCAGGAGCACTGAAAACCACTGGAATGATTACAGTCCTAGGGCAGAAACCACACTGTTGTTTGACCCTGGCCACAAGGAAAGATGGAGCCAACTCCATACAAACACACACACACAGAAGTATGAAACAAAATAGGTCCTCGTTGTGACTCATGATCCCTCCTGTATACCTGATATATATAAACCCTGGAAAGAAACCATTTACTGAAGAACAGAGAGAAAACTTTTTTTTGACTCGCTTCTCTTTGTTTTTTTTCTTGTTTGTCTCTTTATTTGTTGTTTTCCTTTCTTTTGATCTTTTTTTATTCTTTTCCTTATTTTTGTTACTTTTATCTAATTTTATCAACTTTCTTTTCTTTAGATGAATTCTTCATCTTGCTTTTCTCTCCTCTTTCCCACTTTCCTCTTCATTTTTTCTCAAATTTTACTTCTTTCATTTTCCCTTTCCCTGTGCCTTCCATTTATTACATTACAATTAAGGTTTATTAATTTTTAGATATTTGGTTGGCTAAATGTGTTATTGCTGAACCCTTCTCTATTTTTCACGATGATATCATTGTTGCATTTAGTAGATACTGGATGCCAACATTTGTTTTGCATTTGTATCTATATTATAGATCCATGTTCTATTGATAAGGGTGGTACAGTTGTAGCTTTTTTTGGTTATTATTGTATGTCATTTTGCCCCCAACTCTACTATTAGTGCTAATTTCTTTGCTATTATCAGTGGTGGCATACTTGTTGATATTAATTGGCTTTTACTATATACAAGTATCTGGTCTATATGTCATCAATATTGGTACAGTTCATTTTCTTTTTCTCAAGCCCCCAGAAAAAGATTGAACCCTAAAAAGACCCTCAAATGCTATGCTGAGGAGGCTGAAGATAGGTATAAACATAAAAACATAATCAAACACAAGGACACATCAAAGGAGATAGATTCTAACTAAAGAGCTCTACACAGTAGGGATAATCTTTTTACCTTACTGATTTTCAACCTGCACAATGAAAACAACAGAAATATGGGAAAACAAGATAGCAAGATACCTCCAAAAGTCCTTAGCCTCTCAGAAGCTGATCTCACTGGCACTGAAGTAGGGGAAGTTACAGGCAAAGAATTAAAAAACAAATAGTCAAAATGTTTGATAATTTCTAAGTGAAACACATAAGCAATTTCATTAGATGATTGGCAAGATTAAAGAGGATTTTATTAATGAATAAAAGATTTCACTAATAAAATGTTTGAATGATTTAAAGAAGAACCAAAACTAATAAACTAATTGAGTTACATAAGACGATGCAGGATATGAATGACCAGTTTGGTAAAGAATTAGAAATTATGAAGAAAATGAAAAGAGAACCATAAGATATAAAAAAATACAAGAGAAAGCATAGCTGGCAGATTGAATCAATATGAGTAACAGAGTATCACAAACTGAAGACAAGGTGGACGTAGCAGATCATAAACTCAAGACAACATGTAATCTGGAACCAACAGCTGCTTGATGACTAAAACCCCCCCAAATACCTGAATTATAAGAATAAAGAGAAAATTAGAAGATAACTCAAAAGGGATAAAAATTTATTCACTGAAATCATAGCAGAAAATCTTCTAAATCTAGGGAAAGGATTCAGTGTTGAAGAATAAGCAGAACTCCAAGTAGCTATAACAAGAAAAGAACCTCTGTACTAATTCCAGAAATTCAACCAAAATGTTAATTCGACAACAACAAAATGAGAACAAAAAAGTTGTTGGAGAAAAGAAGCAAGTTATTTATAAAGGCAAGCCTGTTTGAATTACGCCAAATTTCTCGGCACAAACCTAAAAAGGCTAGGAGAGCTCGGGACACTGTGTGTGTGTGTGTGTTTGAGACAAAAATATTTCACTGTGTAATTCAGGCTGTCCTTGAGCTCACGATGCAGCCCAGGCTGGCCTTGAACTTGCAGCAATCTGCTTGCCTCAGGCACTTGAGAGAAGGTAGGTATGCAACAAAAACACCCACTGAGACAAAATTATTTATTTATTTATTTTCTCATTGAGTTTATCGGTGCATTTTAGGTATACAGTACAGTTACTTTCATCACTGGGTTCTTGTACTTTTTCATGACAGGTTACGGTTCTCATTTTTTTCCCTTGTCTCTGCCTTCCCTTCACCCCCTCCTACCCTTCCCATTTACAAACACTTTATTTCCATTTTTTTCATTTTCTCATATTTTTTTCTTTTCCCTTATTACCCTTCCCCTACTCATCCCACCTTCCCTACACCTTTAGCCCTTTTCTTCCCATTTCACACTGTCCATTATCTCATTAGGATCTTATGTACTATTATAGTTTTTCACACCAGAGAAACTATTTGGTATTTACACATGTGTGATTTATTTCACTTAGGAGTATATCCTCAATATGTATCTATTTTCCTATGACTGAATCTAATTTCTCATTCTTTGTGGCTGAATAGTATTCCATTTTATAGAAAAACCATATCTTCTTTATCCAGTCTTCAACTGATGGGCAAATGGGCTGTGTCCAAGTTTTTGCTATTACAAACTGTGCCGTTATAAACATGGGTGAGCATATATCACTGTGGTATGATTCTTTTAATTTTTTCCAGAAAGATACTCAGAAGAGTGATTGCTGGGTCAAATGGATCCTCTAGTCCCAGCTCTTTGAGGTATCTCCATATTGATTTCCATAGTGGTTGCACAGGTCTGCACTCCCACCAAAAATGGAGTCCTTTCTCCCCACAGCCCCACCAACATTTGTTATTGTGTGATTTCTTGATTGCAGCCATTCTTTGTGGGGTGAGGTGGAATCTCAGTGTTGTTTTCATCTGCATCTTTCCAATGACCAGTGATGTGGAACATTTTTTCATATATTTGCTTGCTGCTTTTACTTCTTTGTCTGTGAAGTGTCTGTTCATTTCAGATGCCCATTTTTGAATTGGGTCTTTATATTTGGGGGGGTGATTGTTTTGAGTTCTTTATATATTCTAGATAACAGTCCTTTGTCTGAGGAGCAGCTGGTAAAAAGTTTTTCCCACATTGTAGGTTGTTTCTTAGTTCTGCTGATGGTTTCTTTTGCAGTGCAGAAGCTTTTTAATAAGATGAGATCCCAGTTGTTGATTCTGCTAGTTCCCGTGCTACTGAGGATTTGTTCATAAAGTCTTTTCCTATGCCAATGTCTTCCAGAGTTCTGCCTAACTTATCTTCCAGCAAGTTTAGTGTTTCTGTTTTAATATTTAGATCTTTAATTTATTTAGATTTTAATTTAGTGCATGGCGAAAGATAAGGGTCTAATTTTAGTCTGTGGCAGACTGATGTATCCTGCAAAACTCTCTTTCAAAATAGATGGGGAAATAAGATACTTTCACAACAAAGAGCACCTGAGAAATTTCATGAACACCAAACCAGCACTGCAAGGAATTCTAAACAATATCCTAGAAAAGGACAATGAAGGTCACAATACCATGAGGCCTACAGACCAAATCAAATAGGCAAGGCAAGAAACTAAAAGGAGACAAGAGCAAAAGTAAAAAGAGTCAACAAAAGGACAATAACATGACAAGAATAAGCCAGAATATATCAGTTATAACCATCAATGTTAATGGCCTCAATTCTCCAATCAAGAGAAATAGACTGGCAGAATGGATTAAAAAGCAAAATCCAACAATATGTTGTATACAAGAAACACACCTAGTGCATAAGGAAGCCCACAGACTGAAAGTGAAAGGTTGGAAAAACAATTCTACATGCATCAGGAGCCCAGAAAAAAGCAGGGGTAGCAATCTTATTCTCAGATAAAGTAAATTTCAAACCAAAACTCATTAAGAGAGACAAAGAAGGACACTACATCCTTGTAAAGGGAACAATTCAAGAGGAAGAGTTGACAATCATAAACATATATGCACCAAATATAAATGCCCCCAACTATATAAAACAAATATTAAGTAACATAAAAAAGCAAATAAGCACTAATGTAATTTTAGTGGGGGATTTTAATACCCCACTATCACAAATTGACAGATCATCTAGGCAGAAAATCAATAATGAAATAATAGAACTGAACCAAGCTTTGGAACACATGGACTTAATAGATGTTTATAGAGTATTCCACCCCAAAAAATCAGAATATGCATTCTTTTCAGCTGCACATGGATCATTCTCCAAGATAGACCACATATTGGCTCACAGAACAGGTCTAAGTAAATGCAAAAGAATTGAAGTCATCCCCTGTATATTATCAGATCATAGTACAATCAAACTGGAGATCAATAGCACAAGAAACTGGAAACTTCACAACACATGGAAACTGAAAAAACACTCTCCTAAACAATCAATGGATTACAGAGGAAATTCAAGAAGAAATTAGTCAGTTTTTACAAATAAATGAGAATGCCAATACAACATACAGGAATCTATGGGACACAATGAAAGCAGTTTTGTGGGGGAAATTCATAACATTGAACGCCCACACTAGGAAAACAGAGCGGGCTCAAATAAACAACTTAATGATGAAACTTAGACTCCTAGTATTGGGCACATTTTAGCTCAAGTTATAACTACCATACAACTCTTAGGAGTATGTGTTCTTTTGGAATGAAATGTGGCTATTGACATCCATATGTTCCTGCCACAGTACCTGTCACAGAGTAGACGTTGGGAAGAGATCCATGGAAGGATTGAGTATTTGAGTGGAGGTGGCAAGAAAAGAGGATACTTAGCTTCCAAGGCTGTATTTTTTTTTCTCATTGAGTTTATTGGTACATTTTAGGTATACAGTACAGTTACATTCATCACTGGGATGTTATACCTTTACATGACAGGTTTCCAAGGCTGTATTTTAAGGTTCCAGAATGGTTGTTTCTATCTTTTCTGTTTCTGATGAAACAGCAACAACAATTCTTTCATTAATTTGCATTATAAAGAACAAAAATCTGCCGGCTGAAGCCAGCCTGAGGTGGAAGAGCTCTTTCTTTGCTTTTTCAGCCAAAACCTGCCCTTTGTTGCCTGGTTAATGTCCTGTTTTTCTAATAAGATACCTGGCTGTGTTGAGAGGACATGGTTCTTGGTTGCTGCCTGTCCTGTGCTGGGTGATTTTCATCTCCCCATTCCTCCACTGACCCAGCTGCAGTGCAGAGCAATGGGGAAAATGTAGTGCACACCATCTCCTTGCATCCTCACTACCCTGCCCTAGGGACCCTTGAATTTTGGATGGTCATAGATTTTCCACTTACCCACCCTTCTGGCTACTGCACAGTGCTGTGTGTATCTTGACTTTTCCAGTCTTCCATGGACTTCAACACTTTAGGTGTGGGAAACTGTGTTTTTTGCCCAAATCCAGTGAAACTGGAGGGAGTAGATCACTTTTGCCAGGTTATCCTTTGTCCTTGAATCATCATGCTGCATCTACTTTCACTGGTTTGTAGATCATTGCCCTTTATGTGGTGACATATGGCAGCCAACACCCTGGGACTTTCTAGCATCATTTGCATGTTTGTTGCTCCTGTTAAATACATCTAGAGTATATGTGTTTTCAATGGATTGGTCATTAGCCCATTTTTATTTTTTGTTGAGTTTAAACTATGGGAATAATATTTAATTTATGGTTAATTTGTCTCTTCTCTGCAAATGTGAATGCTTTTCAAGAATGTGGTAGACTATATTTTAAACTGAGTTTGTGGACTGTCTTGCCATTGTTTTTTTTCCTTTTTCATTGAGTTTATTGGTACATTTTAGTTATACAGTACAGTTACATTCATCATTGGGATCTTGTACCTTTACATGACAGGTCTTGGTTCTCATTTTTTCTCCATATCCCTGCCCTCCTTTAACCCCCTCCACCCTCCTCTATTTACAAAAACTTTGTTTCCATTTTTTCCTTTTCTCATATTTCCTTTTCACTACCCTTCCCATTTCCACTACACCTTTAGCCATTTTCTTCTTATTTCACATTATCAGTTATACAATTTGGATCTTATTTAAACTTTCAGTTTTCACACCAGAGAAACTATTCGGTATTTACACATGTGTGTCTTATTCATTTCACTTAGGAGTATGGCCTCAATATGCATCCATTTTCCTTTGAATGTCTCTAGTTTCTCATTCTTTATGCTAAGTAGGACTCCATTTTACAGAAAAACCGTATCTTCTTTATCCAGTATCCAAATGATGGACAATTGGGCTGTTTCCAAGTTTTAGCTATTACAAGCTGTGATGCTATAAACATGGGTGTACATATATTTCTGTGGTATGATTCTTTTAATTCTTTTGGAAAGATACCCAGCAGAGAGATAGATGGATCAAATGGAACCTCTAAACCTAGTCTTTGAGGTATCTCCATATTGATTTTCACAGTAGTTGCACCAGTCTGCACTCCCAACAATGGAGAAGGGTTCCTTTCTCCCCACATCCCCACCAACATTTGTTATTGGTTGATTTCTTGATAGCAGCCATTGTTTATGTGGTGAGGTGCAATCTTAGTGTTGTTTTCATCTGCATCTCTTGAATGATCAGTGATGTTGAACATTTTTTCATATATTTATTTGCTGCTTTTACTTCTTTAAGAAATGTCTGTTCATTTCAGATACCCATTTTTGAATTGGGTCTTTATATTTGAGGGGCTGATTTTTTTTTTTAGTTCTTTTTTTTTTCACCTTTGAGTTTATTGGTACATTTTAGGGATACAGTACAGTTACATTCATTGTTGGGATCTTGTACTTTTACATGACCAGTTTTGGTTCTCATTTGAATTCTTTATATGCACTAGATAATAGTCCTTTGTCTGAGGAACAGCTGATACATTTTTTCCCCATATTGTAGGTTGTCTCTTAGCTCTGTTGTTGGTTTCTCTTGAAGTACAGAAGCTTTTTAATAAGTTGAGATCCCAGTTGTTGATTCCTTCTGCTAGTTTCCATGCTACTGAGGATTTGTTCATAAAGTCTTATAGGCAAATGTCTTAGAGAATTCTACCTAACTTATTTTCCAGCAGTTTTAGTGTTTTTGTTTTAATATTTAGATATTTAATCAACTTGTATTTTAGTTTAGTGTATGGTGAAAATAAGGGTCTAGTTTTAATCTTTGGCAGGTTGAAATCCAGTTTTCCCAACACCATTTATTAAATAGGCTATCTTTACTCCAGTGAGAATGGTTGGCTCCTTTGTCAAAGATGAGACAGCTGAGAACATCTGGAGTTGTTTCTGTATTTTGCAATCTATTCCACTGATCCTCAGGTCTTTCGCTTTACCGGTACCTTGCTGTGTTTATCATAGTGGCTTTGTAGTATAGTTTCAAGTTGGGGATTGTGATACGCCCCCCATCATGTTTCTGTTGCATAGAATTTCTTTTGCTTTTCTAGTTCTCTTCTTGTTCCAAGTGAATTTTTGTATTGTTTTCTCTAGTTCTGTGAAATACACTGTTGTAATTTCAATTGGGATTGCATTGAATCTATCTAGCAGTTTTGGTAGTATGGCCATTTTCGCTATGTTGATTCTTCCTACCCAGGAGCAAGGGATGTTTTTCCATTTTATTTTATCCTCTTTGATCCCTTTTTTCAGAGTGCTTTAGTTTTAGTGTAGAGGTCTTTTGCTTCCTTCATTAGGTTGATTTCTAGGTACTTCATTTTTTGGGATGCTATTGTGAAAAGAATTGTTCCCCTGATTTCTCTGTCAATGAGTCTGTTATTTGTGTACAAGAAGGCTATCAATTTTCGAGTGTTGACCTTGAATCCAGCTAATCTACTGAAAGTGTCAATTGAGTCTAGAAGTCTTCTGGCAGAGTTTTTTGGTGTCTTCTATGTAGAGTATCATATCGTCAGCAAATAATGACAGTTTAACTTCTTTATTCTTTGCTTTAATTTCTTTCTCATGTCTAATTGCTGTGTCTAATGGTTCCAGAACTGTGTTGAAGAGGAGTGGTGATAGTGGACATCCTTGTATAGCTCCTGATTTTAGTGTGAATTTTTTCAGTTTTTGGCCATTTAATATGATGTTAGCTGTTGGTTTTTCATAGATAACCTTTATCAAATTGAGACAAAGACCATGTATTCCAATTTTCTGTAGGGTTTTTATCATGAAAAGTGTTGAATTTTGTCAAATGCTTTTTCTTCATTTATTAAGATAATCATATGATTTTTGTCCTTGAATCTATTAATATAGTGTATTACATTTATTGATTTACATATGTTGTGCCATCCTTGCATCTCTGGGATAAATCTGACCTGGTCAGGGTGTATGATCTTGATAACTCTCTGTATTATGTTTGCCAGCATCTTGTTGAGGATTTTTACGTCTATGTTCATTAAGGAGATTGGCCTGTAGTTCTCTTTTTTGGTTGGGTCTTTCCCTGGTTTTGGAATCAAAGTAACACTTGCTTCCAAGAATGAATGTGGATGTTGTGCTTCCCTTTCAATTTCACTGAAAATTTTAAAGACTAATGGCAGTAGTTTTTCTCTAAATGTTTTGTAGAATTCAGCAATGAAGGTATCAGGACCTGGGCTTTTCTTTGTTGGCAAATTTTTAATTATGTTTTCAATTTCACTGATTGTAACTGGGGTATTTAAAAGTTTTATCTTTTTCATTTAACTTTGGTAATTCATAAGTATCAAGAAATCTGTCCATTTTATTAGAGTACAGGTTCTCAAAGTAGGTATGATGATCCTCTGGATTTCTGGATCTGTTGTGACTTCACCATTTTTGTTCCTAATTGTATGGATCTGTGCCTTTTCTTTCCTTTTTTTGACAAGATTGGCTAAGGACTTATTGATTTTATTTATTCTTTCAAAAAACCAACTCTTTATTTTTTATTTATTTATTTTTTTTTAATTGAGTTTATTGGTACATTTAGGGATACAGTACAGTTACATTCATTGTTGGGATCATGTACCTTTACATGGCAAGTCTTGATTCTCATTTTTTCCCCTTACCTCTGCCCTCCCTTCACCCCCTCCTCCCCTCCCCATCTACAAACACTTTATTTTCATCTTTTCATTCTCTCACATTTTTTTCTTTTCCCTTTTTGTTCTTCCCCTACGTATCACACCTTCCCTACACCTTT
>NW_022900921.1:33361324-33363406 GCF_012274545.1 Fukomys damarensis | reverse complement strand
CCCCTCTGGGGTCTTTGGGACCTTCCTGGTCTGTTGTCGCGCAGGCCGGGGGCTCCCGTGCAGGCCGGGAGCTCGCGCGCATGCCGCCGGGTGATCGCAGGCAGGCAGGCAGGCAGCCCAACTCTTTAATTCATTGATATTTTTGTATCATTGTCTTAGTCTTCGTTGCATTGATTTCTTTTCTGATCTTTATAATTTCTTCCCTTGTATGAGCTTTGTGTTTTTCTTGCTCTCCTTTTTCTAGGAGTTTAAGCTTCATCATTAGGTTGTTTATTTGAGCTTGCTCTGATTTCCTAGTGTGGGCATTCACTGCTATGAATTTTCCATGTAGAACTTTCATCTTGTTCCATAGATTCCTGTATGTTGTTTTGGCATTATCATTTATTTGTGAAAACTGATGAATTTCTTGTTTAATTTCCTCTGTGACCCATTGATTGTTCAAGAAAGTGCTGTTCAATTTCCATATGTTTGTGAAATTCTTACAGCTTCTTATGCTATTGATCTCCAGCTTAATTGCACCATGGTCTGATAATATACATGGGATAACTTTGATTTCTTTGTATTTATTTACACCTGTTTTATGAGCTAGAATGTGGTCTATTTTGGAGAATGACCCATATGTAGGTAAAAAGAATGCATATTCTGATTTTTTTGGGGTGGAATACTCTGTAGACATCTATTAAGTCCATTTGTTCAAAAGCTTGGTTCAGTTCTATTATTTGATTATTGATGTTTTTGTCTAGATGATTGGTCTATTTGTGGGTATTTAGGTTCCACACTACAATTGTATTAGTTCTTATTTGGTTTTTCATGTCTTTTAATATTTGTTTTGTATGGTTGGGGCATTAATATTTGGTCCATATATAATTTTGATTGTCATCTCTTTCTCGTGAATTGGTCCCTTTACAAGGATGTATTGACCTTCTTTGTCTCTTTTAATTAGTTTTGGTTTGAAATTTACTTTGCAAATATGACAACTACCCCTGATTTTTTCTGGGCTCCTGTCACATGGAGAACTTTCTGTCCTTTTGCTTTCAGTCTATGAGTTTCTTTTTGAACTAGGTGTATTTCTCGTATATAACATATTGTTGGATTTTGCTTCTTAATCGGTTATGCCAGTCCATTTCTTTTGATTGGTGAATTTAGGCCATTGACAATGATGGTTATAACTTATATGTATTGACTTAGTATTGTCATGTTATTGTCCTGTTGTTGGCTCTTTTTAATTTTCCACCCTCTCCCTTTACTTTCTTGCCTTGACTGATTGATTGGCTCTGTTGGGCCTCATGGTGTTGTGATCTTCATTGTCTTCTTCTAGGATATTATTTAGAATTGCTTTGAGAGCTGGTTTGGTATTCATGAAGTTTCTCAGGTGTTCTTTATCATGGAAGTATCTTATTTCCCCATCCATTTTATAAGAGAGTTTTGCAGGATACATCAGTCTAGGTTGGAGGTTGTTTTCTTTTAGGACTTCAAATACCTCACTCCAGGCTCTCCTTGACCTGAGGTTTTGTGCTGAAAAGTCTGTTGTGATTCTGATGAACTTTACTTTGCATGTGATTTGTTTCTTTTTTCTAACTGCTTGCAGTGTTTTATGCCATCTGTTTTTTGGGTTTTTTTTTTACTGAGTTTATTGGTACAATCTAAGTATACAATACAGTTACATTCATCATTGGGATCCTGTACATTTACATAATAGGTCTTGATTCTCATTTTTTCCCCTTGTCCCTGCCCTCCCTTCACCCCTTCCTTCCCTCCCCACTTACAAACACTTTATTTCCATTTTTTCAGTTCCTCATTTTTTTTCCTCTCCCTTATTACCTTTCCCCCACATTTCCCACTTTCCCTACACCTTTAGCCCTTTACTTCCTATTTCACATTATTAATTATCTCATTAGGATCCTGTGTACTATTATACTTTTTCACACCAAGGAAACTATTTGGTATTTCAGTTAAAGAAATCTCTGTATGAACATTAAAAATAGGGAATCCTAAAATAAAACTAAAAAGGAAAGTAAAAGAGAAAAGGCAATGATGTAACATTAAAATAATCCTTAATTCTGGAGATGAAAATGGTCCCTG
>NW_022900921.1:33327414-33360613 GCF_012274545.1 Fukomys damarensis | reverse complement strand
CTATGGGCTTCTTTTTGCACTAGGTGTGTTTCTTGTATACAATATATTATTGGATTTTGCTTCTTATTCCATTTTGCCAGTCTATTTCTCTTGATTGGTGAGTTGAGGCCATTGACATTGCTGGTTATAACTGATATGTACTGACTTATTATTGACATGTTATTGGCCTTTTGTTGACTCTTTTTACTTTTTCACCTTCTCCTTTTAGTTTCTTGCCTTGCTTATTTGATTTGCTCTGTTGGGCCTCATCGTGTTGTTTCCTTCATTGTCTTTTTCTAGGATATTATTTAGAATTGCTTGTAGTGCTGGTTTGGTATTCATGTAGTTTCTCAGGTGTTCCTTTTTTGTGGAAGTGTCTTATTTCCCCATCCATTTTGAAAGAGAATTTTGCAGGATACATCAGTCTAGGTTGGAGGTTGTTCTCTTTTAGTACTTGAGATATCTCATTCCAGGCTCTCCTGGCCCCAAGGGTTTGTGTTGAATAGTCTGCTTTGATTCTGATGGACTTTTCCCTGTATGTGATTTGTTTCTTTTCTCTTACTGCTTGTAGTATTTTGTTCTTCTGCTGGGTTTCAGGGATCTTGATTTTTATATGTCTAGATGTAGATTTTTTTTTGATTGTAGCTAGTTGGGGTCCTATATGCTTCAGTTATCTGAATGTCAAATTCTTCCCCTCTGTTTGGGAAGTTTTCTGTCATTAATTCTGCGAACAGCTTTTTAAAGTCATTTGTATTTTCTCCTGCTACTTCATGTATTCCTATCAGTTTTATGTTACTCTTCCTTGCATCATCTAGGAGTTGTTGAATCAATTTCTCATGATCCCTTACTGTTTTTAAGAGACCTCTCTTTTCATGGTCACTGACTGCAATCTTATCTTCTATATCTGAGAGTCTATCTTTGCATTCTTTTATTCTGTTGTGTATACTTTCAATGGAGTGTTTAATCTCCTGGATATCTGTTTGAATCTGTTTTATGGATTCCATTTCTTTCCTATGTTGAACATTTATTTTTTCCATTTCTTTCTTATCCTGGGCCTTCATGGCTACTATCATGGTCCTGAGCTCATCTATTTTTTTGTCAATTTCTGCTCTAGAGTCTTGAACCGTGACATTTTGCTCACTATCTCTATGGTTATCTGGGAAATTATTTCTGTTTTGAATTTTTCTAGAACCTGATTGATCTCTTTTGTTACTTCCTGTGCTTTGAGTTCAGGGTGTCCTGGTGGTTCACTATTAGCCTTTTCATCCTCATTTGCCCTATTGTTTGCCATTGGTGAACTGGAAGTCTGTCCTTGTGTCTTGCTTAAGTGTTTTCTCATTTTTATTTTTGTTGTCAGACTGTGCTTGGCTTAATCTCTGGGTTATCAGCAAATCTTCCTGATATAGTTGTGCCCTAGCTTCTGTGTCTCTAACAACCCACAGACATTCTTGTCTTCATCAAATCAACCGCAATGCTTTATCCCAACTGATACAATCAGCAACACATTAAGATCAAGCAAAACTTTGACACTGACCACCGGTGGTAGTCACTAGTCTATCATCCTTAAATCATTTGAATTAAATTGAAATCAAGAAGCAGTACAGAACATATCTGCAGTGACCAAAATTTCAATATAGTGTATTTACCATTTAATATCTCAGACAGCGTGAGGATGCAAGACCCCTGATATCAGTTAACTGATGGCTGAACCCCATGATGCTGACTGACCCCTGGCTGCAAGGCCCAGATTGAGTTCCCCAACCTTCTGAATGGTTGAACTGCACACTGTTCTATTACAGGTTTCCCATGCCCTTTCTTTAAAGATCTTCAAAGTTGGGAACTCATAAAAATACCCTTCATGACCACCTCTGCCTCTGCAAAGTGGGTCCAAAGACTGGCACAGTCAGGAGGTTTGAGATTGTGCGTGGGGGGGTGTTATGGTTATGGGGGTTTGCCACCTTCCTGGCGCTGGAGCAGTGGCAGCTGGGGCAGGAGAAGGCGTGGTTCTCCTTCCCGCGGCCCAGGCTACCTTATATATATTATATATATTTATATTTATATAGTGATGATTTTCTATTTAGCTTTTTTTTTCAATTTTATAAGAGAGTTGGCCTTTCTGTTCTGTGAAAACTTCTGATTTGTATTATTGTTATTTTAAAAAAATGTCTTTTGAATGCTAAAATGGGAAAGGCTTTTAATTTAATTAGGTCCAAGTATTTTTTTGAAACATAGATTATAAAGATGTACCCAGAGTTTTATAGACAATTAATATATTTTTAAATGGGCACAGGGTATGATAATCTAGAATTAAAGAATGAAGATTTTATTTGCTTCCTGCTGAATTTCTTTTATTTTCTTGAGTGGACAGATCTTTCTTTTCTTACTAAAATGAAGCAGCATATTATAGTTAGGAGCCAGAGTCAAATCCCAGCATCATCAAGAGGTAGATTAGATACCTCTTCCCTTTAGTAACCCAGCTCACATTCCTATCCCCACAGGCTGATAGTCTCCTTGGAAGTCGTGAGTCTTTTCCTTTATTTAGTTCAAATCCTAGCATTATCCTTTACTAAGTGTAGGATTTTAGAAAACATATCCAAACCTTCAACTCATTTTTTTCATTTGAAAAATAGAGGTTGATATGTGAGTCAAGTATGGTCATCTACCTGAAGCTCTTGGTGTATTTTATGAACACCCTAAAAACGTACTATTGCCCTTGCACTGGAATATGTCTTCTTTTCCTTTCCCAGAAGGTGGGTCATGCTGTCTTCTTCTGCATCCATTGTTAGTGGGTTTGGGCTGTGACAAAGCCCTCCCAAGTGGAATGCAAGCAGAAATGGTGCATACCTCTCACAGGCCTGGTTACATCTCCTGGAAAGCTTTACCCCATCTAGGAAAAAAAAAACCCTGTAACTGTGGTTGGCTAATCTTAGTTCATTTCTTTGTAGTAAATAGGATGAACTTACGCCTTTCCCCAAGTGACTGTTAGGGACCTTTGAAAAATCTAAATATCTACGATTTTATAATCTGTCTCAGAATGCCCTTTTGGAATGTCTTAATAATTGGAATTAAGGACCTCTGGGTTGATTTTATAGAGATACTTGATTATATATCTATGAGATGTTGGTGCATGTAGAAATTAATAATTAAGAATCTGGATTAATGCTTCCTACTTAAAATTCTGCCATCAAGAATTTTTGACTTTGAGCATTATTATTGTTGTTATTATTATTATTATTATTATTTCATTGAGTTTATTGGTGCTTTTTAAGTATACAGTAAAGTTACATTCATCTTTGGGATGTTGTACCTTTGCATGACAGATCTTGGTTCTCATTTCTTCCCCATACCCCTGCCCTCTGAGCAATATTATTTAAACCTTTCATGTCTCAATTTCCATATCAGTAAAACAGGTTATTGTGAAGATTAAATGAATTAATATATATGTTAGCTTTCTATCATTAAAACAACATATGTCAGATAGTCAATTTATACTGAGGTTTATTTTGACTTACATGGGCATTTGTAGACCATTCAAGACCCAAATTACAGAATCATGTGAAAGACTTGAAAGTATATGCTATAGTAAGAACAATGTGATCAGTTGATCAAGCACCACAATTTCCCAAACTGAGTCAAAATATACCTTTTAAAAATAAATCTATTATGTCATGTATTTGTCATAATAATGGAAAGCTAAATGACAGTACTTCAGCTATGATGACAGCTCTTTGATGAAGCTGGGCACAATGGCACATATCTACAGTCCCAGGAGGCTAAGGCATGAAGATTGTAAATTTAAGGAAATTTATTGAGATCCTATCTCAAAATAAAAAAATAAAAAGAGTTGGGGATGTGGCTCAGTGTAAGGCTCTAAGTTAAGTTTCCAATACCACATCCACACACAAAAATGCATTTACAAATGTTAACTATTAATACTTGTAAATAAAACAAGCTGAGAAAAGCAGGAAATCAACTGTTAAACCTGACCAGATCCCTCTGTATCTACGTTCAATTTACCATATGTAATGACCAGGAACTTCCCTCTGGATCTCTCTTCTCTGCATGGGGAATATGAACTAAGCCTGTTTCACTCCTGATTATTTGATTTAATTCATAGCTGGCCTGTTCTGCTGCAAATGGAATGAAAAGAATGAAAGAGAACTGGCAAATAACAAGTGGATTTCTAGACAGCTAAATATGAGCCAAAGGGAATCTGCTTAAGACTAGTTGCTTGCAATTGAAGTTTGAGGGTAAGAATGCAGTGTGTAGGGAACACATTTGCTCCCTGGCTCTGGGTTTGACATCTCCATAGGCTTTGTTCTAAAAATGACAGCGTCAACAGATTTCTGGGATAAAGGAATGCAACTGTCGTTAACCTATCATTTTCAGACCTTTAGCAAGAGGAAAGAATATCTCTAAGGATCTAAAGATACCCATAGTAGAGATTCCCTGAGGACTTGTGAAATGAGTACTATGAGGTTTGCATAACAATGACTGCAATACATTGGAAAAAAATGTAGTCATTTCAATATGGAAAACCGACTTTTTCTGATGGACAGGATAATTGCAAGATGTAAGGCTGGGGGTTAGGAATCTTTTGTATTCTTTGTGCCTTACCAACTATGGTTGGATTCAAAAGGAGCCTTTGTGTCTGCGGGCATGGGGTGGAAGACCAGTGAAATGATTAAGAGTATGGCTTTGCCACTTATAATCTGTATGAACCTGATCATGCGAGATCATGCTAGCCAAGTCTTGAAGCCTTAAAACAGGCTTCAAGGAAGGTTATTGGGCCCCCATTTTTGGGTTATTGTGAAATGTAAATATGCTATTCAGATAAAGATTTTAGTTCAGTATCTGCCACATAGGAAGTGTCCAATAAGTGGTTTCTTTTGTCATATAAACTAGTGAGGTATGCTTTTAGAACCACAGCACATTATACTCTGATTTCTTTTGGCATGTTAGTTTTGAACACTCAGAAAATCTCACCTTGGAGACTTGAAAGTAGATGCTGAATGTTCTAAACCATTCACTTACGTATAACAAAATATTAATTGAGATTTTTAGGAACAATGCTCTAGGTATAACAAAAATTTAAAATCCAGAGAGCTGTATATCTCAAAGGCAGTGTAAAAACATATTCAAAGGAAAACAAAGCAACAGCTAGGATTTATAAGCCACACAAATATTTTACTAGCTAAGGAAATGGTATATATACCTTTAGACTTCTAAACTTTAATCATACACATTTAATCTTTTATTTTTAATTATTTTATTTTTTTGATTAATTTTTTCTGAGACAAGGGCAGGCTTGATTTAAACTCACTATGTGGCCCAGAGTGGCATCAAACTTGTGGCCATCCTCCTGCCTCAGCTTCCCATAGGATGGAATTCCAGGCATGTGCCACCATGCCTGGCTGAATTCAATATTTTATTTATTGATTTTGCAAGTGTTTAGTTTAATTCTGAGTTGGGTTTAGGCATTGGGACAAGTGTAAATGTCATGATGAGCAGGGTAGATATGGCTGTGATCACATGGAATCAGTATTTAAATGGGAAATATAGGCAAAAGATGTTAAGAAAACAGCTGAGTTGTTAAAAAAAATTGCAAACTGTGACAATTACAGTCACCCTTCACTATCTGCAGGGGGTTGGTTTCAGGAGCACCCCACACCCTCATCATGGATATCAAAATCTATAGATGCTCAAATCCCTTATATAACCTTGGTAAAGGATTTATGTAAAACCTATGTACACTCTGCTATATACCTTGAATCATCTCTAGGTAACTTATAATGTCAAACACAATGTAAATAGTGGTTATACCATATCATTTAGTAATGATGACAAAGAAAAATGTATCAGATAATTAGTACAGATGAAATTTGAGAGGAATATTTTTAATTTGTGTTTGTAAATTTGCAGATGGGGAACCCATGGATATGGAGGGCCAACTGTAGTATGACAGAAATCAGTAGAAGTCTGAAATAGAAAGAAATAGGAAGTGGGCTAACTTCTTCATACCTGAGAAAAGATGAATGGAACTAGCCATGAGTAGAGGAGAGATAATTCTAGAAGGAAGGAATAGAATATGCAAAGGCTTTCTGTGAAAAAGTTACTTGAGGAATGAAAGAAATACCATGTGGCTAGAGAGCACCAGGTGAGGGGGTTGGAGATGGGGCAAGCCAGCTCATGCAGGGCTCTGTGGCTGTGTAGAGAGGTTTGATTTTATGCTACAGAAGAAGAGAGATACTATTAAGGAATTTGTTCAAGTTGAACATGTGTGATATCACTGTGACTTTTGTGGAGATACTAGCTGGTTAGAGTTAAGAATGGCAGTATGGAGAGAGGAAATATAGCAGTGCTTCAGGTCTTTTGGCCTTGGGATGGGGGCAGTAGAAATGGAGAAAAATGGATGGAATCAGTCAACATATGAGGCCCCTGTCTATTAGGATTGGAAAAACTTATAGCTGGATATATGAGTCTGAAAATCAAAGGAGGGGGCTGAATTTAGTTGTAAATTTGGGACTTGTTGAATTACACATGCAGTAATTTTTAAAGCCACATTAAGGAGAAGATCTAGGAAATCATGAAGAAAGAAGGATGAAAGCTTAGAGAATCAACATGTTTTAGAATCAGGCAAAGTAGCAAAGGAGTTTGAAAAGGAATAACCAGCAAGACAAGAGGAGGTCTTGTTGAGTGTAGGAGCCAAGAGATAAGGAAGTGTTCAAAGAGGGAAGGTACTATGATTTGGATCTGAAATATCTCCCCAATATTTTGAAGGTATGGTTCCTGATACATCAGTGCTCAGAGGTAGGGCTTTTGAAGGTGATTGGATCATGAAAGCTCTAACTTCATTAGCAGATGAATCAACCCATTGATGGATTCATAATTTGATAGCATTATTGGGAATTGATGGAAACTTGGGAGGTGTGGCCTAGTTCAAGGGAGTGGATCATGGCTTGTACCTGTGGGAGCTATATTTTGTTCTCAGATCCTTCTCTGGCTTTTTGTGTCTTTGTTTCCTAGCTGTCATGGGGTGAGCAGTTTTTTCCACCCTGCCTTTTAATATAATATTTCTGCCTCACTATAGGTCTAAAAGCAATGGGGATAGCGGGTCATAGACTGAAACCTCTGAAACCGTGATCCTGAATAAATATTTCTTCCCTTAAACTGTTTCTCTCAGGTATTTTGTCACAGTGACAGAAAGCATATGAATGTAGAGGGAATTATCAACCTGGTTGAATGCTGGGAAGAGATAAAGAGAGACAGAGAGGGTACTAGTTATAAGCATTGACATGATTGTTGAACATAATGAGCCATTCAACTGGTGTGGTGGAGTTGTGTAGTATAGTGCTGTGCCGGGATCATGTTAGAACAGAGTTAAGAATAAATGAGGATAAATGAGGTGACATTTGTGTAGATATCACCTTTGAGAAGTTTAGTTATGTTTAGGTCAAAGAAGGGAAAGGTTTTCAAAAGTAGACTTTAGGAGAACATGTTTTCACCTGAGGGGAATGTTCCTCCAAAGAGGTGACAGCTAAAAATGGGAAGCTCTTGAGGTGAGATGGAATTTTATCCAGAGGACAAGTAAAGGGATTGGTCTTATGAGAAGTCAGACAATTTTGTAAACAGTAAAATAGACTTAGATATATGAGATGTGCCCCTTTATCTACTTTCTGCCAAAGAGGACAACCATCAGATGAGGTTATAGATAGAGATGGGAATATGGAACATAGGAGATTTGAAAGAAAGCAGAAGGTGTAAAATGATGGTGAAAAAATAGGCCTACAAGAATAGGCTCGTGTAGAATTGCTATTTTTCCTTTATTACATGTATGAGTTCATAAATATCAAGCGAGGCCTGCCCTTTAGAATGCAGACTCCAGAGGGCAGCTCTCTTGTTTGTATTGTTTGCCATTGTTTTCAGATTGCTTGAATGGAGCCTGTTAAATAGTAGATACTCAAGAAATGTTTATTGAATGCATCAGTTTAGCTGCTAGATTTCTCTGACAATATTCAGCTTTTCAGACAACAGGACTGAGAAGCTATAGAGTAGGATTCATAGAAGACTGGGTTTTTCTAGACAAAGGTGACAGAGAACTGCCAGGGAGATCAGCATATTAGTAAGTCAATGATTATGATGAGCTATAGCATCAAGGATGAAAGAAAAAAAAGGGAAACTAATACATAATTAGCTAATGGAGAGTGAAAAAGTGTTTTTGAGTTGAGTTAGTTTAGCTTGAGGGATTCTTGAGAAAATCTTGAGCTCTTTGCTACAGTTTGGCAAGTTTAAAACTGGAATTTAAGAAGGAGAGCTGACAATGACATAGCTCAGAGTGTAACTGTGTGGGACAACCAAGGAAGAATAGAAGTGAAGGTCACTTGTAATGAAGAGGTCAGAGAGACGTCTGGCTCTATCTTCTTTTTAGTATTATTAGTGCATGTTTAGGCCAAGCCCGTGTGGAACAGCAGGTGAATTTCATGATGAAGTCATGAAATGTGAGTGGAAATTTTCTACTTTTTTTTTTTTTTTACACCAGCAAACACCTAAAACCAAGCATGACTGTCATGGACCTAAGGGTATTTACATGGTCATTTGCAGAGCCAGAGTGTACTGTGTAGGGATTCAGTCAACAAGAAAAACATAATTGAGTCATTTATAGTATAAGATGTCTAGAGGAAAAGTCTAACTGGATGGATATATATATTTATCCCACTGAATGAATTATATTGTTGGAATTCTGAATAGGGTGTCATCTTACAAAATATGGAATAATAGGGGCTAATAGGCATTCATTATCCTCATATATATAGTTACAGCAGTTATTAAGTCCTTAGCTTTTTTCTTTTTTTCTTGCTCTGTGAGGGTGCAAGCCTTCTGTACTATTAAACCATGAGAGAATGAGAATCAGGCAGTCACCTGGGGTGGTTTAGCAGAGGGGTCCAAAGCACAAATCTGGATAAAGTTCCTGATTGAGATGCAGAAAACATCTGAATAACATACCTGAGTGAGATTATTTTTCTGTGTAAGCTACCACTGGTGTGGACATGACTGAGAAAAGACCACTACTGGAGGGGGCACATGGTTAGAAAAAGTAGAAAGGTCAACCAGTGTCTAATGGAGCCAAGGACCACAGGAATCCACATACCTAAACAATTTAATTCAGGAGATGCCCGCAAAACTTTATGATGACTAGGTTCACAACTCCTCAAACATGGACACTGTATAGACTCTCAGGAGACCGGGGAGAGGAGGAAACTGTAAATAAATGAACTCAGCCCTGATTGGCTGAAAAAATTCTGGCTTGACTGGATGTATTCTTTCTGATACTGGGGATCAACTCAGGACCTTGTGTTTGCGTGGCACCACTGATCTACATTCTCAGCCTAACTGGATTTTTTTTGAAACCTACCAAATTAAATAGGAACTTGAAATTGTGATTAACTTGACATAATAAAAAATTAATTCACATTTCTTGCACATATGAGTGTGGATTATATTCATATATACTTATGTAGTACTTACATAAAAAATACTATTAATTGTAGTTATGATATAACTATGGCTGTTAACAAAGGCCCAAATAACAGTGACTTAAAGAAGATACATATCTACTTTTTTTCCTCATGTAACAGTTGGAATCTAGGCAGCACAGGATAATTATGGTGGCTTCTTTGGTTCCCTCTAACCTGCTGCTCAGCTGACCTTAAGGCATTTTTCCATCTTATTACATGCAATGACTCCTGCCACTACAGACACATTTTAGCTAGTGGGAAAGGGAGTAATACAAAAGGACAATCTGCATATTACAAAGATTACCTTTTTTCATGCCATTGGCCAGAACATAGTCACATGGTATGTATAGCTGCAAGGGAAGCTGAGAATTGTATACTTCAGCTGGTCAGTCATATGTCCTGCTAAAATATGGGGGAGATAGTGACTAAAAAAAAAAAAAGGGAGGATATTTTGAGATACAATAATATCTAGCATCTGGTAACATAGACGATCTGTGAAGTTGTTTGAGATATTACAAAAGAAGAGGCATGGTGTTCATGAATTATACTTGCATTGAACAGTTACTCCTTTGGGACTGGGAGTGAATTTCTCCCATTCCTTGGGCTGCTTGATTTCTCATTGCTTGAATGAGCTCATGTCTGGCCTGAACCTAATAGCTTTACCTTAATGCTAAGTGCTCCAAACACATCATAGGCGCTTCTTAAATTTCTGTACTATAGTTACTGTTCAGCAGCTCTGGATAATGGGTTTGTTGTATTCATATTATTGTTAGTCATACAATCCCAAAATGATATTTTGCATACACACATATTCTTGCTAGTTTTCTAGTCTCTCTATATTCATGATCTTATTTGAACTTAGCATACATATTATAAATATTTAAATACTGTACACTGACTTCTCTATTTTCTTATGCTTTCAAATCTATGAGCTCATGTTGATTTTCTTATTTCTCCATTTATAAATTTTGGAACCTTCTAAACATGCTCTGTTTCTTACACTTGGATTCCTTTTATTTTCCCTCAGGGTTTAGGCTATTTTCTATGGCCCTCTGAGTTTTCTCTTATGAACATATCAAGCTAATTTTTAGTTTTTCTGTGTTTTTTTATCTGTGTTTCCCTCCCATCCTTTCTACCTATGGATCTCTCAGTATAACTGTACTGCTGAAGCAGTTTCTACATGAGTTCTGACCTTGGCAGGGCATAGCTTCTCATTTATTCTATATCTCTTATTTACCCCAGTCATTTTTCTCTGTTTTTCCTTGCCTTTCCCTCAGTTTTCCAAATGTATCTACATTTACTCATATCTTTACTCACATCCTTTAGCTCCCAGCTTTCCCTCCTTATCATAATATGGAACTTCCCTATATATTTTGGGCATCCATAATCACACATAGGCATTTGATCTGTCCATTCTTTCTTGCTTTTTTATCTTGATCAAGGAGGTACCTGTTTTCTAGACTAATTTCAGTTTTATTTGGACTTATTTTCTGGGCTGTGCATATCCAAGATGACATAGTTTCTCAACTTTCCTACCAGCATGGCTTTATTTTCCTATCCCATACCATTCACAACATTCCTTACACTGCTCGCCATGTCAGTAGCTGCTGTCAGTTGATGCTGAACCCAGCCAACAGCTTCTCCTTTGATGGTTCTCCTTTCCTGCTGTTTCACTTCAAGACTTCAGGTCTGCTCACTGGTTCCCTCCCTGAGCTTCTCTGAGAAGAGAGCAATGTACTCTTTCTCCTGTTATCTGGTGTGAAGCATACTGGACTCTCTTCTCTGGGATAGACACTACCTTAAGAATTTATTTCAGTGAATCAGAAATGCTGAGAAACTGGGACCTGTCTGAAGTAATGTCAAAATATTAATTGCTTTGCTCTTGCATACTGCCTAAAATATTCTGGGCCACAGAACTGAGGCACTTGCCTCAGAAAGTTTGCATATTAAGTATGAAACCTATTTAAGCTTAACAGGTATTCTGTTCCCATGGGCTTAAGAGGTTCTAAACTTTTTATTATATTTCTTTGGGAAAAAACATGGATCCCATTGTTCCTTTCAATTAGTATGTTATTATTATTATTGTTTGTGTCTAGATTTCCCCCAAAAGCCTCATGTGGTCATAGGTGGGGCTTTTCAGAGATGGCTGGCTCTAGAATGTGTGATGCTATGATTAAGTGTGTGGTGTTGAGATTAAAGGTATGTGATTACTAAATTAGTTGATGGATTGGTTTAGTGTAGTGCTGGGTATGGATAATGGGAAAGTTTGCCCTTGGTGTGAGTGCTACGCACCCTAAGTGCATGTAGTCTGGATAGAATATGAGGAAGAGAAAGATGGGTGTTGTCATTGCTTGCTACTTCACTACTTTGCTGCTTGCTGCCTTGCTGCCTTCTGCCTGCAATGAACCATTTCTCCTCTCTCAAGACACTCTGTGTTGGAGCCAGCCAAATATGAATTGAAATTTCCATAAATAGTGAGCTACAATAAACCTTTCCTCATTTAAATTTGGGTATTGAGTATTTTATCTCACAATGAGAAAAGTAACTAGGCCACATAATTTTGTCATTGAAAGATAGTTTTCTCATTATTCTTTGAGAAACTATTCAAATTTTGCTTTAATTCATAAACAAAAACAGCAAGTAAAAGATAGCTAGAACTTGTATGTATGAGACCAATTTTCTGGGAAAAGCTGCTGCAATTTTAGCAATTTTATTCAGAGAAAAATACCCAAGAAACTGCCTGCTTATCTTGTTAGTAAATTTTTTTGCTATTTTAACAATATACTTAAAATAATCAACTTATGAAGACAGAAAATTTATTTTTGCTTATGATTTCAGGGGCTGCAGTCCATGATCATTTGGCCCTGCATCTTTGGATTGGTGGTGAGGGAGCATATGGTGGGTGTGCATAGTTTATCTTATAATTGAGAGAAGAAAGAAAGGAAGAGACTGAAGTTCTACCATTACCTTTAAGGGAAAGTACCCTATGATCTAAAACATCCCACTCAGACCAACAGCTTATAGGTTCTAGGGACTAAACCTTTAACATGTGAGCCTTTGGGGGACATTTTGAATCCAGACTCTAGCAAAATACTATGTTTCTTCAGTCAGAAGAATAAGTATCAGGATGGCAAGGAGTTCAGGATCCAGTAGGAAAATTTCCTACTCTCCTAAAATAACTATCCTATTACTTGATTATACATCATCTGGGCCAATGATTTGAATATATTGTTTAATGTCTTCATAGTTCTGCCTCCCTAGATTGTGAATTCTTCCAAAGCAGCATAATTGTCTTATACTTGGTCAGTGACAGTTGCTACAATTCAACAAATGTTTACTTAATGAATGAGCAGCTAGATAAATACCTGAGAAAACTGTAATCACAAGCAGTAGCAAGATGTGTGGTCTAGGTTATTTTACCTACAAATCGAGGATTTGGGGACAGATTTCCCAGAAGAACTTCCAGCTCTGAAATCCAATGACACATCCAGTTATATAACAGGTTGGTGACAGTGATGAATCTAGAACTTTAGTGCGTTTATTTCTGCTCAGAGCTCTTTCTATAACATTATGCTTTGTTCTAATCTTTTAATTTAGCCATTGCAAGTTATGCTACACAGGCCACTAAATTGCAGCAAAATTTCCCTCCTGCCTGTCCTTCAAGAAATGATGGTATTGAGTGGAAGAGATAATCATATTTAGAAAGCTTTTCTTGGAGGATAAATGACAAGCATGTGCTACTAGAAAATTATGTGAAACTTACTGTATTTCTCACACTGATTTTACTCTCATTCCCTCCATATTTTCTTGTTCTCAAAGTCAATAATTTTCCTAGGGAAGGAGCCTTACACTGGAAATTTAAAGATAAATGGTTTCTAAATTAGAATTATAAATTCAAGCTTTTTAGGGGTAGAAGTGTTTGGATCTTTTTGGAGTACTATCTTATTCTAAATAATGTAATTTGATCTAAAAGTGAGATTTCTTAACTTCCTAAACTAGAGGAAGTGTTTTATTCTCAACATTTCATTATAAAACTTTAAAAAATTGGAAAGATTCAAATAATTATATATCTTTTCCCTAGATTGTATAATTTACATTTTGCTGCATTTATTTTATTGGTATAAATATATTAAGATTTCTATTTTGTTTTATGATGGGTTTCTAACTCGATATCACATTTTCTCCTAAATACTTAATCATACATATTAACTAGAGTCTAATTTTATTTCTCTTTTTAACAATAAAATTTGGGTGTAATGAAATGTTCATGTCATAAGTATTTATGCAATGAGTTTTGACAAATACATACGCCATAGTGACCCTGGGCATATCAAGCTTTAGGATGTTCTGATCTCCTAAATTATATCCTTCATGGTCAGCCTGTTCCTATTTCAGAAGTTTCTTTAAAATCCTTATCCAGTGTTTCTTGCTTCTGGGTCATTTTAGTTCAGTCTTCATTGATTGCCTGTTCACTTGAATAAGGTCTCTTTATATGTCTAGTAGTCCTGATTGCATTTTGGACATTGTGAAAAATACAACATAGAGATTCTGATTATTCTGCAATAGGCTCTGAAGACTATTGATTTTTGTTTCATTAAGCAATTAACTTGGCTTAATTAAAACCCAAAATTCCATTTTTTCCTCTGGCAGCAACTGATATGTCTGCCCAATTCTTTTAGCCTTAGCTGAGTTGCTTGAGACTTCCCTAGGCAAGAAAAGTTTGAGGATCAGACAGATTTAGGTAGAGTTTATATGCAAAGGATTTAGCTCCCTCTTTCCTGGGATGCCCTCCTTACTTTCTAGTTGCTGTGGTAGCACAAAATTCTGGCACTTCTAGGTAGTCATGCCCAGCTATCACAAGTTTTATATGCATTTTTAGCTACCCTGTTTTGTAATAAGACTTTAGGTGAGAGACCTTAAAACTGACATGGTATTCTCTTTCTTCAAGTTCTAGTTTTCCTGCAGTGTTTCTTGTTTTTAGATACTCACTAGTGTTTTTTGATAGTTATTTTTCCATATTTTCTTCAGCATTTATAGTATTACCTGCTGTTGGATTGTCTGATAGGAATCTTTTACCATTGCCAGACACACAATTTAAGTTTCCCTTCTGCTCCAGGTACCAAACTAGATAAAGACCTTATGGACTGAAAGAGACCAAAGTAGAAGAGAACAGAGGATTGGATGTAGCCAGGCATGGTGGTACATGTCTATAATCCCAGCACTCTGGGAGGCTGAGGCAGGAATATTGATAGCCTAATCAATTTAGTGACTTACTGAGGCCCTGTCTCAAAAAAGAAAACAAACAAACAAAAAAGGCTGGGGATGTGGCTCAGGATTATGATTGTAGACTTCAATCCTCAGTAGTGACCAAAAAGAAAAAGGAAAAAGAAAAGAGGAATACACTAGGGCATTGGGTACTGCTGAAATGAGACCTTGGTCCTACTGAGGGGTAGAGGATGAGTTGAAGTGATCCAAAGGCAGGGAAGACCCATGCTTCATACCAAGAGAGGAGCACAGGAGCTCACATGTCACAGTTTTCAGCACCCCTCACCATGTGGCAACCTCGTGACATCTGCTATTGTGTGCTTACACAGAGAGGGCCTGAAGTAGTCTTCAGGTTTATGTTTTGGGATTAGGAGAGGAAAACATTCCCACAATTTGTTCATGGTCCTGCTGAGAGGGCCAGAGAAATCACTGAGAAAGGCCCAGACTCATGGAAGCCTTTCACCGGGAGAAGAGAGGCAGCAGGATGGCTGGCATGGAGAGTATCACTGACCAGGGTCAGACAGTATGGGCATCTCTGCAAACATAAAAGGGAACATGAGTGCCCATAGGGACAGGAGGGAACCAGGACACCACAATGGTTGTCAGTGTAAACAGATGAGACCAGGACTGAAGGCCATTTCCCATGCTTTTGTATTATAATCTTCTGCTCTGTCTTTGTCCTTGGAATTTGGTTGCAACCTCAGGCATTACAGTTATAAGAATAAAATCCTGATTTGAATGAGTTTACATATTGGCTTTAAGTTTCTACTAAAAAATGAAATGGAGTTTAAGGTAGAAAGTAAGATAAAATATAGAAAATATGGTAAATTTTATCATACTTGAGTTTTATGGTTTAAGATTCTGTGCCTCCTACACACGTGTAATGTTAATGCAGGCGGGAGAATTGAGCACTAACTGGAGATAGGAATCCAGGTGGTGACTTTAGAAATGCAGGGGCGAGAGTGGGGATTTAAATTGGCTTTGGTTCTCCAAGCATGGGTTTTTGGGTTTCATTTCAGGATTCTGTTAATATCCCTGTAGCCAACCAGTAATCAGGATTTTATTTTTCTTTCTTGTTCTCATTTATAATGTCCATAATTTACATACATTTGCATTCTAATTTTTCTAACTAAAAGAATTGACAAAGTGTGCATTCTCTGCACAACACTGGAGCAGAAACATGTTGAAGTCCAGTGGTATGACTAAAGGGCACTGCTGACATATTCCTAACTCTAGCTAAGAATTATTTTCTAAACCATGTGAGTGCTTTCCTTTCAGGCACTTGAATCAAACAATTCCGCTCTACACTTTCAGTTTTCTTTATGTTGATGAAAGGCTGTAGACAAGCAGGTGAGGCCCAGTACTTCATCTCCCAGCACCCACGACTGCTAACAGTAGAGGTGATTCTGGGGCCTTCCCCCCATCCTTGGGTCATCAGTCCCTCCTTTTAGAAGATAATTTAAAAATATATTTATGAGGAAAGTATAAAATTTTTTTGTTGTAGTTGGAAAAATAACATTTAAAATGTTTGATGATGAGAGAGTATAGTAAAAGGGCCTCTAATATGTTGGTAACTGGGGTGATGAAGGGGAGGGAAGGGAAGAGGAGGATCAAACCTTCATCTTCAAACCAAGGATTGAGGATTACTGCTTAACATCAATGAAATAATAAGTACTTTTTAAATAAAATGTTCATGGTATGAGCCATTTAATAATTATATGCTACATTTGAAATACATTTATCTGTCTTACTTATATATACCATCTGTCTATAACATTGCAGGAGATGTAGGAAAGTAGGAAAGATATTAAATAAACTTTTCAGTTTTGTAAGTTGTGGAGATAGTAGATAATTTTAAAAAGTTGATGAATCAAGGAAAAGAGGTATAAGCACACTGGTTAGAGCAGTGGTGGCGAACCTGTGGCACGTGTGCTGCAGTTTGTATCATTGAAAACTCTAAAAGGTTTGCCATCACTGGCTTAGAGTAATGGAACTGACAACAGATAACATTGCCCTGGGACAATGCGGGAGGTGAGGAAAGTTGTGATTCGGGGTAGGATGGTGGGAGGTAATGGTTTACAGAGTGTACCTATACAGTGGTACCTTGGTATTCATTCTTAGTTGGTTCTGAGAGGCACCAGAAGTACCAAGAATGACAGGTACTGTACCATACAGATGTTTTGGCTGGAAAGGGAAGCAGCTCATGAGGCAATTGAAAAACAATTCTAACTTGAGTGTTGAGTACCAACAAGCAATGCATACTAGGACAGAATTTGTCACTTGTTTCAAAGCAGTTGAGCACCAAAGCATGGCTTCATTGCTTTGTGAAACTCTATGTGTATTTTATATTTTGATTTGTATTTGTCAATCTACTCTTTAAAGGAGCTGAACAAATGTGAGTAAATTTTATCCAGGGATTATTGGACTCCATTTTCTTCTAAATATCTGCCAAAAGTGCACACTGATTATTTGATATTTACTGAATTTTGTATACTTATTTAAAGATCTTTTATGTGCAAATGAAAAGAATAAGTAATTATGACTAACTGGAGTTTGTTAATGAGAGTGGTTAGTTTTTCTCTGTCTTTACTGATGCTGTTTTTGGTAAAACTGTACATCCCTGAGAGGTTCTAGAACATTCGGCTATCAATGTGCAGCTGTCTTTTCATAGTTCTGTCAACATTTCCTTAATATATTTTGACACTAAACTATCAAACAAAACAAAGATGGAATTGTTATGCTGTATTTTCTTTGAGACCTGGTTGTTTTATTACTGTGTGGTGACTCTAAGGTAAATCAGAATACCTCTGAATATAAAGTTGGGACTCTTAATAACTTATACAATCAACCTATGGAAAAGAAGAGGAGAGGTAGAGAAGTGTGGGCTGGTGGCCTTGAGAATGCCCCTTGCAGAGTTCTAACTGCAGAGAACAAGATCTACCAATAACCTTTGCTGCTTTGCTCTAAAAATTCTATCTGCCTCTTCAGGAAGGCTACACTTCTCTCAGGTGCTCCCACCAGCTACTGAATGTGGCCAGGAGATGCAGGCAAACCTGTTTCCAGAGAAATGGAACTCCTCTGCAAGCAAATGGGGCTTGGTGACCCCAAGAGAGCTATAGGCCCTTCTATCCAACCTTCCTTCTTTGATCCTTTCTTCAGGATTGAGCTTGCATTGCAGGATAATGGCTCTACCAGCTTTTCCAGCTCCTTCCTATGTTCTCTCACTTCCTTGGTAAAATCCTCACATATTGAATTCTGTCCTGGCAACTCCTTTTTAGAAGACTTAAACAAATATAGGAGGGCTGCTTATTTGTTGATGTAGCAGCTTGATGACACTATCAGGAAACCAGATTCCCTTCCTTTCTCTGCCCTGACATCCTCAGGGTGTTGTTTTATTCTCTGGTTATCTCCCTGACCATGCATGGTCACCGTGCATGAAGGCAGCACATTCAGACATAGCAATATCCAGGTGCAGAAAGGAACCACGTTTTATCAATATCTCTTTAACCTTAAGAAAAATCTTTCCTAGCAGCCCTCTAGCACCCTTCATGTACTTCTCATTGGCCAGACAAGAGTGATGTTTACTTCTCAATGAATCACTGGGAAGTAGAGGATCTCAGTAATTTTCAGTGTTTACCCTGTGTTGGTGATGAAGTCATCTTCCCCTAAATCCCACGGTAGAGAGAATGTAACTACTCAGAATCAGACTTCTACTATGGAAGAAGAAGGGGAAGATGAATACAGGGTAGGCAATCAGCTGTTTGCTAAATTTAATAACACTTTTAGCTTTAGAATTTAATTTCATCAGATATGAATATCGCCTTGATTTTATTTTTTATTTTGATTGGGATTGAACCTAGGGCCTTTCAAATGCTAGGCAAGTTCTGTACCAGTTAACTACCTCCCTAGCTCTTTTTATCTTTATTTGGAGCTGTGGTCTTGTTAAGTTACCCAGGCTGGGCTCAAACTTGTGGTCCTTCTCTCAGCCTCCAGAGTAGCAGAGATTATAGGTGAGTGCTCCTTCTGTTCAACATTATTACACCATTTAATTTTAGTTCTCTATATATCACATGGCTATATTTTCTTCCATTTTCTTCTAATCCACAAGTCTTTTAGTAAGACAGATACATTTACATTTATTTAGATTGTTGACCTAATTAGATCTATTTCTGTCTTTTGGTTTTCTATGTATTATAGTTAGGTTTTTTTCTCCTACTTTATCTTCATTCTGACCATCTGTTTTTTTTAAACTTTTTATTTAAAAATTTTGAACATACATAAAAATAAGGAAAACTATAACAAATGCTATACCCTCACACAGATGTTAAAATTATTAATGTTTTACCACGTGTACTTTACTTAACCCTTCTTCCTCTCTTTTGTTGAGGATTTTAAAGTAAATATCAATTAGAATATATTTTACTGTAAATACTTAAGTGTGATGGCTAGGAATAGCTCAGTCGTAGAGCAAGGTCCTGAGTTTGATCTCCAGCAAAACACACACACACACACACACACACACACATTTGTGTTTTCCTTTTCCCTCTAGCTGTTTGAATTTATATTCCTATTCTAATAGTTCTAAATATGTTAATCAAGATATTCCTCTAAAGAAAGGAGGAACTTCAGAATTTTTTAACTTCCCCACTTATCACATTACTATTGTTTCATAGTTGAATTCCATGTTCACACACATTTTAGGCAAGATTTGTCTGTATGTAATTACAAATAAACCCTGAGATCTTGGTTGCTTAAAATAGATGAGGCAGCTTAAACAGCAGAGCTGCATTTCTCAGAGCTCTGGAGACTAGGAAGTCCACGATCAAGGTGCTAGCAAGGTAGGTCTCATTTTCAGGCCTCCTCTCCTGGCTTGTAGGTGGCTGTATCACTCTGTGAGCTCACATGGCCTCTCACTAGTAGGGATACATGGAAACAGAGCTCTCGTGTCTCTGTCTATTCTTTTTTTCCCATTAAGTTTATTGATACATTTAAAGCAAACAATACAGTTACAATTATCACCGGGATCTTGTACCTTTACATGGTATGTCGTGGTTCTTATTTTTGCCCCCATAACCTTGCCCTCCCTTCACCCTTCCCTATATGCAAAGACTTTGTTTCCATTGTTTTCCTTTTTTTCACATTTTTTTTCTTTTTCTGTCTGTTTTTATAAGGGCAAAAGCTTCATGGCTTTAGGGCCCCATACTGGTAACCCCATTTATCCTTTATTACCTCTAGGCCCTATCTCCAAGCATAGTCTCATTGTGAGTGAGAGTATCAACTTATGGAATTTAGGCAGACACAATTCAACCCATAGCATCCTATTATTTGGAGAAGGAGCAAGACCAACAGATCCCTTGTGAAGGATCTATGTAGATGCTGATGGAAAAAAAGTGATCTTTACATTTGAATTTAAGAAATATTTAAAATCTTATCTATTAGGAATTGTTGATCTGCTAGGGGTAAGGTCTTGCTGATAATGAGGACAACTGAAAAAAAACAGAATGGACAAAAATACAAAGAGGAGTAATGTTATTAGATACTTTGAGTTTAACTGTAAATAATTTTTGTATTTATTAATGTGCTAGCTAATAAATTCCATGTTTTTGCTTTGGATCTTTGACACTGACAATGTCACAATGTTGAAAATATAGTCGTGGCAGGTAGATATTGGTAATATAGGTAAATGTAAGCTCAGAGAGTCAAGACAACTTATTAGCTGATACTTTGTTGGGTCACATGACACGTAGGATGTTATTGATCTATAGTCTGCTGTTTATGTCTCAGGATTTTCTCTGCCACAGCAAATCACAACAGAATTAAATCTCCATCTCAGTGTTAAAGCTGCATTGGGTCAAGTACCTGCTAAAAAAGAGAATCAGGGGCCTGGCTTTGGGTGAAAAATTAAAAATATTGTTTTACCTGTTGGATTCCCTCATTCTATAACTAGTGTCAGAAATATTTTGGCTGTTGATTAGAAAAATCCTGACTAAAACTGATTATTCATAAGGAAATGTATTAGTTCCCATTTTTGCTTCAAGTATAGGTTGAAGTAGTTGCTTATAATACAATGAAGGACTTCAGTTATTTCTATCTCATTATTTGGCTTAATTCCAAGACTACCTTGGACATTACTTCAGGGTGGCATTTACTGTAAATAGAGCTAAGATCTTGCCTTTTTGTGTCCATATGACTGTTCTGGATCAATAAGAGTGGCCAGGGAAATACCATTTGAGATGGATTAATAAGGAGCTGAATTTGATGTGCATCAGGCTACTTAAAAGTTGGTCTTGGTGTTGTTTTTCTGATCTCCAAACCATCCCCTGAGTAATGTGATGGAAGAGGGTGAGTAATTGTGTAAAGTTTAGGTTCCATTATTAAGGAGATAAAAGACAATGGATATTGGATTGGCACCAACAGTGTCCACTACATACTTAGTTGTAAAAATGAAACAGCAGAGCTGAACCTCCTCATGAATTACCTGAGGAGGCCAAATATTAATTTGCTGCCAATGTCATCTCCTACATGTCGTACTGTCTCTCTGGTGGTTCCCATGACAACTTCATTGTGAGTGAATTATTACATCTAGTACCTGTCTGTAGCAGAGAAAGGACATAATGCCAAATAGGTTCTGAGTTTGTCAGTGAAATAATCTTAATTTTCAGACTTAAATTTGGGGCCCCAGAATGGTTTATATAAAAGCTAAATATGCCACATAAAGGGAAGGACTAGTCTTTGGCTGACATTGGGAATATAAGGCACCTTTGGAACTTAGGGAATGGCAGGAAAACCATTGTAGGACATGGAATTTAGGCTTGGAAATTAGTAACAAAAATTTTAGTAAGACACTTAAAATTATATAAAAACTAAGTAAATAGTTCATATGTTAATTGTATGACTGGAAAAATAAGTCAGAAAAAGATGTATAATATTTACTTGATACCTAAACTGCAGTGTTCTTGTATTTGTGGGCATCCCTTCCCCCAAATTAGAGAAAGTGTTAGACTCATAATGAGTATGAAGCAGCTGTTCCATCAAGCTGTTTTCCAAATGGGCTTTCACCATTGTTGTTGTTGTTAGACAGAAAGGGAAGTGATTTTAGTGTGAATGTGAAAATGAATTAAAGTTGCCTGTCAGGAAACAGAAACAGTGCCAGGAGATCAGCTTATGAGCAGCTGAAAGATTGAAAGAGAAAATTCTGAGAAAACAGAGAGCTAAAATGATCCTAAATGTGCACTAGTATTGGAACATAGAAGCTCATGTTCCATTCTGATGATGGAACTAGCTTTGTATAGGCCAATTTGATCACCCTACCCAGGCAAAATTGGAAAGTAATGGTGACATTAGCAGTACAATCATCTTATCTTCAGCCTGAATGCTAGATACAAGTGGTGATTTCTTGGCCTTCTGAGTCACCTGGGATAGGATCACCATATTTAGCAAATTAAAATTAAAGGTGCCTAGCTAAATTCGAATTTCAAATAAACAATGAAATAATTTGGGGCCCAAGTATGTCTGAAATATCACATATGGTTTATAGTTATAGTAGAAAATTAGTCATTATCTGAAGTTCAAATTTAACTCAATGTCCTACATTTTACCTGTCAATCCTAATCTGAATAATAATTTTTTTCAGCTAGATTCTTAGAGCATTATAACATGATTGTGCCTTAATTCTTTCCCTAAAATGCTAGCGTTGGAATGCTAATACGTAATCCTCCATGGCAGACTGTGATCCATCCCTCACTGGCATCTTACCATGTGACACTGACTTCTTCACTGAGAGTCAGAGCCTAGGGGAACTTTGTAACTTCCTTGACCAATCAAGTATGGCAGAAGGCACACTGTGCCAAGGCTGGATCATTGAAAGTTTGGCTCCCAAAGAGTCTCTTAAGACATGCTTGCTGAGCTGAGGTAGAAGATGTTTGCTACCATGAAGCCCTCAGACTGAAGACACAGTGTGCAGATCCCACAGAAACAGAGTGTATGTGAGCAGCACCATTTCCCATTTTCAACTGTTCAGGTTTCTGTTTTAGATGATACCAGTGTTCAGCCACGGTTTGATTGCAACCCTAGGGAAAATTCTGCTGAGCTATCCAGCTACACTGTCTCTTTGTTTTATTCTTTTTGTTGCTATTGTAAATGGAATTGTTTTCTTAATTTACTTTCAGCATAGTTCATTTATTTATAAAAATGCCCTGTATTTTATATGTTGATATTGTGTTCTACCATTTTAATGAACTTATTTATATGTCTAACATTTTTTTTTTTAATCCTGAGGTCATTAGGGTTTCCTGAGTATATGATTAAGTCATCTGCAAACAGAGGTAATTTTAGTTCTTTCTTTCCAATCAGGGTAATTTTTATTCCTTTTATTTGACTGATTTCTCTACCTAGGACTTCTGTCCTTCAGGGAACACATGTGAGGAGAGAGGAAAATTTTCAGCTTTTTAATCATTGGGTATCATGTTAGGCTTTTCATATAGGACCTTTATTATGTTGAGCAATATTCTTTCAGTGCCTTATTTATTGAGTTTTTAATAGTGAAAATGTGCTGAATTTTATCATATGTTTTTGTTTCTGCATCAACTGAGAGGATCATGTAGCTTTTAAAAATAGTTTTCTGTTAATATAGTAAATCACTTGACTGAGTTGTACTATCAAACCATCTTTGCATAGCAGGGGTAAATCCAACTTGGTCATAGTTTGCGATCCTTTTTTATTGCTGCTGTGCTAAGGCTCAAGCCCAGAGGTATACCCAGCTCACAATCATTTTAATGTGCTGTTGAGTTTGGTTTGAGAATATTTTGTTAAGAACTTTTACAAGCAAGTTCATCAGGGATATTGGCCTGATTAATTGTAATATCTTTAGTCTGACTTTGTTATCAGGCTAATGTTCTAGTTTTAGAAGATTTTAAGGACTAATATTAATTTTTCTTTGAATGTATGATTGAATTCACCCACAAAAGCATCTAGTCCTGGGCTCTTCTTCATTGGGAGCTGTTTAATTATTGCTTCAATCTCTTTCTTATTGTTCCTGAAGCTTCTGTTTCTTGATTCAGTTTTGGCAGTTTGTATATTTCTAGGAATTTATTAGTTTCTCTGAAATATTCAATATTTGTCATATAATTATTCATAATAGTCCCTCATGATTATTTTTATTTCTGAGGCATCCATTGTAATGTATTCTGTTTTATTTATGATTTTATTTATGAAGGGTGATTGAGAAATATGGAGAATGTTTAAATTTAAAAAATTATGACAGTAAAAGACACATTGCCATCAATACTCTTCAGAATACTCCTGCTCACGTCAAACACACTTATCCCATCATTTTTGCCCCGTTGTAAAGCAGTTCTGAAAGCCCTTATTTGTAAGTGCCTCTAGTAGGTATGATTGAAAATGTGGTGAATGCTGTTCTTGAATGCCACCTAAAACCATACAATCATTAAAGAAATTATAGATAGGGAAGGACTTACTCTTGCCATTTTGTTGTTTCCTATGTTTCATAAGGGGTTTTTGGTTCTTGTCATCTTCTCCTTGCCTTTCCTTGTAGTTGGCAATTTTGTGGGTGATTTTTTTGTCACTATGTGCTTTGATTCTTTTCCTTTTTTTAATTAATTAATTTTATTGGTACATTTAAGGTTCCAATATAATGACATACATCATTGGAAATTTGCACCTTTACATAATCCATCTTGGTTCTTGTATTTTCCCATTCCGCTGCCCTCCCTTCAACCCCTCCACTTCTCTCTATCTACAATGACTTTGTTTCAAATTTTTCTTTTTCTCGTGTTAATTACATTCCTGTCTTTCCTTTCCCCTACCCCTCTCATTTCCCCTTCCCCTTTGCACCTTTTCTCCTATTTCATGTTATCTATTATACCTTTGAGCCCTTGTTTACACTTTCAGTATCTCACACTAGAGAAACTGCTCAGGATTTACACATGTGCATCCTAATTATTTCACTTAGGAGTATCACCTCAATGTGCATCCATTTAGCTAGTTTCTCATTCTTTATGGCTGAGTAGTACTCAGAAGCTGTGGTTGATAGGCCTGTTTAGTTCCTGCTGGATCCTGGGTAGATGGAACTGCCTCTGTGGTAGTGGTTGAAAAGGGGTTGAGTCAAGTTACAGAGCTATTTCTGCATTCATAGATGGTAGGCCTGTTATCCGGAGCTTGGACAGAAGTGGCTTCTATTGAATTTGGGAGAAGCTCCTGAGGGTTCACTGGGCAGCTTTCTGTGTGAACTTGACTGCTTTCAGGGCTATGGTTGAGGAGGAATGAAGCAGAAATAAAAGGTTGCAGTCATAACTGAGAGCGATAGGTCTGTTATGGGGACATTGATGAGTATGTCACCTCCTAGTCCTTTTAGTACATGAATCTCGTTGCAGGAACATGGCTAAATGGAGCTACCTTGGAATTGACAGGAGTATAGAGCATCTGTTCTACCTCTGGGACTACGATTGGTGAGCCTGCACCCTGAGTGTATGCTTCACTTTCCAAAAGGTCCCTGTTGGTCTTCAGCTCCACACAGATTTTACAACCACCTGTAAGAACACCAAAGCTCCACAAAGGCAATTTTGTCTGTTATGGCTGCCCAATCATTATTTCTATGGTGAGAGATGAGCTGGTGACTTCTTCTGCCATCTTGGTAACACATCACATGCTTAGGGGAAGCTTTAATTTCCATTTCTGAATATGTATAAAAATCTAAAATGAAGTATAAATGTAATTTAGCAGTGAATTAAAAAACAAATATATCATGAAAAATTAATGTAATAGAAAAAGGGCCAATGTGAGAAAATCCACTAATATAATCATCATATTAAAGGAGTCATGAAGAAATAGCAATTGTTTCATTTAAATAGCAAAAAGCACTTACTAAAAACACTCATTTAAAGAAAACTCCTAAGGAAACAGGAATAAATGAAACTTCTTTAAGCTGATTCATTCATCAACATTAAGCCTCATTCATGAAGTAATTATGGCAAGAAAAACAATCAAATTGGGAAGAGAATAGTGAAGGACTAATGATGGGCATGAACTTATTCCAAAATAACCACCAGAAAGAGAATATTTATTTGAGATATAAAAAGAGTAAAAAATACCTTGTTTTTTAAATAACCCGAATACAGGGAAGAGCCTTAATGATTCACATCATATGAAATGTAAGTTTTTAAAAAGCAGAGGTTCTGGATGATGAAGCCAAAAGGAAAGAGAATGGCATCCTTGAGTGACTGATGATAAAGAAGAGGAGGGATAATTTAGAGTCCTGCAAGACTAAAAAGAAGGAAAACAATGATTCACAATTATTCCTCTTCAAACAAAACAACAAACCAATCCAAACAAATCAAAATAAAACAAAATCCAAGAAACAAACATTATGAAGAAGCAAAGAATTTCTCTGAAAACAAAACAATAGAGCCATGTCACTAGATCATAGGAGCCAACATGAGAGACTTATCAGTAGCTATGTTAGAATAATTTGAACAGCAAAGTAGATAATATGGTATCTGTTGATAAGCCATGGTTAAAGTAAATATAGATGATTAAATACCTCATATAAATAAGTACAAAATGGAGAAGATCATTTTTATACATAGAAAAATTGCTAATTATAGAAGTGGATTCATTCCTCTTCAAGAGTTAGAGCTTCACCCCCCCACCCCCTTTCTTTGGTACCAAGGCTTGAACTCATGACCTTACACTTATGAGGCAGGCATAGTGCCACTAAGCTAAATCCCCAGCCCTTCCCCCTCTTCTTTTGAGTAAGGTCTGGACTGTAGGATTTGCTTCCAATGAATAAGTGTAGAAAATAAAACAGTAGGACTTTCCAGTGGAAAAACCTGGTAGGCACCATCTTAACCAAGTAATCAAATTTAACATCACCAAGAATGTTATGTGGATATTTTGTACCTCCAGTGTGGTGCGATGAGACATTTAAATGTTGTGGTATTCTTGTCTAGTTGTGTTGGCTCTTTGAAAGCTCCGACCCAGTTCAATTTGAGAAAGACATCAGTGAAATTAAAATTGAGGGACAATTTTCAAGATATCTATCTGACCATTACTAATTGGAACTGTCAAAGTCATGAAAAAATAGGAAATACTAAGAAGCTCTTGTAGACCAGAGAAGAGATAAGAAAAGCAATGTGGTATTGTAGATTGAATCTTTGAACCAAAAATGTACTAATGGAAAACTTAGTGAAATTCAAAGTAAGCCCAGAGTTCACTTACTAGGAAAATACCAGTGTAGCCTTTTAATTTTTATAATTTTTGTTGAGGTGAAGCTGAGAGGATTGGGATGACATATACAGAAATGCTCTAAACTGACTGCAAATTTTTGGGGAATCTAAAATTATTCTAACATAAATAAGAAATGTATAAGAAAAGTGTCTCACTAAAACCCATGCAGTAAAGGGAACTAGACTTTGCTCACTGATAAAATATGGTTTAGGAATTAGGAATGCAGGAGACTATACCAAATTCACAAAATAAGTAGAAAAGGGCTGGCTAAATCTATATAAAAGTTACTGGATTGGAAAACCAAACCACTTTATCTAATGATGATTTATTCCCAGAAAGAAAGGAAAACTGTAAGGTAATACTGTAAACTGATGAAACATATTTAAGTAAGCATTTGCACACAAGAAAATTTATTTTGAATCAGAAATGCAAAAAATAAAAAAGAAATGGACAAAACCACAAAAAGAAATAAAAAGAGAGTACATTAAATTTAGCAAAGAACTAGAAATAGAAGAAAAAAAAGACCGAATCATTTCATAAAGACTGTTATAAGTTTTCTAAGGAAAAATAAATACAAAAGGAAATTTAATAAGGAACACTGAATGTATCAGTCAGTATTTACCAGAAAAACAGATATAGGATAAGATATACAAATATATATTAATTTACAAGATTGGCTTACAATGGCCACCCACGGAGTCATTTGAGGAAGAGTGCAGAGGGTCTGTCTGCACACTGGAGACTGATGGATTTAAGTGAAGGTCTAGAGCTCACAGCCATGTCCTGTGAACATCTGTATCAGGAGGCTGATGTGTCTGTGGTGGGAGGCTGAAGAGTCCACACCAGAAGGAAGGCTGAAGGACCCATACCAGATGCTAGAGTCTGCACTGGGAGCCCAGAGATGACATCCAAGGTGAAGGCAAAGATTAGAGCTTCTCTGAAGAAACAGAAGCAGATCCGTCCTTCCCAATTTCCCCTTTATATCATCCAGGAGACCAGCTGCCCTAAGGTGAGTCTTTCACGCCCTGGGATGTGGAATTGCTGAGCTGATTTAGTTAAGCTTCTCTTAACTAAACTTCTCAAGCTGATAAAATCAACCATCATACTGAAGAAAGGCGAACAACAACCAATAGAATAAAAATGAGACAAAGATAGATGTAAAAAGGCTCAGAAAAGAAGTAGTTTGAAGACAAAGAAGAAATAATAAATGTTTAATTAAAACCTTAAGAATGGGAATCAGAGCAACATAAGAGAATATTTAGAACTATAGTCAAAGAAACATTTTCAGAAATAAAAGATGTATATCTATATAACGGTCTCCTAGATGCATGTGTAAATTAATTGGGGAGGAAAAAATGGCAATAGCATAGTAGAGATTGGCAGTAAGATTCAGCCTCTCTGGACATGGAATGGAAAACCAACTTGGTGAGGAGAAAAAGTAGATCTCAGGAATCAGAAGAGAGTTGACAGAAAAACTGGAAACTACAGAGAAGTTGGGGAAATTTAATACAACACAGAGAAAAGTATGAGGCTCTCTGAAAAGCTGACCCTGGCTCCTGGAGAGAGAGTCCTGTCTCTTCAGACACAGGTAAGCATGAAGATGGTCACTAGATACAGGGAGAAACAGCAAACCAGGCCAGCAGCACTGGCCCCAAGAAAAGCCCACACCTATTGTAGACTGCAAAATCAGAATGGGATTTTTCTCTGAAAGTGACTGCATGGTAGATTAAAGTTGGAGAAGAAATCCACTGCAACATCCGTATTTGAGAGGGTTTAATCAGGGGCCATTTGAGAAGAGGTTACTTATTTAAGACTGAGCCACAGAACTAGTACAGAACAATTATACAGTACTTCAGTGACTGGGTAGAAGACAGTTGTGAGAGGCAGTCAGAGAGGGAAGCTAACATCTCCTGAAACCAAAACCAGACAAAGATTCAATAAAAAAAGGAAACTACATGCTGATATTTTTAGTGAACATAGAGACAAAAATGTTCTACAAGTTACTGGCAAATAAAAAAATCATCAAAAAGGTAATATGTAATGACTAAGTAGACTTCATCCCTAGGATTAAAAGTTGTTTCAACATATATAAATTAATAAATGTAATACATGGCATAAACCAAGGCGGGAACAAAGTTCATCAGATCATCTCAGTAGGTAGAGAGACAACCTTTGACAAAATCCAACATCTACTCATGATAAAAATCCTGAAGATAAGAGGGATAGAAAGCCCTTATCTCAAACTGATAAGAGCAATTTATAACAAACTTACGGCCACCATAATATTAAATGGGGAAGAGCTGAAAGATTTCTCTGAAAATCAAGAGAAAGATAAGGCTGCTCACTATGACTACTCCTGATCAATATATAATAGAACTCAGGACATTAACCTAAGTATTCAGACAAGCAGAAGAAATAAAAGGGATATGTATAGAAAAAGGAAAAAGTCAAACTGTCATTATTTACAGATGATATAATCATTTAAATAGATGACACAGTATAACAAAATTCAGTGATATACTAATGTCTTAGTTACTTTCTTGTTGCTGGAACAAATACCCAACACCCACAAATTAAGGGAGGAAAGGTTTATTTTAAGTCACAGTTTGTAGATGTCTCAGACCATAGTTGACTGGCTCCAATGCAGGGCAGCACTGCAGAGGAGAGGGGGTAGCACACTTCCTTCTTTTCCTTTTTATTCCATCTAATCCTATTGGTAGATTGGTAGGTGCCATCCACAAGCAGGATGGGTCTTCTCTCTGCAGAAAATCTATCATCTACCCCCCCAGAATTATGGTACACCAATCAGTGGATTGATCCAGTATCATACACCCATGAACCAGTCACTCTCCAAAGCCCTACCTATAAGCACACGAGGTTTTGTGGGGGGACATTTAGATATAAACTGTAATATACAAAATCAACACACAAAAAATCCATAGCACTCTTAAACATCAATAATGAATCCACCAAGACAACAATCAGCAAAACATTCCCATTCACAACAGCTTCAAAAAAATTCTTAGACTTTAACCTAAGCAAGGAAGTAAAAGCTCTGTAGCATGAAAACTATAGAACTCTGAAAAAGAAGATCCAAGATGACCTTAAAAAATGGAAAGATATCTCTTGCTCCTAGATAAGTAGAACCAATATTTTCAAAATGGCCATTCTTCCAAGACTGACATACAGATTCAATGCAACCCCAATAAAAATGCTGACACTACTTCTCACAGTACTAGATAATATGATTCTAAAATTCATATGGAACCAGAAGAGACCCAGAATAGCTAGAGTAATTCTGGGAACAAGAACAAAGCAAGAGCAAATTGCAATCCTGGATTTCAGGTTATATTACCAAACTACAGTGACATAAACACCATGGGCTGGCGCAACAGACATGTGGGTCAGTGGAACAGAATAAAAGATACAGAACTAACCCCAGGTTGATTCAGCTGTTTGATCTTTGACAAAGGGGGCAAAAACATGCTGGAGGAAAGGGAGCCCCTTTAACAAATGATGATGGGAAAACTGGCCATTCAAAAGCACATTGAATCTAGACCATATTTCTAAACTAAAATTAAAAAAATCGTGTTTTCATAAATCAATCATAAATATTTTTATACTTTCATAAATCATATTACTAAACTAAAATTAAAAGGGGTTAAGGTCCTAATATTAAAACAGAAATAATCTACTGGAAAATTAAATAGGTAAAAGTTCTCAAGAACATAAGCATAGGCAAGGACTTTCTGAAAAGAACCTCAATTTCACCAGAAACAACTCCAAGAATCTACGCAGGGGATTTCATCAAATTAAAAACTTCTGCACAGCAAAGGAAACAGCTAACAGAGTGAAAAGACAACCTACAGAATGAGAATCTTTTTTCCAGCTACTCCTTGGGCAGAGGACCAATATCTACAATATATAAGGAACCGAAAAATCCCTAGATTCCCAAAATCGAAGACCCATCAAAAACTGAGCAACTGAAATGAACAGACACTTCTTAGAAGAAGTGTAAATGGCCAATAAATACATTAAAAATATTCTATATCTCTGGCCATTAGAGAAATACAAATTAAAGACAATACTGAAATTCCATCTTACTCCAGAAAGAATGACTATCATTAAGAAATCAACTAATAACAAATTCTGATAAGAACATGGGAATAAAAAATATTTATTTGTTCATCTTTGACAAAGGAGCTGACCATCCCCACTGGAGGAAAGATAGCCTCTTTAATAAATGGTGTTGGAAAAACTGGATCTCAACATGCCAAAGATTAAAACTAGACCCTCATCTTTCACCATGCATTAAATTAAAATCCAAGTGATTAAAGATCTAAATATTAAAATAGAAACACTAAACTTGCTGGAAGATAAGTTAGGCAGAACTCTTGAAGACATTGGCATAGGAAAAGATTTTATGAAGAAATCCTCAGTAGCACAGGAACTAGCACAAAGAATCAACAAGTGGGATCTCATCTTATTAAAAAGCTTCTGCACTGCAAAAGAAACCATCAGCAGAACTAAGAGACAGCCTACAATAAAGGATTACCAGCTGCTCCTCAGACAAAGCACTATGATCTAGAATATATAAAGAACTCAAAACAATCAGCCTCCCCAAATATAAAGACCCGATTCAAAAATGGGCATCTGAAATGAACAGACATTTCTCAAAGTAAAAGCAGCAAGTAAATATATGAAAAAATGTTCCACATCACTGGTCATTCAAGAGATGCAGATGAAAACAACACTGAGATTCCATCTCACCGCACAAAGAATGGTTGCTACCAAGAAATCAAACAATAACAAATGCTGGTGGGGAACCCTTCTCCATTGTTGGTGGGAATGCAGACTGATGCAACCACTATGGAAATCAATACAGAGATACCTCAAAGATCTGGGACTAGAGGTTCCATTTGACCCAGCCATCCCTCTGCTGGGTATCTTTCCAAAATAATTAAAAGAAGCATATCACAGTGATACATGTGCACCTGTGTTTATAGCAGCACAGTTTGTAATAGCTAAAGCTTGGAAACAGCCCATTTGCCCATCAGTTGGAGATTGGATAAAGAAGATATGGTTTTTCTATAAAATGGAATACTATTCAGCCATAAAGAATGAGAAATTAGATTCATTCATAGGAAAATGGATACATATTGAAGATATACTCCTAAGTGAAATGAATAAGTTACATGTGTAAATACCAAATAGTTTCTCTGGTGTGAAAAACTTTAATAGTACATAAGATCTTAATGAGATAGTTGACAATGTGAAATAGGAAGAAAAGGGCTAAAGGTGTAGGGAAAGTGGGAAGGGTAGGGGAAAGGTAATAAGGGAAAAGAAAAAAAATAGGAGAAAATGAAAAAATGGAAATAAAGTGTTTGTAAATGGGGAGGATAGGAGGGGGTGAAGGAAGGGCAGGGACAAGGGAAAAAAATGAGAACCAATACCTGTCATGTAAAGGTACAAGATCCCCATAATGAATGTAACTGTACTACTGTATATCTAAAATGTACCAATAAACTCAATTAAAAATATTTATTTGTGGGACTATAAAATAGTACAAACAAAATGGAAATCGGTATGAAGTGTCCTCAAATAACTAAACCAGAAATTCCATTTGACCCAACTATTATCCCTCTAGGTATCATCTCTAAAGAGTAAAAGACATTATATTGCAGTGATGTATGCATATCCATGTTTCTAGCAGTCCAATTTGTAATAGCTAAATGTAAGAGGTGTGCTCTATGTCCATCAACAGATGAATGGACAAAGGCGTATAACACTGATACACAATGGTGTACTTCTTTTCTAGAAAGGCTAAATAAATCTTTTTAGGAAAATGGGTGTACTTTGAGACCATAATGTTAAATGAAATAAATTGGACAGATAAACTTAAAAGCCACATTTTTTAATATGATAGGCCCAAAGTATAAATAAGTTAAGATCAGAGTAAAAAGTAGAGAATAGGAAACAGGAATATAGACTGTTTGCAGAATGAAAGGGGACTATGGGATGGAAGGAGGGAAGTGAAAGGAAGTGAAGGGAAAACGGTTGATAAAAGAATTAAGGGGTTGGGGATTTAGCTCAGTGGTTCCATTGCCTGCTTTGTAAGCACAAATACCCAAGTTCAATCCCCAGTACCAAAAAAAAAAAAAAAAAAAAAAAAAAAAAAATAAATATTGTTTTATAAC
>NW_022900921.1:33296250-33321396 GCF_012274545.1 Fukomys damarensis | reverse complement strand
TGTTTTTTTTTTTTTTTTTTTTGTACCAGGGATTGAACTTGAGACCTTGTGCTTGCAAGGCAGGCAGCGGAACCACTGAGCTAAATCCCCAGCCCTTCTCCTTTTTGATGACAAGAAATATTAGAATAATTTTGTATACTGCTGGAAATAATCCAGTAGAAGAGGAGGACTGATGATACAGGAGAGTTATGGGATCCCATAGTTCTGTGATGGTGTGAGAATTGTCCTTAGAAAAGCCACTTTCCTGGTTGTAACAGACACACTGTAGAAGGTGCACACCTGGCTTGCTGGCAAGGGTGCCATGGTGAGGAAACATTGTGAAATGTGAGGTAGCATCAACATATGATGCTGAGAGTGAGGTGGGGAATTTGTGAGCACAGATAAATATATTATGTTAGTGTTAGAAAATTAGAAGTCAAGTTTACTATAGAAATGGGAAGAGTTGTGAAATAGTTGAGATTCCATTTGCAGTACAGTATAAAGATGAGTTAAAAGTGAAATCATTTACCATTTCCTGGTTCTTTATTTGAAATTGTCTGGCAATATTAAGCTGTTTGGGTGCAGGCACAGAAGAAAAATGAATAGTTGCTTTTCATCTGGAGAGTGGGTGGGTTTCCAGGGCGGATGTTTCCAGGTGGGCATAACTGAAGACAAGGAGGCTGGGAATTGATGAAGTTTGTAAAGATACAATTTAGTGGTAGAATAGGTCATCCAATCTGAATAAAGGAGGAAAGCGAATGGAAGGTGAAGTTATAGCTGGAAGCAAATGTTTTAGGACCAGTGGATTAGAATTATGTTGGTGTTGAGACATGGTTATGGTGGCTTGTGGTGGTCATAAGCACTTATGCTAGCAAGAATGATTTGGACCAGGGATACATTTATCAGGGTGGGTGGAAGGGTTTGGTTAAAAGTAACTAAGGAGGCTTTTACTGGAGTTTGAATCATGATAGAATATGTTCTGATAATTTTATAAAGGAGTGTGAATTTGATTCACAATATTTGGGGGCAAGAAATATAATATTACTTTTTTTCTATACTGAATCATAGTTGACCCCGAGTACTCATATGCCTATCTGGTAAGAGATGAGATTTCCATTCTCTGGGGTTATGCAAGAATGGGGGTTTCTAATACTGGCCAGGAAGTTGGGGAGGACCTCTTGGGCTCTATGTCATTGTTGCTGATGAGCTGCTTCTAGTCCAGATCAGGTTCTGCTTGAATTTATAAATTATTCTACCTAAAAATTTATTTGATTTGCTCTCAGTTCTTCCCTGTGAAGTTTAAACAAGACATCTTAGGCTTGTGTCCACAGGTTTATCCCCTGGGAATGTACTTTTCGGCTTTATGAGAAAGTTCTCGTACCTCCTGGGATGCAGAGTCAGATGGGGCCCTGGTCTCTGCCATTGGCAGAAACTATTTCTACTTCAATTCTCCAAGTCTTCACAAATCCTTGTCACCTTGAAATTGGGAAAACTCCTCCCATCTCACCCCCGATACCAGGGATCGAACCTAGGACCTTGAACTTGTCAGGCAGGCGTGGTGTCACTAAGCTAAATCCCCAGCCCTAGGAAAACTTCATTTTTAACTCTTCATTCTCACAGATGTAGTCTTTTGAAACAATTAGGTTTATCCTTTGTAAGGAGGACACATATGGTTCTCTGTGAGGCAGATGAGAGGAAAGAGTTCACTTCCATCCATCACAAGGTCATAGGGACATTTTCAATTATTTTCATCTGTTTTTGGAGGTGAGTAGGTACTCAGCTTGTTAGGTCAACACTTCACCCATGGCATGGAGGCATCCAGAACCATTGCTCTTTCTGCCTTTAAGGGTCCATATGATTGGGTTGAAGTACTATAGGGTGACAAGTGGCACTGATTCCTCAAACAGGGAGGGTCGTCATAGTTTCAATATCTGTCTTTCCACCCTTACACCAGCACTCCAGGCAGAGCTGTGGGAACATGAAAGACTTCCCCAAAACACGACTCTGGGAGTTCTCCACCAGCATGCAAATCACTTAACACCCAACAGTTGCTTTCACAGTCACACTGTCATGGTGCCCAGAGTAATCATTTCCGTTCCCACCACTGGGTGGGTGTGAGAACTGGCTCATTTTAAAACGTATGACTAATGAGCACGTATCGGGATGATGCATCTGGTATTGATGGACTGATTTGAAATGATGGCAGTGCAGTTGAGACCTGGGAACACAGCTTATGGGCAACATACTGGGTCTTCGTGGCTTTCTGCCTGGGGGAGTCGGTGGTGGGAGGGGAAGGTTTTCAGTGTCTCCTGTTTCACTCAGTATATGTTCCCGATTCAGAGCATTTAACTGAAAGAATTCCAGGCATATTTGTTGACAAATTAATTTGTCTCAGAAAACTGAAGCCTTCTGTTCTCTGCAAAATACAAGTAAGGTAGCACTAACTGGTTTTGTGTAGGACCAGCCCGTGGTTATTCTACCTAATATCCCTTTGTTTTGATTTGTCTTAGGAAGTGTGAGGAACATTGACTCCCTGAAAAGAATAAATGAAGATTACATTGATGAAATAAAATGTATGTTCAGCAATCCCCTTCAATAGTTAAGAATAGTGAACATAAGATATTACCTAATAAATGCAACATATAACAAAAGTGTACTTTAATGCCCTGTTATATGCTAATTCAGAGTCAAAAGTCTTATAAATAAAAGAACTAGAAAGAGCTAGAGAAAAAGAGGAAAAAAGAAATAAATTATACTCACCACCATATGCTTTTTATTATGGAATTTAAAAATATTTTTTTAAAGTATTCATTTTTTACCTCTCTTTTTGGCCTATTCTGTCTCTCTTTTGGATGGCTTAGAGACTTAAATTTGAACAAAATCCACATTTTGTAAATAAAAAAATGAATGTTATTTTTTTTCTGCTGTATATTATTTATTTGGTTTGGATTTGTATGATTTTTGTTACATATATTGACCAATAGTATTACTTGAGGGCTTTCTAGAAATAGGCTGTAACCTGCATTATATCTCTGTTTACTATTGTTGCCATAACAACTTAACACAAACTAGGTGAATTAAACAACACAAATTTATTATCATAGTTCTGAAGGTCAGAAGTCCAAAACTATTGTAAAACCCTGGTGCTTGGGCTTAAATGGGTGTTGGTAGGTCTGCATACTTTTTGAGGGGGAGGGTGTCCCAATGATTTCATGTTTTTGCCTCTTCCATCTTCTAGAAATTCCTCATATTTCTTGGATTGTGGCCCCTTGTTCTACTCTGAAACCAGCAACATTATATCACTCTGATTTTTCTTTTATAGTCACATCTCTGTCTTACCACAGCCAGGCCTTGTACTTTTAAGGGCTTCTGTGATCACATTGGTCTCTCCTGGATAGTCCAGGCTGATGTCATTTCAAGGTCAGCTGATGAACAGCATCTTAGTTTTCATTGCCATGCAACACAACACATCACAGTTTCTAGAAGTCATGATGTTGATGTTTTGGGGGCCATTATTTTGAGTAGGTCATCATTATGCTGATGACAATTCCTCTCTGCTTAGAGTAATTAGATAATTTCCCCCTTTGAATCTACCAGAACATTTCCTATCGTTCCTACCAGATTTGTCTATGACAAAGATTGTACCAGGACATTGCGGCCTTATACGTGAGTCACTGTTATTTTTTGGAGGACTCACTTCTCTTAGCCAAAATTCCATACATATTTTCAAAGATTGTTCTAGAATTTTTGGTCTACTTTAGTAACAGTAAATATAATTTATATCTTATTTTAGTGAGGGCTCTTAGTGTTTTTCATCTAATGATATTTGAAATTAGAGTCTTTGTGTTTCAGTAAAAGCAAGAAGAGAGAAGATCCATTATGAGAGATAGATTTAATCTAAATTTCTGGCTTTGGGCTTCTAGATAGTGTCACACTCTATTGAGAGTAAGAATGTCTTGCAGAGATTACTGTTATCATTTGAATATAAACCAATCCTTCCAAATAAAAATGTTAATATTAGTGATTTGGTTACATTGTCTCTGGTTCAGAACTTTTACTTCTTTTAGCCCCAGTAGTATCAAATATAATAAGGCAAATGGAAATTCCCTTGCTATTGTTACCTTCCCTGTCTTCCTGTCCTGTATCATATCCATCTCTACCCAGCAAATCAGGGCTGAGTGCTGTGGGGTAACTAGTTCTCTTTATTAAAACTCTGGGTGCCATTTCATTTTTGCCTTCTTATTTCTACCTCAGTACCCACAAAGAGTATTTTGTTTAACACAGTGGAAATTAGATATATCAGGAAGGATAATTACTTTTATTCAAGGACTGAAGTCAGTATTCATCTCTAGCTCAGTCAATCTGAAGAGAATAATTATTCTTCCAACGTGATGAAGATTAAAACTTGGTCATTATAGTGTTGAGAATTGAACTCCTCTCACTGTTTTGTAGTAGGTGGCTCATGCTTGGAACACATTCTTAGAATGTTGTTTGGTTGTGGCCAAAGTATTAGCAAAGTGGTGGCTGACACATTAGCAAAAGGGTGATTCATAATACTAGATTTTTTGCATGATCATGTCTAAAAACCTTGATGTTTTGTTACAGGTTTTTGAAAGATCAGACATAGAAAAGTGCACTGGGGAAATAAACTTTTTCTGATTCCTATCTCTAACGCTTTCTTTCCTCTTCCTAGATAATATCTTGTGTAGATGCTATCCCTTTTAGTCACACTTGAATTGTCTTTTAATAAACGAACATCAATATTTTGCATCATATGATTAAAACTTTCCTTTCATAGGCTCAGGCCTTACTCAGTCTTCTACTTAGAAGGCCATCTCTTCATTTATTCTCTTTTCCTGTTTATCCTACTTGGCAGTTGCAGAGAGAGAGAGAGAGAGAGAGAGAGAATTAGGGGTGAAATACAAAGTTCTGTTTGTATTGTCCAAATCCCAGCTTTTCCTTTCTTTTCTGCTTTCATACTAGGATACAGGAGATGAGGTTGTTTGTACTGACCAGAAATTTATCTCATAGTTTTGGAGGACAAAAAGTCTAAAATCAAAGAGTGGCATGTGGTGAAGGCCTTCTTCCTGCCCCATAGATGCAGGAAGGAAGCACATGAATGAGAGACAGAGGAAAGAAGGCTGAATTTGTTCTCCCCCCCCATTGAATTTATTGGTACATTTTAGGTATACAGTACAGTTACATTCATTATTGGGATCTTGTACCTTTACATGACGGGTCTTGGTTCTCATTTTTCACCCTTGTCCCTGCCCTCCCTTCACCCCCTTCGCTCCCCCTTTACAAACACTTCATTTCCCATTTTTCATTTTCTCATATTTTTTTCTTTTCCTTTATTAGCTTTCCCCTACCCTTCCCACTTTTTCTACACCTTCAGACCCTTTCTTTGTGTTTCACATTGTCAAGTAAATCATTAGAATCTTATGTACTATTATAGTTTATTCACACGAGAGAAACTGTTCGGTATTTACACATGTGTGACTTATTTCACTTAGGAGTATATCCTCAATATGTATCCATTTTCCTTGTATGAATCTAATTTCGCATTTTTTATGGCTGAGTAGTATTCCATTTTATAGAAAAAGCACAGTTTCTTTATCCAGTTTCCAACTTATGGGCAAATGGGCTGTTTCCAAGTTTTAGCTGTTACAAACTGTGCTGCTGTAAATATAGGTGCACATATATCACTTTGATATGATTCTTTAAATTCTTTTGGAAAGATACCCAGCACAGAGATGACTGGGTCAAATGGAACCTCGAGTTTCAGCTCTTTGAGGTATCTCCATATGGATTTCCATAATGGTTGCATCAATCTGCACTCCCACCAACAATGGAGAAGGGTTCCTTTTTCCCCACAACCCTGCCAACATTTGTTGCTCTTATACACAAATAACAGACTCACTGAGACAGAAATTAGGGAAACAATTCCTTTCACAATAGCATCCAAAAAAAATGAAGTATCTAGGAATCAATCTAACAAAAGAAGCAAAAGACCTCTACACTGAAAACTATAGCACTCTGAAAAAAGAGATCAAAGAGGATATAAGAAAATGGAAATATATCCCCTGTTCCTGGGTAGGAAGAATCAACATAGTGAAAATGGCCATACTACCAAAACTGCTATGCAGATTCAATGCAATGCCAATTGAAATTCCAACACTATATTTCACAGAACTAGAAAAAAGAATCCAAAAATTCATTTGGAACCATAAGAGACCTAGAATAGCAAAAGCCATCCTAGGCAGCAGACACATGGCAGTGGGTATAACAATTCCCAATTTGAAACTATACTACAAAGCCACTGGGATAAAACAGCATGGTACTGGCAAAGAAACAGATCTGAGGGTCAGTGGAACAGATTAAAAAGACACAAAAAACAAATCCAGATGTACTCAGTTACATCATCTTTGACAAAGGAGCTGACCCACTGGAGGAAAGATAGCCTCTTTAATAAATGATGTTGGAAAAACTGAGTCTCAACCTGCCCAAGATTAAAATTGGACCCTTATCTTTCATCATGCACTAAATTAAAATCCAAGTGGATTAAAGATCTAAATACTAAAACAGAAACACTGAACTTGCTGGAAGATAAGTTAGGCAGAACTCTGCAAGACATTGGCATAGGAAAAGACTTTATGAACAAATCCTCAGTAGCACAGGAACTAGCCCAAAGAATCAACAACTGGGGCTGCGACCACCCGGCGGTGTGCGCGCGAGCTCCCGGCCTGCGCGACAACAGACCAGGAAGGCCCCAAGGACCCCGGAGGGGGTTTCTTCAGCTGCCTGCCTGCCTGCCTGCCTGCGATCACCCGGCAGCGTGCGCATGAGCTCCCGGCCTGCACAACAACAGACCCAGGAAGGAAGGTAGCCGCGCGGGCGCCCTTGAAACAGCCACACGACACCCCCCCCCGTTCTCAAAACTCCTGATCGGGCCAGTCCTTAGACCAACTCTGCAGAGGCATAGGTTCCCATGAAGGGTAGTTTTCTGAGCTCCCAACTTTGAACATCTTTAAAGAAAGGGCTGGGGAAACCTGTAATAGAACTGAGTGGAGTTCAACCCTGAGGGTAAGGAAACTAAAGTTAGGCCTTGTAGATTGTGTTCAGTCTCAGTCGTGAGGAACAGCCATTGGCTAGCTAAGACCAGGGGATTGGGTTCCGCATATGACTGTGCATGTGGTATAATATGAGATCAGAGATAGCCTGAAAGAGGACCTTCAAATTCTTTTTCTTTCCCTCTCTCTTGTCTCTTTTTTCCTCTTTCCACCCTAAAATTTCTTTCTTTTTTCTGTCCTGTCTCTCCAACTCAGTCTCTTGCTCCACCATAGTGTCCCTCATCTCCCTTTTTATTCCAGTTCCTGAAGAACTCAGACTTCTTTTTTTATTTTTTGTTTTTAGGACGGGTTTCTCTTTATGTTCTTTTCTCCAGTCATTTTACCTCACTCATGGCTCTGTACCTTCAAGGGAAGGCAAGCGCCTGTTACTGTTAAGGGGATATATTCCTGTCCTTATTCCTGCACTCTCTCTATCCCCCCTGAACTTAATAGCTTTGTAAAGATAGTAAGGTAATTCTACAACCTCTGGATTCACTTCAAACCTGCTCTAATTCTTTCACTTATCTAATCCTCTTGTTCTAAGTCGAACCCCCCATCCTAAATGGTAAAGATGCCATATTGAAAAGAATATTCACTGCAAACATACTATGAGCTGCTTCTTGAAATTAATCTAATTCACATGAGTTAAAGGTGATACATTAATGACTACCATAAGTGGTCAGTTGGCAAGCTGTGCCTGATCCTATTGGGCTGCTGAATGTATCAATTGGGACAAAGAGTGGTGATTGATTTAAAGAGTTGTTTTCTCTGATATTATGAAAACGAGAATGTCTATGAGTCATAAGATACTCAAAAGCTAAAACGCAACTATATTAGGAAGATTTAAGTAATACCCAGAAATTAAAGAAGGACAACCCAACAATAAAAATAAAAATGAGAAAACACTTAAGCAAGACACAAAAACAAATATCCAGTTCACCAATAGCAAATAGTAGGACAAATGAGGATGAAAAGTCTGATAGTGAACCAACAGGACTCCCTGGACCCATAGCACAGGAGGTAACAAAATTGATCAATCAGGCTCTAGAAAAATTCAAATCAGAAATAATTTCCCAGCTAGCCAGAGAGATGATGAGCAAAATAGAAGTCATGATTCGAGACTCTAGAGCAGAAACTGAGAAAAAAATAGATGAGCTCAAGACTGTGATAGAAGCCATGAAGACTCAGCATAAGAAAGACATGGAAACAATGAATGCCCAACAGAGGAAAGAAATGGAATCCATAAAACAGATTCAAACAGATATCCAGGAGATTAAAAACTCTATTGAAAGTGTACGAAACAGAATAAAAGATTGCGAAGATAGAATTTCAGATATAGAAGATAGGATAGCAGTCAGTGACCGTGAAAAAAGAGGTCTATTAAAAACAGTAAGGGATCATGAGAAATCAATCCAACAACTCCTAGACGATACAAAGAAAAATAACATAAGACTGATAGGAATTCATGAAAAAACAGGAGAAAACACAAATGATATAAAAAAGCTCTTCACAGAATTAATGACAGAAAACTTCCCAAACAGAAGGGAAGAATTAGACATACAGATAAGTGAGGCATATAGAACCCCAACTAGCCACGATCAAAAAAAATCTACACCTAGACATATAATAATCAAGATTCCAGAAATCCAACAGAAAAACAAAATACTACAAGCAGTAAGAGAAAAGAAACAAATCACATGCAAAGGGAAGCCCATTAGAATCACAGCAGACTTTTCAACACAAACCCTTAGGTCAAGGAGAGCCTGGAGTGAGGTATTCCAAGTCCTAAAAGAAAAGAATCTCCAACCTAGACTTTTGTATCCTGCAAAACTCTCTTTCAAAATAGATGGGGAAATAAAATACTTCCACGACAAAGAGCACCTGAGAAATTTCATGAACACCAAACCAGCACTGCAAGGAATTCTAAACAATATCCTAGAAAAGGACAACGAAATTCACAATAACATGAGGCCCAACAGACCAAATCAAATAGGCAAGGCAAGAAACTAAAAGGAGATGGGAGAAAAAGTAAAAAGAGTCAACAAATGGACAAAAACATGACAAGAATAAGTCAAAATATATCAGTTGTAACCATCAATGTTAATGGCCTCAATTCACCAATCAAGAGAAACAGATTGGCAGAATGGATTAAGAAGCAAAATCCAACAATATGTTGTATACAAGAAACACACCTAGTGCAAAAGGAAGTCCATAGACTGAAAGTGAAAGGATGGAAAACAATTCTCCATGCGTCAGGAGTCCAGAAAAAAGCAGGGGTAGCAATCTTATTCTCAGATAAAGTAAATTTCAAACCAAAACTCATTAAGAGAGACAAAGAAGGACACTACATCCTTGTAAAGGGAACAATTCAAGAGGAAGAGCTGACAATCATAAACATATATGCACCAAATATAAATGCCCCCAACTATATAAAACAAATATTAAGTAACATGAAAAACCAAATAAGCACTAATACAATTGTAGTGGGGGATTTAAATACCCCACTATCACAAATTGACAGATCTACTAGGCAGAAAATCAACAATGAAATAATAGAACTGAACCAAGCTTTGGAACACATGGACTTAATAGATGTTTATAGAGTATTCCACCCCCAAAAACCAGAATATACATTCTTTTCGGCTGCACATGGATCATTCTCCAAAATAGACCACATACTGGCTCACAAAACAGGTCTAAATAAATGCAAAAAAATTGAAGTCATCCCCTGTTTATTATCAGATCATAGTGCAATCAAACTAGACATCAATAGCACAAGAAACTATAGAAACTTCACAAGCACATGGAAACTGAACAACACTCTCCTAAACAATCAATGGATTACAGAGGAAATTAAAGAAGAAATTAGACAGTTTTTACAAATAAATGAGAATGCCAATACAACATACAGGAATCTTTGGGACACAATGAAAGCAGTTCTACGTGGAAAATTCATAACATTGAATGCCCACACTAGGAAAACAGAGCGGGCTCAAATAAACAACTTAACGATGAAACTTAGACTCCTAGAAAAACAAGAGCAAGAAAAACCCAAAGCTCGAACAAGAGAGGAAATTATAAAGATCCGAGCAGAAATCAATGCAATTGAAATTAAGAAAACGATACAAAAAATAAATGAAACAAAGAGCTGGTTTTTTGAAAGAATAAATAAAATTGACAAACCCTTAGCTAATCTTATCAAAAAAAGGAAAGAAAAGGCTCAGATCCATGCAATTAGGAATGAAAAAGGCGAAGTCACAACAGATCCGAAAGAAATCCAGAGGATCATGAACACCTACTTTGAGAACCTGTACTCTAATAAAATGGAAAACACAGAAGAAATGGACAGATTTCTAGATACTTATGAATTACCAAAGTTGAACGAAGAAGATAAAAACATTTTAAACACCCCAATCACAATCAGTGAAATTGAAAATGTAATTAAAAACTTACCAACAAAGAAAAGCCCAGGCCCTGATGGATTCACTGCTGAATTTTACAAGACATTTAGAGAAGAACTACTACCATTACTCTTCAAACTTTTCAATGAAATTGAAAGAGAAGCTATACTTCCAAATTCATTCCTGGAAGCAAGTATCACTCTGATTCCCAAACCAGAGAAAGATACAACCAAAAAGGAGAACTACAGACCAATCTCCTTAATGAATATAGATGCAAAAATCCTTAATAAGATACTAGCAAACAGAATACAGAGGATTATTAAGAAGATCATCCATCATGACCAAGTCGGATTTATTCCAGAGATGCAAGGGTGGTTCAACATACGAAAGTCAGTGAATGTAATACATTATATTAACAAAGTCAAGGACAAAAACCATATGATCCTCTCAATAGATGCAGAAAAAGCATTTGATAAAATTCAACACCCATTCATGATAAAAACCCTGCAAAAAATTGGAATAGATGGTCTATACCTCAATTTAATAAAGGCTATTTATGAAAAACCATCAGCCAACATCATATTGAATGGCCAAAAACTGAAAACCTTCATGTTAAAATCAGGAACAAGACAAGGATGCCCACTATCGCCACTTCTCTTCAATATAGTTCTGGAAACATTAGCCACAGCAATTAGACAAGAGAAAGAAATTAAAGCAATAAAGATAGGAAAGGAAGAAGTTAAACTATCATTATTTGCTGATGATATGATACTCTACATTGAAGATCCAAAAAACTCCACCAAAAAACTTCTAGACTTAATTGACAGATTCAGTAAAGTATCTGGATACAAGGTGAATACCCAAAAATCAATAGCCTTTCTATACACAAATAACAGACAGACAGAAAGAGAAATAAGGGAAAAAATTCCTTTTACAATAGCATCCAAAAAAATGAAGTATCTAGGAATCAATCTAACAAAAGAAACAAAAGATCTCTACACTGAAAACTACAGCACTCTGAAAAAAGAAATCGAAGAGGATATAAAAAAATGGAAAGATATCCCCTGCTCCTGGGTAGGAAGAATCAACATAGTGAAAATGGCCATACTACCGAAACTGCTATATACATTCAATGCAATGCCAATTGAAATTCCAACACTATATTTCACAGAACTAGAAAAAAGAATCCAAAAATTCATTTGGAACCACAAGAGACCTAGAATAGCAAAAGCCATTATAGGCAACAGTCACATGGCACCAGGTGTAACAATTCCCAATTTGAAACTATACTACAAAGCCACTGTGATAAAATCAGCATGGTACTGGCAAAGAAATAGGCCTGAGGATCAATGGAACAGACTGGAAGACACAAAAACAAATGCAGATGTACTCAGCTACCTCATCTTCGACAAAGGAGCTCACCATCCTCAGTGGAGGAAAGATAGCCTCTTTAATAAATGGTGTTGGAAAAACTGGATATCAACCTGTCACAGATTAAAATTAGACCCTTATCTTTCGCCATGCACTAAATTAAAATCCAAATGGATTAAAGATCTAAATATTAAAACAGAAACATTAAACTTGCTGGAAAGTAAGTTAGGCAGAACTCTGGAAGACATTGGTATAGGAAAAGACTTTATGAACAAATCCTCAGTAGCACGGGAACTAGCAGAAAGAATCAACAACTGGGATCTCATCTTACTAAAAAGCTTCTGTACTTCAAAAGAAACCATTAGCAGAACTAAGAGACAATCTACAATGTGGGAAAAAATTTTTACCAGCTGTACCTCAGACAAAGGACTATTATCAAGGATATATAAAGAACTCAAAACAATCAGTCCCCCCAAATATAAAGACCCGATCCAAAAATGGGCATCCGAAATGAACAGACATTTCTCATACAAAGAAGTGAAAGCAGCAAGAAAATATATGAAAAAATGTTCCACATCACTGGTCATTCGAGAGATGCAGATGAAAACAACACTGAGATTCCACCTCACCCCACAAAGAATGGCTGCTATCAAGAAATCACACAATAACAAATGTTGGCGGGGTTGTGGGGAGAAAGGAACCCTCCTCCATTGTTGGTGGGAGTGCAGACTAGTGCAACCACTATGGAAATCAATATGGAGATACCTCAAAGAGCTTGGACTGGAGGTTCCATTTGACCCAGCCATCCCTCTGTTGGGTATCTTTCCAAGAGAACTAAAAGAATCATATCACAGAGAAGTATGTGCACCCATGTTTATAGCGGCACAGTTTGTAATAGCTAAATCTTGGAAACAACCTATTTGCCCATCCGTTGGAAACTGGATAAAGAAGTTGTGGTTTTTCTATAAAATGGAATATTACTCAGCCATAAAGAGCGAGAGAATAGATTCATTCATAGGAAAATGGATACGTATTGAAGATATACTCCTAAGTGAAATAAATAAGTCACACATGTGTAAATACCAAATAGTTTCCCTGGTGTGAATATTCTGCAACAATGCATAAGATTCTAATAAGATTACTGACATTTAGAAATTTGAAGAAAGAGCTAAAGGTGTAGGGAAGGTGTGATGCGTAGGGGAAGAACAAAATGGAAAAGAAAAAAATGTGAGAGAATGAAAAGAGGAAAATAAAGTGTTTGTAGATGGGGAGGGGAGGAGGGGGTGAAGGGAGGGCAGAGGTAAGGGGAAAAATGAGAATCAAGACTTGCCATGTAAAGGTACATGATCCCAACAATGAATGTAACTGTACTGTATCCCTAAAATGTACCAATAAACTCAATAGAATTAAAAAAAAAAAGAATCAACAACTGGGATCTCATCTTATTAAAAAGCTTCTCCACTGCAAAAGAAACCATCAGCAGAACTAAGAGACAACCTACAATGTTGGAAAAAATTTTTACCAGCTGCTCCTCAGACAAAGGACTATTATCTAGAATATATAAAGAACTCAAAACAATCAGCCTCCCCAAATATGAAGACCGGATTCATAAATGGGCATCTGAAATGAACAGACATGTCTCAGACAAAGAAGTAAAAGCAGCATGTAAATATATTAAAAAATGTTCTACATCACCGGACATTCAAGAGATGCAGATGAAAACAACACTGGGATTCCACCTCACCCCACAAAGAATGGCTGCTATTAATAAATGAACTTGTTCTTTTTAAGGAACTCATACCCATGAAAATGAACCCAATAATGGCATTAATCCATTCAAGAGGGCAAGAGTTCCACTTCTTAACACTGTTGCATTGGGAATTAAGTTTCCAACACATGAACCCTGAGGGCCATATTTAAACCATAGCATTCCCTTATGAATCCTTTGGATATTTTGGTCTCTTTCCACTATGGACTACCACACCAGACCTTTTCTGGTAACTAATGCTTACAACACCCCTTCCACTAACTTTTGCTCCAATAAGAATATTTTTTGCTTACTAACATTCACCCCATATACCTTGGTATTGGATATTTCATTATTAGTTGGAATTCATACTGATTGATGTTGCCACTCTATTATTGGTTAAGCGCTTTAAATATCAACTTCTCTTCAGCATTTCTTCTTTCCCAGCATTGTGCAGGGTTCAGTCTTTATGTCTGAACTCCTCCTAAGAAGACAAAAGCTCAGTTACCTTTCATGGAATCAAGTTAGACTATGGGAAATACAATAGCATCCTTAAATTGAATGAAGCCAAGCTTTCTAGAAGATTTGTCATGAAATAGCCAGGCATCAGTTGCTGTTATGCCACCTTCCATGGAACTGGAGTGAGTCTCTCCAAGAATTTTGTAACTTCATCCTCCTATGACCACATGAAAACATCAAAGTAAGAAAAGTGAAAGAAAGGTAAATAACATGCATCATTATCTGCCCTTTGAAATTCTTGTGTAAACAATCTGTTCCCTTTTTAAAGAAGGCTTCTTTACCTTATCTTGGTAAGTTCTATAAAGACATGCAAGACACCTCTGTTAAGAAATCGTTGACACTCATCACATAAATCTTTACATTTGAGGCTTCAATCAGAACTCTGAGATGACAAGAAGAGTTCTATGGAACATTGTAACAGTTAACAGAAACCTCAGTAGTCAGAGCTGGCTGTGCAGTCATCTCACCCATTTATTGGCTCAGTATTCATCAGTGAATTCAGATCTCAAAGTCTGTCAGCCTCTGCAGGATTTCTTACAAGCAGAAAGGTGCCATGCAAAGAGGATTTTGATCTTAAATCCTACAGTCAATGAATTTACTGACCAGAGGGTGGCAGAAATGAAAACTTGGTATAAATACTTGTGACATAAGGCAAACATAATAATTATAGCGATAAGGATGCTACAAATGTGTTATAAAAATTTGGAAGAAAGAAATTTTCAGCTCAGAAAATCAATGAAGAGGTCATAGAAATATTTTTTATTAAAGAAGCTGGAATAATAGTGAATGAGCTGAACTCGAGGTTCTTAATCTGGAAATCAGCAGCAAGCACTGAAGAAAGTTCATTAATAAGCTTGTTAATATTTTTTAACTCTTGCAATGCGGTAGGCTTTGTACTATTTATATGCATATTATTTTAGTTTCATAATATATTTATGAATATGTGCCATTTCATTTCCATTTAACTGGTGAGAAAAGTGAGATCTAGCTCACATAGCTAAAAAATGGTAGATGTAGAATCTGATACCAGAGTTTTTCTGGTTTTAAGGACCAAGAAGTTAGAATCTTTCTAAAAGGCACAAACTAAGATATGAGTTCATAAATGAGGGAAGCTGCTGTCCAGTGAAGACCCCGAGGCTGTATGTGAATGTCATGGTGTTTTAACAGAGTCAGTCCTATGGTCCTCTCAGGATGATCCTTGCCTCTGTTTCCAGATTCTGTAGTTCTCACATCTTAGATATTCTCTCCTCTCTTCTCTGTTCAGTCAAATCCCACATCTCCATCAAGGCCCATTGTAGGAGGGGGACTCCTTATCTGAAATGCTTGGGATCAGAAGTGTTTCAGATTTTGGATTTTTTCAGATTTGGGGTTGGAGCCCTTGCTTAAACTTGAAATTCATTTATATTTTATATATGTCATAATACATACAGTCTGAAGTAATTTTATGCATTTTTTTCTGTGTGTTTATGTGTTATTGTGGGTAGAACCCAGTGCTTTACATATGCTACTATCCTAGTTACTTTTCTCTCATTGCTGAGACAAAATACCTGACACCCAAAGGTAAAGGGGGAAAGGTTTATGGACTTTTCAGTCCATAACTGGCTGGTTGAAAGGCAGAGTAGTGTGGCAGGCAGCCTTTGAAGAGGAGAAACAGTTCACAGTAACCACATGGTAACAAAAGCAGCAAGGGACCTTGACAGTGTCTTCCTGCCCCTTTTATCCCATCCAGACTACTGGGATTAGGGAGGGGCCAAATCAGTCTCTCACTTGTAGTGGTTTAGTAGTCTCACACCCTTAATCCCAGCATCACATATTCCAGATTCAGCCACCTTCAAAAAAGTCTGCATGAGGCTTTGGGAGGGACATCTAGACACAAGCTACAAGAGCGACGCAAGTGTTCTCCCACTGAGCCACATCCCCAGTCCTTCATATGATATTTTAAATAATTTTATGCTATTAACCGTCAGACTTGTGGTATCATGATAGCACTCAAAAGTTCTGGATTTGGAGTATTTCTGATTTTGGATTAGGGATGCCTCATTTATGTAAAATTGGAAACTTGGAAGGCTGCCCCAGTTCCAACGTGCCCATGGGCCTGCATTTGTCTGGTCTCTGATCACCTGTTGTATTTGCAATGCAGATCACTGGATACTAAATGACATACTTTCTTATTTCTTATTTATCGCTTCAGATAAACCATAAATTCCTTGGAAGATAGGACTGTGTCTTATGTTCACTGTGTATTTCTGAAAGTGTCTGGTAAACCTGCTGATTGATTACAGGGGTGGGGACAATTTTTAGGGTAGATAAAGTATGAAAAATCTGACCTTCTACTTTTAAAACTCATGTCAAGATGAAACTGCAGGCTGAGAAACATCTTGTGAGTTTCAAATGTATCAAAGTGAAAGGAAATGGAGAAGATGCTATAATGCTGAAGAGTCATTAAAGATGCCCCCACAAGGGAGAATGTTGGGCTTGATGGGAGCCAAAGCAACAGCAGGGAGAATCCAAAGACTCAGAAGATCAGTCTGCACAGAGGAGTGTGAGAAACAAGAGGGTATGTTGTTTCTGTCTAATGTGTTTCCCTTCTTAGGGAATGAGCCAAGGGAGTATGTGGTTTAAGAGCTTCCCTTCTGTTCTCCAGCTTTTGTGACACCCCAGCAAATGCAAAGGCTTGTACATGCATGAATTTCTTAGTTGAACAGGAAGAACTTGGGAGGCAATGACAAATACTTCACAGTCCCTCCCTGGCATCTGAGATGGTTTTCTGAGACAGAACATAAGCTCCTACTTAGTGGATTTTCAGAGGACATCTGTAGGAGGAGCTTTCCATTGCAAATATGTACACTCTCACCATCCCCACAGTGCAAATGCCATGAGGCTGTAAAATCTACCGCAAAGCAAGGGCCGTTAAAAGAGAGTTAAAGAAGTCATAGGAAAACCACATACCTTGTCTGGAATACTGAATGCTAAGTACATAAATTGTTCATGATATTTTTAAATCACATAGAATCAATGCAGCAGAAGAATACTCAGAAAGACAACAGATTGGGGTAAAATAAAGACCAGATTACACTTATAAAGAGGGAAGAAGGAGCTTTTGAAAATTGCTCATCTGAAAAATATGTCAGTGTTGGGCTTTAGAAAAATATGACAAGCCAAGATATATCAATCTTCAAAGAGCCATAAAAACCTGAATATGGTTTTGTTTGGTATCTACCCACCCCCAAATGAAATCATAGTTGCATATCTTTATAGTTAAGGAGCAACGGGTACTTATCTTCTTGGCTGACATATTTAGATTTTGTTCAGCACATGCTTGCCAAATTAATTCAAGTTATCTTGGATAAGAGCTTACTCATGTGGATCTCAAACTGGATGAAACTGATTAATGATGAATGTTGAGATTTTAAAAAATGAGTGAAAGGAAGAAATGTAGAGGAAATTCTCGCCTTTTGATAAAATTCCCTGTCTGATCCACCATTGCTGAGCAATTGGGGAGGATTTCAGGTATGAGGTGGCTGGAGAAGAGTAATTATTTTGTGAGCTCATCTTATGTCTTTGACAATAAGCATGTATGTGGGAATCATACAGTTTGCCTGTAGGTGGTTTAGTTTTAAGCTTAAGACTGTCATTGTTTGGCTTGTTTGCCCACTTTCTAGGGAGTATCTAAGTTGGGATCCTTCTGAGTTCACATTGACACAGAACTTCCCAGAGGGCCTCTAGCATGCTCTGGAGATGGTCTTCTCTTTGGGGCTAAGGTGACCTAAAAGGGTGGGACTGTACAATGATTAGCCCTGTCTGCACTATTGGCCACTGCTCAGTTCTTCCTTCATTCTCCTTTTGTTGTTGGCCGGTATTATTTGTCTCCTGAGCCTGCTGCTCCAAACTCAGGTGGTTCATTTATGATTTAATGAAGTAATTGAACTCAGGTGTGTTTATTATGTTTAGGGGAGATAGTAAAAAGAGAAGAAGTTAAAAGCCTAAGAGAGCTAAAGCACAATTACTGTATGAAGAGATGCCTGCTGTATTCAAGGTATGTGCAGGAGAGCATGGAGACACAGAGGAATCTGGCTAACACAAACCAGGAAAGCATATAAGGGCCAGAGTGGCATTGTTGTGGCGTTGATTCATAGAATGAGTCCTAAAACAAAATGGGAACAGGGCATTCTATTTGTTCACTCATCAAATATCTGTTTAGTACATATTAAACACTTGCCATTTGACTCACTGCTGGGGAAATACCAATAAACAAGCACAGATGTAGGAGGGCCACCTGGACATGCAAGGAAATAAAAAGGAGCTTTCTTTAAATTTTAAAATGAATCTGTTCTTGTGCCAAAACCCTGCTTTTTAATGGCAGGGAAGGAAGGTGGTGTAATCCAATTGCATTGCCGTCTCTCAATCCCTTTGGGTCCTCGATCAGTCTTTCAAAGCCTTACTCTATCCCCACTTCTTTGCTTTTCTTTCTTGCATTGGGCCATGCTCATCTTCTTGGAACCATTCCAATTTTACATATGTGGTGCCAAAGCCAGAACTTCTTTTCTTTCTTGCTGTAAAGTATCCAGGTACAGGAGAAATTTACTTGACCTGGAGCAGACTTGAGGAGTAATTCTAGCGTAAAGAGATGTCCTGTTCCTGCTCAGCTCAGCTTTTCTGACTTGTTTGAAGGGAACAGTATAACTCCATCATCATTTTTAAAAATTGAGTTTATTAGTACTTTTTAAGTATACAGTGCAGTTGCATTCATCATTGGGATCTGGTACCTTTACATGACAGGTCTTGCTTCTCATTTTTTCCCCATACCTCTGCCCTCCCTTCACCCCCTCCACCCTCCCCTATTTACAAAGACTTTGTTTCCATTTTTTCCCTTTTTTCATATTTTTTCTTTTCCCTTATTTCCTTTCCTCTACTCTTCCCACTTCCCCTACACCTTTATCATTTTATAAACTATGGATGAAACATATAGTGCTGGACCTTGGCTCAGGGAATGTGTGGCGATCATGGTTCAGGAGCTTGAATCTTGCTAATAAGTATTACTTTAGCTCTCACTGGGACTAGGCATCCTCTAAGGTCTAGTATGAGTCCTCTAAATTTTGATACTGCACCTTTTGCTAGGTTGACTTTGAAACCCTAGCAAGCTCTCAGACATTGCCCATAGCTGTTTTCTTTTCCCTCCTCCAGTCCTTTCCCTCAGAGTATTTCAGAACTTTTAGGTTCCTTCTACTCCATGAGGGAACCAAGGGAGACACGGGGGCACCATTTTCCTTTCTATCTTGTTGCACTGCCTTTCCACAGTTATCAGTGTGAAATGGGGCCCACACCCTGTGCAATTTTGGCTTCCTCTCTACTTACCCAAGCTTTCTGTGTTTTTGACCTATTTCTCTGGTGGAGGCCTCAGGAATCATCTTTGTCTATTTGTTCCTTCCAAGCTGGTTGCTTCCTCACACATATCCTTATGTCATATCCTGAATTCTATCTATGGCTGGGGGTACAATTTTATGTTAGATCTCTAAAATTTGTTCTTGGGATATAAGAGGATACATCTGAAAATTGAAAAAAAAACTTTTATGAAAGATGGCTTTTTAAAAATTATCATGTCATTCTAGCCTCAGAAACCTATTTTAGATGGATAAATCTGAACATTTTCTTCCTTTCATTGCATTTCTGATATATCATTTCTAATCATCCTCCAAAGATATGCCTCACAATTAAAAAGAGAGATTTTCCTTCTAAGGAATATGAAGAACAACAAAGAGCACATTAACATGCTTGGCAAAATATTTTCTCCCAACCAAGATAAATTACTGAATCTGCTTTCACTGAGGTTATATTTAGTCAAGGGAGACTAAACATATGAGATGATTCCTGTTATTGGTAAAAGCAAGCAAGATAACACAAAAATCAACAAGTTAGGAGATGACTTCGTGTGGGGTTGGGATTGGTATTTTTTTTTGTGTGTGTAGACTGATTTCTGTGTTGTAGTTAACCAATTTACTCTTTTAGTATTCTACAATTATTTTTTTGAGTGCTATTATTATTTCAATTACCTTTTCTGGGCCTTTGATTTATTCCTGTATTTTAGAGTTTCTATTTGGGATTATTTTCCTCATACATAAAGAATTCCCTTTAGTATTCATTTTGGGGTAGGTCTGGTGGTAATGATGTGTTTTCTTGTATATTGAATATCTTTTACATCATTTGTCAGTAGGGGGGGATCTTTTCTGGATACAGAATTCTAGATTGTTAGACATTTTCTCTTAGCTGTTTAAATGTCATTCCACTGTCTTCTGACTTCTGCAATTTCTACTGAGAAATTGGTGTAAACTAAATTTGGCCTGGGTCTGCACCTGCACTCAAATTCTTATATGGGGAACTGCACGCTTAAGTGAAACACCATTGATACTTTTTGGGAAAAGTTAAGCTGTATAAATCAGAGTTGTCAAACTTGTGTATATCAAATCACTTGAGCTTTCTATTTAAAATATAATTTCTTCAGTCCTCTCCCTTAACAATTAAATTAAAATCTCTTAGGTGTGAGCTAAGAAACTGCACTTAAAAAAAAAAACCTACTGTGTGGTCACTAGGTCACTACATTGAATAACTGATCTCTAGAGCTGTTCCTCCTACCTAACGGAAAATGTGTATCCTTTGACCAATATCTCACATGCTACTCCCCATCCTCCTGGTAATTCCCATTCATCTCTGCTCTTATGAATTCAGCTATTTTAGGTTCCACGTAGAAATGAGATCATAGGATGCTTGGCTTTTGGTGCTTGGCTGTTTTTGTTTGACATAATTTTCTCCATGTTTTTCCACAAGTAACAGTATTTCTCCCCTTTTAGAGGATAAATAGTACTCTACTGTATATATGCCACATTTTCTTTGTCCATTCATTCACTGGATATACTGCATATACAACTTTGTTAGGTATATACCGTATGTTGAGTGGAGATACATATATATGATATAAATATATATGTATTTATATATATAATATAAAACTTTCCATCTTAGTCATTTAACTGTATACTTCTGTGGCATTAACATCCGCATTGTTGCACAACCATTGCTACCACCCATCTCCCAATCTTTTCCATCTTTCCCAGCTGAAATCCTGTACTCATTAAACAGTAGCTTCCTGTTCATCTTCTCAGCCCAAAATCAACATTTTCTCTTTTGCTTCTATGAATTTAGCTACTCTCCATATCTCATAAAAGTGGAAATAGTTGTCCTTTTGTCACTAGCTTACTTAGCACAAGGTCTTCAATTTCCAGCCACATTAGAGCATGAGTCAGCATTTCTTTCGTTTCTGAAACTGAATACTATTCCATTGTTTGGATGCATTACATTTTTGTTGTTGTTGTTTCTTCTACCTTGGGCTCTTGTAAATAGTGCTGCAATGAACATGTGTGTGCAAATATGTCTTTGAGATTCTACTTTTAAGTCTTATGAATATAAACTCATTTCTAAATCATATAGTAGTTATTGTTTTAGTTTTAATTTTTTTATTTAAAAAAAATTATTATTATTGTCTTTTGGTACCGGGGATTGAACTCGGGTCCTTGCACTTGCAAGGCAGGCCTCCGAACCGCTGAGCTAAATCCCCGGCCCTTATTGTTTTAATTTTTAAAGAACCTCTGTATTGTTTTCAGCAGTAGCTGCATCATTTTACATTCCTGACAACAGTGGATAAGGGTTCTAACTACCCTACATCCTTGCCAACCCTTCTTCTTTTCTGGTTTAGAGTTAGAATTTGCACTTCTCTAATGATTCATGATCCTGAGCATCTTTTCACATAGTTCTTCCCCATTTGTAAGTCTTCTTTGGAAAGAAATGTCCACTCAATCTATTTGCCCATTTTAAAATTGGATTTTGTTGTTATTGTTGCTGAGATGTAGTCATTCTTGATATATTCTGGACATGAACCCCTTGTAAAATACATGAATTGCAAATTTATTGGTTGCCATTTCACTCTGTTTACTGTTGCCTTTGATATGCAGTTTTCAAATTTGATGCAGGCCCAGTGTGTATGTGTGTGCGTGCTTGTGTTTCTGCTCATTGTACCCGCTTGCCTTCACATTGAGCTATATCTTCAGCCATTTTTATTGTATTTTATTTTGAATCAGGAGTCTCACTAAGTTGCTAACCTGCCCAGGTTTTGCTAGAACCTGTAATCCTCCAGTCTCCGCATTCTACAGTTCTGAGATTATAGGCATGTGCCAACATGCCTGGCTCCATCTGTCTGTTTTTGTTGCTTTTGCCACTCTAGGCTTTTTGAAACCTAAGTATGCAGCTTTCCCTTCATTCACAGTAAAAGGACCAATATCATCAAACACCTTCCACTAAACACTCAGATTTAAACTCCAAGCCCCATTTTCTAAAAGGAAATAATTTTTCAGAATCTAGCAGGGGAATCCTTGTCACCTTCATTTGAACTAAATTTTAGCAACCAAACATATTCAACAATAACCATGAGACAAAAGCATTTGTCTTCCAATTTGAAGAAGTAGATATTGGAGCAATTTTGGGGAATTATTATTATTATTTTTTTTAGAACAGGAAAGTTTTGGAGATGTGTGAAAGATATGCAAGCCTTTTTAAAATTTTCTAATATCCTAAAATTCTTTTTCTCATTATCTGGGTCTGCAGGTATGATTTGAAACATGTCTAAACTTTCAGTTGGATTATTTGTATTTCTCTAAAATTGCCAATTAAATTGGAGGCTGAGATTTTCCTAGGCCAGTATTTCTCAAAACTTTATTAGTGTGACTTTTTTATCATGCAGATTTTCCCTTGATCCATTGTGCTTTATTTAATTTTTTTTAACTTAGTTTTTTTTAAAAAATGATTTTAAACAATCAAAAAAATGTGTCATGTTGGTCGTGGTGCCACATGTCCATAATCTCAGCACTTGGGAGGCTGAGGCAGGAGGATCACCCTGGGTTCAAAGTCTGCCTCGACTACATAGTGAGCTCAAGGCCAGCCTGCACTACATATCAAGACCCTGCTTCAGAAAATCAATTTAAAAAAATTGGTGAAATTATTTGATTATTGCACATTAAAATAAACACATAACTATTACAATCCATAGATGGCCTAGAATAACCTGTGTGGCTCTAGGGAAATATGTACCAGACTTTGGTTTGCTGTTTGCCTGCCGACAGCCGGTTGTCGCAAGGTGTCTCAGACTCAACTGAAACCTCACATTTTATCAAGCCCAACCATCGTCACCAAACTCTCCCAGGGCTTTCTCTTCTCTCAATACACAGCACCACTTTCCATCCAGTAGCTCAAGCTGAAAGTGCAGGAATCATTCTTGATCTTCCTGGCCCCTCTCTCACACCCTTGACCTATCTAATCCATCATTCATCACATGGATTTTACCTTCTAAAGTTTTATCTCTTAAATCCAGCTTAGTCCAATATAAGATTATCTCAGTCCTAAGTCACTATAGTGGCCTTCTGACTCACATTGGATGATGTTTTTCTTACCCTCCAATGTAGACATTAAACACAGCTGTAAGAGTGTGCAGTGCAAAGAACAAAATCCTGAACAAAACCCTCGTGTCTCCAGCCTAATCTCACACACCATCCTTCCAGTCTGCTCTTCCCTCCCTACTGGCCCTTGTCAGCCCCTCAAGCCTTGCACCCTGTCCTCCATACAAGATCCACAAGCACTGACTCCTTCTCTTTCAAGCCCTTTGTTCTTCTACTCTCCATAGGCCGATTGCTTTATCCTCATTGCTGTCATTGTCCTTCTCCTTTAGATCTCCGGTCACTTACTGTCTCCTTAGGGAAACCCTTCTTGACTTCAATAACTAGACCGAATTCACTTATTATCAGTACCCCTACCACCACATCAGTATTTCACTGTACTTACTAATTTTACTGGTATTTGTGGAATTATTTAATATTTGATTCCTTCTATAAATTGTGGGGCAAGATCTGTGTATTTACTCTCTTTGACAAAGCTAGCGCTCGTTATGGTTTCTGGCACATGAAATAGTTTCCATACATATTTTTTTAATAAATGAGTGGACTTACGCACGGGTTATGAAGATAGAACCTGAGGAACACACATGAGCTACAGGATTTACTAAGAGAAGAAACTCCATGAGAACCAAGCTTTACATTTTCTCCCATTAGGTTACATAAGCAAGAAATTTGAGAGGCTTCCCTCAGTATCTCTTTAAAGATTGATTGAAACAACATCAAACATCGAGTTTGACAGATGTTTCAAGCAGAAGGAGGAAGGAAAGCAGGAATAAAGAGACAGAGACTGATCAGCAAGGGCAACACTGAGAAATCGGAGGACATGTGGATAGTGTTGAGAAACAGTGTGGGGCTCACATCTGAGAGTAAGATCTGACTCACTGGGTTTAGTTCAGGCAATGAGTCAAAGCCTGTGATGTCACTGAGCAAACGCCTTCAACATCCTACTGCATAGACCACAGTAAGAAAAGAGAAGAGCAATACATGTGGAGAATCTGTTTGAGAGTTACCTTTGATGGAAACATTACTTCATTTAATGTTCATTATTTAAAACAAAATGCTTTTCATCATGATGTGCATTGAGGCTTTCTTTTTTAACTAAAAGGGAAAAAAGAATACTTTCTATGAAACAGAGTCTGAAAGTCCACTTTTATGTGTGTTTCATTGCACTGTCATGGCTGCCTTGATATGCTGAATCGATTCAAAATGTTTACTTTTTATGGTCATTTTGACTTTGGAAAAGAGCCAGAAGTGTCACGGTGCCAGACCTGGTGAATGAATAAAGTGCATGAGGACACACCACGATGTTTTCACAAGTCTGTCTTTCCTTTGGATGGTGCTCAGTAGCAGTGTCCACTGTATTTTCTTTTTAATCACATTTTGTAAAGACACTCACAAAAGAGGACTTCCAGAACTGCTTCAGAAAGTACAAGAATGATGATATAAGTCTCATCAAAGAGAGGTGGGTTAATGTGTCCACTACTATGGCAATTCAAACAATTTAAACATTCAGTGTTCTTTTTTTT
>NW_022900921.1:33284861-33287111 GCF_012274545.1 Fukomys damarensis | reverse complement strand
GGTCTTGCTTCTCATTTTTTCCCCATACCTCTGCCCTCCCTTCACCCCCTCCACCCTCCCCTATTTACAAAGACTTTGTTTCCATTTTTTCCCTTTTTTCATATTTTTTCTTTTCCCTTATTTCCTTTCCTCTACTCTTCCCACTTCCCCTACACCTTTATCATTTTATAAACTATGGATGAAACATATAGTGCTGGACCTTGGCTCAGGGAATGTGTGGCGATCATGGTTCAGGAGCTTGAATCTTGCTAATAAGTATTACTTTAGCTCTCACTGGGACTAGGCATCCTCTAAGGTCTAGTATGAGTCCTCTAAATTTTGATACTGCACCTTTTGCTAGGTTGACTTTGAAACCCTAGCAAGCTCTCAGACATTGCCCATAGCTGTTTTCTTTTCCCTCCTCCAGTCCTTTCCCTCAGAGTATTTCAGAACTTTTAGGTTCCTTCTACTCCATGAGGGAACCAAGGGAGACACGGGGGCACCATTTTCCTTTCTATCTTGTTGCACTGCCTTTCCACAGTTATCAGTGTGAAATGGGGCCCACACCCTGTGCAATTTTGGCTTCCTCTCTACTTACCCAAGCTTTCTGTGTTTTTGACCTATTTCTCTGGTGGAGGCCTCAGGAATCATCTTTGTCTATTTGTTCCTTCCAAGCTGGTTGCTTCCTCACACATATCCTTATGTCATATCCTGAATTCTATCTATGGCTGGGGGTACAATTTTATGTTAGATCTCTAAAATTTGTTCTTGGGATATAAGAGGATACATCTGAAAATTGAAAAAAAAACTTTTATGAAAGATGGCTTTTTAAAAATTATCATGTCATTCTAGCCTCAGAAACCTATTTTAGATGGATAAATCTGAACATTTTCTTCCTTTCATTGCATTTCTGATATATCATTTCTAATCATCCTCCAAAGATATGCCTCACAATTAAAAAGAGAGATTTTCCTTCTAAGGAATATGAAGAACAACAAAGAGCACATTAACATGCTTGGCAAAATATTTTCTCCCAACCAAGATAAATTACTGAATCTGCTTTCACTGAGGTTATATTTAGTCAAGGGAGACTAAACATATGAGATGATTCCTGTTATTGGTAAAAGCAAGCAAGATAACACAAAAATCAACAAGTTAGGAGATGACTTCGTGTGGGGTTGGGATTGGTATTTTTTTTTGTGTGTGTAGACTGATTTCTGTGTTGTAGTTAACCAATTTACTCTTTTAGTATTCTACAATTATTTTTTTGAGTGCTATTATTATTTCAATTACCTTTTCTGGGCCTTTGATTTATTCCTGTATTTTAGAGTTTCTATTTGGGATTATTTTCCTCATACATAAAGAATTCCCTTTAGTATTCATTTTGGGGTAGGTCTGGTGGTAATGATGTGTTTTCTTGTATATTGAATATCTTTTACATCATTTGTCAGTAGGGGGGGATCTTTTCTGGATACAGAATTCTAGATTGTTAGACATTTTCTCTTAGCTGTTTAAATGTCATTCCACTGTCTTCTGACTTCTGCAATTTCTACTGAGAAATTGGTGTAAACTAAATTTGGCCTGGGTCTGCACCTGCACTCAAATTCTTATATGGGGAACTGCACGCTGAGTTAGCACATAAACTTAATGAAAGCTTACTTTGAAGAAATGTCTAGCAACAAATAGCTATCTGTCAGTCCTAATGGCTGAACTTTAGTCAACTGCTGACCGCCAACGGCTCGAAGGCAAAGTGCTGAGCTGTAACCTGTTAACTGGTTTCTGTGCCTCACTTCTCCTGTTTTCTATCTGTAAAAGCTACCTGGTCAAGTTGCAGGCCAGAGGCTTTCCAAATCTGTGACCATACTGGGAACAAGTTTCTTGATGAGTTAATCAGCATCTACTCAAACTGTCAAATTTATCTAAAGTTGTTCCTTTTAACCTGCATTAAAATTCTTAGGGTACCTGTATTTTACATTGTATATTACTTCTCCAGGGCTTTAAAAAATGTTCTCTTTGCCTTTGATATTTAGATATTTGGTAGCCACTTGGCTTTTCCTGCTGTTGGCTACTGTTACTCATTCTCTCCACATTGAATGATGTTGGCTCCAACTAGTTCTGTAGGCATTTGAATGAAATATACTCCAGCTTTGGGTAAGAAACTACTTTTTACTGAATTTTGTCATCTTTGTTGTGATATTACATATATTTATATGTTTATTTATATATATTATTATATTGAATATATAATGTATATTATATATAATATATATG
>NW_022900921.1:33259142-33281075 GCF_012274545.1 Fukomys damarensis | reverse complement strand
ACACTTGAGAAAAGAGCCAGAAGTGTCACGGTGCCAGACCTGGTGAATGAATAAAGTGCATGAGGACACACCACGATGTTTTCACAAGTCTGTCTTTCCTTTGGATGGTGCTCAGTAGCAGTGTCCACTGTATTTTCTTTTTAAACATTTTGTATTACTCTGGGGATTGAACCTGGGTCCTTGTGCTTGCAAGGCAGGCGGCAGAACCACGGAGCTAAACCCCTGGCCCCAGTGTTCTTTTTGATCACCTCTTGTATGTTGATACAAACATTTTGGGAATCAGTATTGATCACTTTGGTTTTTTTTTTTTTTTGTACTGGGGATTGAACCTGGGTCCTTGTGCTTGCAAGGCAGGCGGCAGAACCACGGAGCTAAACCCCTGGCCCCAGTGTTCTTTTTGATCACCTCTTGTATGTTGATACAAACATTTTGGGAATCAGTATTGACCTCACTTTGGTTTTTAGAGCATCTGGTTTAGTTCTGCAGGAAATAATAATTTATACTTCTTTTGCTTTGGAAGCCTCTTTATGTTCTTTTCCTGTATTCTGTATCTCTTTTGTTTTTCTGAATATTATTTCTGTAAACCTGCCTTACAATTATATTGATCTCAACAAGTTAGCCATACATAGGTGCAGATGTATAAACTCAAGCCATGACAGCCAGTTGCATTTGGTAGATTCTTTCTCATATCATGTGCACCCAAGGATTGAGAGGCTTTGGGGGACATAAATGTCTTAATAATGGAGGAGGAAGATGGAGTCAGAGCATGTGGTTCTGTCTTGAAAAAAAAAAAAAAGCTCAGCTTAGAAATGAAATGAGAGTGGGTACTTGGGGGTATAACAAAGTAGTACCGAGCTCCCAGAAACCTCAGAAGAGAAAGGCCCCTAGTGGGCTGAAATAACCACCGTTAGAAAACTTGTGATTGTACAAAGCTATGCTTTCTAACTGTGTATGGGTGACTTATGGGTCTAAAAACTCAAGAAGCAGCAGCCCTTGCTTGGGGGTAGCACGTTTCCATTGTCTCCCAGTGTAAACATCTTGCTTAGACACTCTCAGTGATCAAGAGCAGCAGTGCCCCTCCACTTCTTTTGCTCTTCTGCACAAAATAGCCTGCTTCTTAGACAAAATGCACCTCGTGTTGTAACTCATCCTCTGCATCTCTGCCCTCTTTCCTCTCAGGAAGTCACATCCTATGTTTTCCCAGCTGCACATTTGTTTGCTTCCTCCCTCCTCTTCCTTTGCCTTGCCTTGCCTTCCCTTCCCTTCCTTTCTCCTCTCCCCTCCCCTCCCTTCCCCTCCCCTCCCTTCCTCTCCCCTCCTCTCTTCTCTTTCTTTGGTACTGGGGATCAAACTGAGGACCTTGTGCTTGCCAAGCAGTTGCAGCACCACTGAGCCACATCCTTGGCCCCACACCCCATCTTTCTGACATATACCAGCACTCTTAGGAATATCCCTCCTACACGTACCAGGAGAATTCTTGCTGCAGATACAGGACTTCGACAAATATCCGACACCATCTATTTTGCCAAGTCAGGAACTTCCAAAATGTAAAACAAAACAAAAACAGATTTATCTGGAGTTCGTGTTCCTCAGCATCAAGCTGCTCAAGCACTGAAAGACAGCTGCGAACGGATCTGATCTCTTCTGCAGCCTCCCACCCAGCGTCTGCACTCCCATTCTTTTTAGTGCAATTTTCTTGCATTAATGAAAATGTAGACTTGCTACTTTATTTGTAGATCTATAAGTAGTGCCTAAGATTTTTCTTATGAGCTATGCTTATTTGAATATGGATAAGGTTTACTTTATAATGGTTTTAAGTTACTTAAGTGTAATAGGATAGTTCAAGGTAAGAAGAGATTCTGAGTTATTCACCTTGGACAGACTAGTAAACTCTTACTGGAGAAGGGTGCATACCTACCGAGATTGAAAGCCCTTTGGGAGACATTTGTCTAGAAGGAGGAGAGAAAAAGGAGTATGGATATGTTTGGGCATTCTAGAAAAAGTGGCTTCTGTGCATTAAAAACAACACAATAAAAAGACTGTTTGCTTGGCAAAGGAAGTCAAAATTATATTAAGTAAATTTAAGGCATTGTGTTAGATAATTTTTTAAAAAACTTTTTGGTACCAGGGATTGAACTTAGGTTCTTGCACTTGTAAGGCAGGCAGTGGGACCACTGAGCTAAATCCCCGACTGTGTTAGATAATTAAATAGTAATTGAAGAAAATTAAGTCGTAAAGAGAAGATAGTCTACAATTCAAAATAAGTAGATTTTAATAAATTAAAATTATTGAAATACAAATTCTCAAAGCTATTATAATAGTAAAATTAAGAGTTTTGAAAATGTAGATGTGAATTTTCCTTTGTATATTTGATTTATTTTGTCAAGCACATTAATTAACTGATATAGGACATCTTGTTTGAAGAACACATTCCACACCCTCTATATTGAACTCGTGTCCAGTACCAAGGCCTACAAAGGATTGGGTTTCCTGGCCCTGAAACACAGCCAAACCAGTCTTCCTGGGACTGGACTAATTATGAACTAGCAGGCCCTCACTAAGATTAGGCTTTCATCAATTGGTTCTTTTACTAGCAAATTTCCTGATTTTGATCTTCATATTCGTTACTCTAAAAGCAGTGAATAAGCTAAATAAATAATTGAAGTTGGGGGTCCATAAAGCCTTCCTTCTTGCATACACTACAATGGCTTACGCCTCATGAAATGAACCAAACTTGTTTTCTTTGTTAATGACAATTAGGCCATGTACCTACAAGTTAAAGGAAACCATGACAGAGTTGAGAATGAGGGAGGTTAGCAGCTTCTGGGATGAGATGACATGACCAGTTCATCTGTTCATTTACTCACTCCTTGGTTTGATAAATATTTATTGAGGGCTGATCAGTTACAGGCACAGTGCTTGCCCCTGAGGATGTTAGAAATCTGTGTGGAGGCAGATATCATGACAAGACAATCACATCAAGAAAGGAGCAATGCTGGTCATGGTGGCGCATGCCTGTAATCCCAGCACTTGGGAGGCTGAGGCAGGAGGATCGCTGTGAGGTTGAGACCAGCCTGGGCTACATAGTGAGTTTCATAGGTCAGTCTCAACTACATACTAAGACCCTGTCTCAACCCCCTCCCAAAATAAACCAAAAAAAAAAAAGAAAAAAAGAAAGAAAGGAGCAATTGTGCTATGACTGGATATGGTTTAGGAATCTCTCCCAAGGTTTCATGTTTTGAAATTTAATTTTTATTGTGAGGTATTAAGATGGTGGAACTTCATCTGACTATGGTGTTTAGATGTGGGCATTTGGCAGGTGATTAGATAAGGTTATCAGGGTAAGGCCCCATGATGAAAGTCCTAGTGGCTATATAAGAAGAGGGAAAGGGAGCACAGGAAACACGCATGTGTCTGGCTTTCTCTTGTCATGTGATTCTCTGTACTGGTTTGGAATCTCTCAGCAGGAAAACCATCACCAAAGGCAGCCCCTATATCTTCAATCAGAACAATGAACCAAAACACACCTGTTTTATAAAGATTATAGACCTCAAATATTTTATTATAGTAACAGAGAAAAGACTAATGCATTTGTAATGCTGATCTATGTCACGATGGAGCAGTCCATAGCACCTTGAGACTCTATACTAGTGACATTGGACTTGTTTTGGAGAAGGGTTGGGGATGTTACACTTAATCTGAATACTCAGGCTGAATCCTATTAATTAGTCAGTAGGGAACAGGGAAAGAAAGCATAAACATTAAGTGATGGATAAACAAGAGAAGACTGTCTTTCTTACTCAGTTTTTATCTCAGAGATGCTGAAAACCTCTCTGTTCTCTTTGGAACCCATCAGTATTCCCAGCAGTGGGAGTCCTGCATTGGCTGACAAGGTGCTCTTATATGCTCCTTCTTGTTTTGTTGCCTATGGTAAGCTATGACCAAAAGTTATTGGCACATATCTTTCTTGTGAGATGCTAAGGCTTAGGACTGACTTCAGAGTACTTGAGCAATGCAACCAACCTCTCAATAACCACGTCTTGTTTTTATTCTCATAGTCTCAGCCTAGGTCCTCCTGAGCCTGCAGTTCTGGCTGGAGCCTTGGTGTTAATTTCCTATGAAGCCAGTGCCTGGGAGAAGGTGGAGGACCCAGATACAGGGAAGACTGGGTGAACTGCTGACAACATATAGAATAGCCTAGGAAGGAAAAGCTTTTGACCTGTTCTCTTACTGTTCTAGCCTTAAACAGTGATTATAGCTTTTGCTAAGAGAATTAAAGATATTTGCAGAAAAATGTGAATACTGGGTGGCAGTAGCCTGAAAACTTCATCTAGACTTAGGAAGGTTGAGGTAAGTGCTCAATTCAACACACACACACACACACACACACACACACACACACACACACACACAGAATAGAGGTTTTGTACCAAAGAAAGATATAAATCTAGAAAAAGAATGGAAAACTGGCCACCTTTACCAATCTTATGTGGCTCATGCTGACTATTATCAGCACAAGGAATATATGAGTAGAGTTTTACCCCTCCCAGTGGTGGGTAAGCTCAGACCAGCATCTAGTTTTTCTATAGCTCTGCTATAGAAATACAGAAGTGCTGTTCAGTGTATGCTTTTCTTATAGGTGGAGATTCTGCATTATTGAGGATATTCTGGATATTAGTAAATATTGTTATTCAGAAGACTTTTTTCATAATGAAAGGAGAGAATAAAGCATTTTTATATGCTACATACTTGAAAATATCATGCTTCTCTGTTATGTCTTAAATTTGTAATTTATTTGACTTTCAAGCATTGTTTTTTAACATTATTAGTAAGTTTTGGAGGAAGAGAAGAATTTAAAATAATTTTGAAATGTTAACTTAATATTTAGAATTATATGAGTTTTTTTTTTTTTTAATCAATGTATAAGATCATAAACTAAAATGGAATAATAATAATTCTTACTCCTACCTACACCAATGAGTATAATTGCTAAATCTTTGTTATGGCTAATAATTACTAAGACTATATGTTAATATCCCTTTTTATACTTTCATATGCATACAAACACACACATTATATGTTCACATACACACATTCACATATACTTTTTAAGCACATAATATAACATTGTATATGTTGAAATGTATGATTTTTTCTTTTATTCAACCTATTTGGGTATCTTTGCATCTCACAGTGTGCATATATAATTGAGTCTGCTTAATTATTATAGTGTTCTTAGTTTGAACATTTAATGATTTGTTTAACAACACTAGTGGGAATTCACATTGGCTTCAAATTGTTGCACAAATACTGCAGCGAACATTACTTTTCCATTTACTTTTGTGTACTTGTACAATAATTTACTTAGGATGCATTCCTAGAAGTAGATTTATTGGATCAAAGGTTGAATATTTTAAAATTTAATACATACCAAAGAGATAACATTGGAGATATAGAAGTACTTTTTTGTCTCTTTTCTCCCCATAAAAAAGAATGTATCCATAATAGTTTGTCAACCGTGTTCTAGGCCAAGATGTTTGAGGATAAATTGTTATATAAAGGGTAATCAGCCAGCCAGTTCTCCTGCTTGATACAAGAAGTCGGATTTATAAATCAAGAGAAGAATGTTGAATTTACTATTAGTCAAGCAGTTGCAAAATTATTTCCCAAATATTAAAAAAGTAATTTGATCTGTTTTCCTCACCCAATTTGAATGGTGTAACCCTTGTATCCTTTTAAAAGATTGTCTAAGTGTTGTAACTTGTTTTCCTGTTGGTTGGCTCTGGCTTTTTTCTTTACTGAATCATTTTGCTCTTCTTGCTTCCTTCATATTTCATAAGTAATGATTTTGATAACATTGCTGGAGGCCCTAGACTATTATTTATAGCTGCACTTCTACTCACTTTAATTATTTCTTATGAATGGTGCAATGATAAAGGTAACAGGCCTTTTTTAAATGCAAAAAAAAAATATATGTTCCCCTTTTTGTGTATTTTTATCTAGTAAAGTTGGTGACCTTGGTAGATTTCTTCTGGCCATGATTTTAATAGGTTTAGCATTCTTGTTAAAACCAGAATGATATTTCGGTATATTTCAAACACATAAATTGATTTTTAGTTACCTCATCAATTTCAAGTTAATATTTGAGTTGCTTTCCTCACTGACCTTTAGCTCTCTGTAAGCATTACTGATTCCATATACTGAGTAGGTGTTTCTGCTAAGTGTGCATTCTCTTAATTGCATAATTTTTCTCTTAGTGTGTTTTGCTATAAAAGTAATAAACATTTGTTATAAACCATTTAGGTAGTACATAAGTGGAATTTTAAAAATGTACCCATAACTATTCCTTGAAAAGATTGACTGTAAATATTTTGCATTTTCCCCTAAAATTTTTAGTTCTTTTGTTCTACATAATTGAAATAATCCTCTGTAAGAAATGTTAAAAGTTTTAGGTTTATTTCACATCCTATTTTTTGTATTTTTATTGTAGTAATATAGACAGTATAAAATTTACCTTTTTTTTCAGCTTTAATTGAGTTTATTGGTACATTTTAGGGATACAGTCCAGTTACATTCATTGTTGGGATCTTGTACCTTACATGACAGGTCTTGGTTCTCATTTTTTCCCCTTATCCCTGCCCTCCCTTCACCCCTTCATCCCCTCCCCACCTACAAACACTTCATTTCCATCTTTTCATTATCTCACATTTTTTTCTTTCCTTTATTACGCTTCCCCTTTATTACACATCCTACCTTCCCTACACCTTTAGCCCCTTTCTTCCCATTCACAATGTCAGTAATCTTATTAGGATCCTATGTATTATTGTAGTTTATTCACTCCAGAGAAACTATTCGGTATTTACAGGTATGACTTATTTATTTCACTTAGGAGTATATCCTCAATATGTATCCATTCCATTTTCCATAAAATTTACCATTTAAAATGTAAATTCAGTGACATGTATATTCATGTTATTGTGCTACTGTTACAACCATCTATCCACAGGAATCCAGATCTTGCAAAGCAATTCCCTTTTCTTCTTTTCTCATAGTATAACAGCCACTGCTGCACTTATTGGCTCCATGCTATGAGTTTACCACAGTTTAGTGTTCTAGGTAACTTGTCTACCAGTTTAGGAATCATAAGGAACATAACATCTTCGAGGCTCATCTATGTTGTAGCATGGATGTCAAATACTATTATTATGTGTATCCCACATTTTGCTTAGCCATTCATCTGTTGATAGTTGCTTGATTTGTTTCCTCTTTTGGACATTTGTGAATATGAATATATAAATATACAAATATTGTATACAAACACACAATTCCAAATTTTAATTCTTTGGGAAATGTGCTCAAATAGAATTATTGAATCATTTGATAATTCTGATTAATTAGTTTTATATTGCCACTGGGCCATTTTACATTCTCAACAATGCACAAAAGAATCCAGTTTCTTTACATCCTCATTAACACTGTCATTTTCTGTATTTTTTGTAATAGCTACCCTATATCTATGATGCATCTCATTGTGGTTTTAATGTATTTTTCCCTAATGTTAATGATTACTGATGTTGAACATTATTTCGTATACATATTGACTATTCATATATATCTTCTTTACAGAAATCTCTTCAAGTCTTTGGCTTGCTTTTTAATTTTTTTGTTATTGCTGTGTTATAGGCCCATTCCATGTGTATTAACTGTGTTCCTTAATGCACATAATTTTAAAATTTTTATATAGTTTAGTTTATCTATTTTTTTTCTTTGGTTTTGTATGGTTTTAGTGCTATATCCAAGAAATGCCTGGCAAGTTCAGTGTCATAAATATTTCCTTCTATGTTTTTTTCTAAGAGTTATATAGTTTGATTTTTAAAGTTTTGCTCCATGAGCAAGTTGAGTTAAATTGTGTCGTTATGTAAGTGTCTAACTTCGTTCTTTTCCATGAGTATATTTGATTTTTCTACCACCATTAATTACAAAGCCTGAAGACTATCCTTGCTCCATTCAATGGTCTGATATCCTTGTTGAAAAATCATCTAACCATATGTATGAGGATTTATTTCTGGGTTCTGTCTTCTATCAAATTAGTCTACATTTCTGCTACACTGTTTCAACTACTGCAGCTTTTCAGTAGGTTTTGGATTAAGGAAATGTCAGAATTCCAGCTTTAATCTTTTTCAAGATTGTTATAAGATATCAGGGTTCCTTAATATTTTGTATGAATTTTAGGATGGATTTTTCTAGTTCTAGGAAAAAAGAGGTCATTGGAATTTTGATAAGGATTATGTTAAATTTTTGGATTATGTTAAAATTTGGGGTATAGTTTCCATTTTAACAATATTGTCTTTTGATCAAAGAACATGGGATATCTTTCCATTTATTTATGTTTTTAATTTTAGTTTAGAAATTTCATAGTTTTTACTATATAACCGTTTGTTCCTAAATATATTATTCTTTTTGATGAATTATAAATAAAATTGTTTTCTTAATTTCTTTTCTACATTTTTCAGCTTGTGTGTGAAACACAAGTGATTTTTATATATTTTGTATTCTTTTTATGATTTTTGTATCCTTTACTTAATTTACTTGTTAGTTTTAACATAAACATATATGTTGTATGTATGCAGTCTTTAGCATTTTCTAAATAGAGGATTACATTGTCTTCAATCAGACAGAATTTGATATAATTGTGTAGAAGTTCACAATAGGGTAGGTTATGATAGCATCAGCTATAAAACTGTTTGGATTTTAAGATTTGAAAGTATCCTTCTAATAAATTATTCTTCAGTGTCCATTTAAAAACTCATATACTTTATTTGTTAGAGCAGTTTAAAGCACAGAGTGGAAAGAAAGTAAAAAGTCCCCATATACTCTGTCACTATGCAACCTCCCCTATAAATCATCTGCATCAGAGTGGTGCATTTGTTATAACCAACAAACTTATACTGATACATCATTATCACTCAAAGTCCATCATTTATGTTAAGTTTTGCCCTTGATATTATACATTCTGGGGCTTTGAAAAAAATGTATAATGGTATGTAGTCACCATTTTATTGTTCTGAATAATTTCAGTGCCCTAAAATCTTCTGTATTCTGTTTTTTCTCCATATTCTGTTATTTTCCCTCTCTCTTGCCTAACCCTTGAAACTATTAATCTTTTACTGTCAACACAGTATTTGCCTTTCTAGAATGTTAGTTGGCTGGGATCATACTTTTATTTAATAATATACATTTTAAATCGCTTTAGGCCTTTCCATGCTTGATAGCTTATTGCTTTTCAGTGCTGTGTGACATTCTATTGTCTGGCTCATTTATCCCTTCACCTACTACAGGATATCTTAATTGGTTCTAAGTGTTGGCAATTAGGAATAAAATTGGTATTAACATCATCAATGTGTAGATTTTTTTATGTGAACCTAAGTTTTCTTTTTATCTTACTGAATTTATTGGTACAGTTTCATTCATCATTGGGATCTTGTACCCTTACATGACAGATCTTGGTTCTCATTTTCCCCCATACCCCTGCCCTCCCTTCACCCTCTCCACACTCCCCTATTTACAAAGACTTTGTTTCCATTTTTTCCTTTTCTCATATTTTTTCTTGTCCCTTATTTCCTTTCCCCTATCCTTCCCACTTCCTCTATGCCTTTAGCCCTTTGTGAACCTAAATTTTTAATCCATGTAGTTAAATACCAGGAATGTTATTACTAAATTGTATGGTAAGAGTATGTTTAATTTTGTGAAGAAGTACCAGACTGCTTTCCAAAGAAGCTGTACTATTTTGCACTTGTAGTTGCAATGAGTAAGAGTTTCTGCCTCTCTACTTCCTCTCGAGCATTTTGTGTTCTCAGCAGTTTGGACTATGGCCACTCCAATAGATAATGTGCTGACGACAGTCGGTTTCTATTTTAACTTGCAGTTCCCCACTGACATCAAACTGGCTGTTTTCTTATACACTTACTCATCATCTGCATATCTTCATTGGTGAAATCTAGATTCATATCTTCTGCTCATATTTTAATTGGCTGTGGCTTTTTACTGTTGAGCTTTAAGAGTTTTTGTATATTTTATATGCCAGTCCTTTAAGCAAATACGTTTCTTATATTTTCTCTCAGTCTGTGGCTTATCTTCTCCTTCTGTTATACTATCTTTCACAGAGCAGAAATTTAGACTTTATTAACTCTGAATGCATTGATTATTTTTTTACTGAACTGAGCCTTCAGTTTTGTATCTAAAATACAATAAACACAAGATAATCTAGATTTTTCTCTTATGTTATTTTCTAGGGATTTTAGAATTTTTTATCTAGGTCTATAATACATTTTGAGTAAATTTTTATGAAGAGTAGAAAGTCTATGTTTAGAGTTTTTTTGGATATAGATGTCTAGTTGCTCTAACCTCATTTGTTTAAAAATGGTCTTTCCTCCTTTGTATTGCCTTTGCTTTTTTTGTAAAAGATTAGTGGAATATATATGCACATTTTTTTCCCCAGAATTGGGAATCAAATTCAGAACCATGCTGTTGTGAGGCAGGCATGACACCACTGAGCTAAATCCATGGCTGCCTGAATTATATTTATGTGGTTCTATTTTTGAGCTTTCTAGTTTGTTCCATTGATCTTTTTGTCTATTTTTTAGTTTCTCATTTCCACATTGTCTTGATTAGTCTAGTTTTATGACAATTCTTGAAATTCAACAATATATTTCTTCTGCTGACTTTGTTATTTTTCTGTGATAGTGAATTGGTTATTTTGGGTCTTTTGATGGACTGTATAAACCTTAGGAGGAGTTTATCAATATCTACAACATAATTAGCTGGGATTCAGTTGGGGTTACATTGAATACATATAGATCATGTTGGAAAGAACTGACACATTGTCAAAATTGAATCTCCCTATCTATAAATATGGAGCATTTCTCTATATATAATTGTTTCTTGATATTGTTCATCAGAGGTTTATAGTCTTTCTCATATAGAACTTTGTACAGATTTTGTTATATTTATACTGGAGTATTTCATTTTGTTGGGTACTAATATGAATGATATTGTGGTTTTAATTTTAAATTTCACTTGTTAATTGTTAGACCTGTATATAAAAAAGCCGTTGACATTCGTGTATTAGCCTTGGGCCCTGTATCATTGCTTGTGCCAATTGTTTATTTCGGGAGGGATATTTTTGTCAGTTATTTAGGATCTTCTATACAGGTGACAATATCATCTGTGAACATAGACAGTTATGTTTCTTCCTTCCAAATACGTATACTTTTAGATACCTTTTCTTATAATACCCTTTTCTAGTTCTGATATTAGAATAATTCTGTCCTCATAAGAATGAGTTAGAAATTATTCCCCCTGCTTCTTTCTTCTGGAAAAAAAATGATAGAGAATAATTGTTATAACTTCTACCTTCCTTCCTGTTATGTTTTGTTTTTGTTTTTTGGTACCAGGGATCAAACTTGGGCCCTTGTGCTTGTGAGGCAGGCAGTGGAGTCACTGAGCTAAATCCCTGGCCTCCCCTTCCTTCCTGTTATGGAAGACTACTGATTATTTCTTTAATTTCTTAATAAGACTATTGAAATAATCTAATTCTATTTGTGTGATTTTTGTGAATTGTGTCTTAAGAACCTGGTAGATTTAATCTGGGTTAGCAAATTTATGGGCATTCATAAGCATATAGTCGATCATAATATTCTTTTATCATATTTTTTATATCATTGGTATCTGGAGTGATATCACTTTTTAATTTCTGATATTAGTAATTTATATTTTTTTTTTTTTACTGGAAGCTAACTTAATTTTATGGATCATTTTAAAGACCAGATTTTGATGCTGTTGATTTTCTCTATTAATTTCTTATTTTTCAATTGCATTGAATTTTGCTTTAATTTTTATTATTCCTTTTCTTCTGCTTACTTGGGATTTAATTTACTTTTCTTTTTCTAGTTTTCATAAGACAGAAACTTTAGTCAATTGTATTTGTTGATTGACGGTGCCGTTCAATTTGACTACATCCTTGATTTTTTTGTCTATTAAATCTGTTTCTAATAGATGAATGTTTAAATTCCCAGCTATAAGAGTTAATCCTTCTAATTATCTGGTAGTTATATCTGTTTTTGCCTTTTGTATTTGAATGTTCTGTTGTTAGGTGCATTACAGATGGTTATGTCTTAGAATATTGACCCCTTTATCATTATACAATACCCCTCCTTATCCCTGGTACATCTCTTTGTTCTGAAGTCTACTTTGTCTTAAATTAATATAGCTAGTGTTGCTTTCTTTTGATTTGTGGTATCATTGTATATCCTTTTCCATTTCTTTATTTTTAATCTATTTTTAAAACATTTAAAGTAGTTGGGCATTTGTATCTTTTCTAAAAATCTCTTTTATGATGGGTCCTGCTATGTTCTCCAGGATAATTTTTTTCCATTAAGTTTATTGGTTCATTTTAGTCATACAATACAATTACATTCATCATTGGGAACTTGTAGCCTTACATGATGTATCTTGGTTCTTATTTTTATCCTATTCACTGCCTTTCCTTTCCTCTCCACTCCCTATTTACACAGACTTTGTTTCCATTGTGGTTTTTTGATGAAATAGAGTACTACTCAGCCATAAAGAACAATAAACTGGAGACATTTATAGCTAAATGGATGCACATGGAGACCATACTCAAGTGAAATAAGTAGGACACATGTGTAAATACAAAATAGTTTTTCTGGTGTGAGAAGCTGAAAGTGTAAATAAGGATCAAAATGTATAATTGATAATGTGAACTAGGAAGAAAAGGTCTAAAGGCGTAGGGGAAGTGGGAGGGGTAGGGGAAATCCAGGCTGATCTTGAACTCTTGTACTTTAGCAATTCTTCTGTTTCAGCTTCGTGGGTAAATGGGACTATAGGTATGTACTATCATGTTAGACATAATCTCTGTGTTTTTAAGTTGATATACTGGACTGCTGAGGTTTAAAATGATTGGTATAGTTAGATTACTATCTACAGGTTTGTTACTATATTCTGTTTGCTGCTCTTATTCTTTATTCCTGTTTTTGTCTTTAACATTTATTTTACTTTTTGTGGTTTTAATTAAGGATCGTTTTTAAAAATTGAGTTTATTGGTACATTTTAGGTATACAGTACAGTTACATTATTATTGGGATCTTGTACCTTTACATGACAGGTCTTGGTTCTCATTTTTCCCCTTGTCCCTGCCCTCCCTTCACCCTCTCCTTCCCTGCTTGTTTACAAATACTTTATTGCCATTTCTTCATTTTCTCCTATTTTTTGTCTCTTCCCTTATTACCTTTCCCCTAACCTTCCCACTTTCCCTACAACTTTATCCCTTTTCTTCCTATTTCACATTTGAGGATCTCAAATGTTTCCATTCTTTCTTCTTTCTTAGCAAAATAATTCTCCCTCTTAAAAAATATTTTTCTTAGCGGTTACCCTAGACCTTGAAGTATAAATTTCCACTAATCCAAATCCGCTTTCACATAACTTTATACCCCTTCATGTTGATGTAAGAATATTATATTCCCAATTCTTCCATTTGTCCCCTTATATAATTACTACCATTTGTTTCACACATACGCATAAATGCATTATTCATTATTCTTGTATAGTATGTGCTTTTCCCATGAAATCCCTTCACATATTAATCATAATTTCAAAAAATTCCTGATCTGATAATTCCCACATTTCTACCATATCTGACACTAGTTACATTGTGTGTGTGTTTTAGTTACATTGTCTTTTTATTTTTATTTTTTGACATGTTTTATAATTTTTGGTGAAAAGGGGGACATAATTTACTGGGTAAAAAACAAACATGGGAAATAGGCCTTTAGTAACACAGTGCTGATGTGGGGGAGAAGGGAAGCATTCTAGTCTTACCTTCTAAGGCTGTTGGTGAGAAAGTGAGCTTTTACAGTGATCCTCTGTCCTTCCTCTCATGTGAGACAGGATGGCCAGAGTGGGATACCACTGGGTAAATCCCTTCCCCAGGTCAGTTAGGCACTGATAAAATCCCAGCAAGTTTGGCCCTGGTTAGTTTCTCTAGAGAGGAGGCTTTATTAACAAAACCAGAATGTTCTGGTGCATTTCAAAATGGTTCCTTTATCTCTTCCCCTGTTAGATATACCAGGGGATTTTTCTCTGATATTCACTGTGAGTACTTGGTAGCGCCCCTGGAGTTAAAACTCACAAATTGTGGAGACCTCTCCTGTGACTATGTCTCCTTGGTGTGGAGTTCTTAACTCTGATTTGTCCATTCTGAACTTACGGCAATTCAGGTTTTCCTGCCCAGCACTACTTCCTGCAGCAGTTTCTGCCACGGCAAATTATAGTACCTCTCTCTCTCTCTCTCTCTCTCTTTCTCTCTCTCTCTCTCTCTCTCTCTCTCTCTCTCTCTCTCTCTCTCTCCCTCCCTCCTTTCTCCTTTTCACAGAGAAACAGTTTGCCTTAAGAGCACATCACTCTGATGAATATAAGGGGAATTGTTAACATTTCAGTTACTTCGGGTTTATACATATTTTTAGCATGGAGTGGCACTTTCTAAATTCCTTATGCACCAGATTGGAAAGTGGAAGCCCAGTGTCAACTTTTTAAAGTGAAGATTTATTTGCATTTCAGGGTATTTTGTGGAGAAGGTCTTGGATCACATGATTTGTGTTATGCTTTATAATCTAGATACTATTGCTGCTTTGATAGCAAAAAGGGCTATATCAGTTACAAACTCTGTACCTCTCTCCATATCTTTCCTTTGCACAGAATTCTTAGGTAAAGAATATAGTCAAGCTGGTATGTAAAACGTAGTCTCTGATTTTAAAAATTATTTGTTAGTGGCATGATTAATACTTTTTCATGGGTTTCTTTATGTATTAAGGATATGGTACATATATATTTCTTGTTTTTATGTTTTACATTGTGTTACATTCAGAAAACACTTCTCAAGCTATAACTTTACTCAATATTAATCTGGGTCTGACACATTTGGAATTTATCTTGTTATTAATGGATGGGAAGAGACAGTTTTCTAACTCTCAGTAGCTTGGTGCATTAAAGGCTGGTTTCTTTTGTCATGCTACAGCCCAGTGCATATATTTCTTGTTTTTATGTTTTACATTGTGTTACATTCAGAAAACACTTCTCAAGCTATAACTTTACTCAATATTAATCTGGGTCTGACACATTTGGAATTTATCTTGTTATTAATGGATGGGAAGAGACAGTTTTCTAACTCTCAGTAGCTTGGTGCATTAAAGGCTGGTTTCTTTTGTCATGCTACAGCCCAGTGCAGGTGGCCAGGGATTGGTCCCACATAGTCACTCAGAGACCAGGCTAGGAGAGGGTCCTCCCTTAAAGGGCATTCCAGGTCTCCATGTCTGGGAGAGAAGAGATTACCGGTATCTAACTGGTAACTAAGGTGGCTCACATTACTTTTCGTCAAAGCCCACTAAGTAGGCTGAGATGTATAGGGAACAAAAAGAAAACTTGGAGAGCAGTGACTTTCTCTGCTGCAGAATTTATTTCTCTCTATCTTGAAACTAGTTAATTTGTGACATTTACAATTAATATCCCTAAAATTACAACTGAAGTTTATATTGCTTTCTATTTAGAATTTCAATAGTTTCTCATTATACTTTGACTGCAGTGCAAATCCTTAAATTGTGTCCTATTGGGGCTTTCCAGGTGTGGCCCTTACATACCCATTTGAGGTTGTCTCATGCCCCAGGACCTTTTCTGACTACTCACACTGACTTCCTACTGGGCTGAAGGTACACAACATTTTTTTCCAATCTAAAGGCCTTCAATTTCTGCTGCTCCCTTCTTTGGAATGTTCTTGTCTCAACTCCTTCCACTCCATTTTATCCCACAGGTCTGAGGTGAAATGTTATCTGCAGAATGGCTCTGCACGTATTTAGCTCTGTAGGCAAAGACTAAACAGAAAGTTGACAGGTTCAGGCTCTCTTATTCAGACTGGTCCACATTCTATTGCCTTTTGCTGACTGCCAGAAAAACATAATCTCAGTAATTTCTCCAGGGAAACATATAGGTGGAAAGCGAACATTTGCTATACTTTTGAAAGATTTATTTGCTGAGGGCAAAGTATGTAAGATAGTGTTCTGAAGAAACCTGAAGGATAGGAATCATGTTGTTTAGTTCTTTTGTCTTTGTTATAGCAGTGGATTTTTTTTTGTTTGAATAATTTTTAGACAATTGCCATAAACACGATGATCATTAGAAGAAATACTTACTGGTACGTTAAAGTCTATCAAAAATATTCCTGTTACATTAAGGCAATTTTTTTTCTGATAAGTAGCCTGACTTCTAGATTGGTCTGCAGTGATTTTATATTTTGGGGGTCTCCATCAATGCATATACAACTGATTGCTTACTCATGTAGTCACTAATTCATTTAACACATATTTATTGAAGTCAACAAATGGTAGGTGCTGTTGAATTCTAATGAGTAAGGATTGACTCTTTTTAAAGCTCAAAGTTTGGCAGGGGCAGAATTTTGAAGAAAGCCTTGTGCTTGGGTGTCCAAAAGGAGGATCAGGAAAGAATGTTAATCAGCCTTTACTAAAGAGACAAAATATGAATAGTTTCCTGGCAGGGTATGTGGTGTGAACTGGGGCAGGATACTGGGGCAACGAGCACGTGGGAGGAATTGAGAATGGTTTAATGCACTTGGATTATAAATTGTGTTTGGAAAGGAGAATGGAAAAGGATTAAATGAGAAAATTCAGTGGGCACAAATGGCAAAACAAGCTCTTGAATGCCGTCATTTGCTGTATTAGCATTGTCATTGTGGATATGATTTCCAACACCCACAATTTATAAAGGAGGGATTTATTTTGCTCAGGGTTTCAGTCCATGATCAGCTGGCTCCGAGGCAGAGGCATCAAGTAAAAGGGTGTGGCAGAGCAAAGCTGCTTTGTTCATGGGGGTCAGGATGTAGAGAAGGAAAAGAGTGCCAGAGAGGAAGCAGGAGAGACCAGACAGACCTCGAGGCCCTGCCTCTGACCCCCTTGGGTGCATCCAGCAGTGTGCTCACCAACTCCTGACCTGAGGCACATCCCAAAGCCAGTCACATTGAAACTCTACCCAACCGCTGCACCTGCCTGCTGGTTCACAGGCTCCATGAAGACCGTCTGTGAGACTGACCTACTCAAGCATGGGACTAGAGATTAAACCTCAAATGGTGAGGAGAATGGCCTGGTCTGTAGATATTGCTTTGAGTGAATTAATTGCCTTGTTTACTCTGTAAGGGGTGAATGTATGAAATTTTCTGTTATCACCTAAAAATTCTACTCTCTTTCTATGGAAAAGGAAAACAACAAAAGAAAGTTAAAGCAAAAACCAACCACCCAAACAAAAACAAAAACAACACAACCACAACAAGAAAAATCTCACGGAGATTAATCCTTCTCTGAAAAATAAAACATCCCCACCAACTGAAATTATTTTTCCTCTCAAATTACTTTCTATGTCATTAAGTTATTTTCTATCTTTGTATTCCACCATAAGTTTAAGGTCTGTTCATTATAACATTGAATGACAGGATGCTTAACACAATGATTTTAAATTGGCCAAGATTAGGACTTGTTTTTGGCAGAGTGAAATAAATTTAGCTACTGAGGGGTTTACAATATAGTGTGTCTGTCAAGAATAAAACAACTGAAGTAGCCAGGTTTCTACAAAGGCCTTTTAAGTTTCATCCCTCACGCTTCTCCATTCAAAACATTTATTAACAAAGATGGGAGGTTCACAGTCACTCCTAAGTATTTCAATGAAAATAAAACGGCTTTATTAGTTAAAATTGCCCTACTATAAGAGCTAGAAGTTGTACAACTGTATTTCAGTGTTTTATTTTTTTATTTTTTGTATCATTGGATCTAAGTAGAAACAAGGGGAAACAAGTCACGTTGGCGATTAGAAACCATGCCGATCATTTTGAGAGATTGTGAAACATCAGGATTGGTTTTGTTTTTTATAAAAAAATAATAAGGATGTGGAGTTCATTTTCAAGGACTATGTCACTTCTATGAAAGAGCATTTCCCAACTGACTCATTAGAAAATATTCTTCAGGGCGTCTTCACAACTACGCATGAAGAGATAAAAAGAAATGTTTGCCTTTTAAAATTTACTTTTGGTGGGAAGAAATGCCAATTTAACCTGAAAGGGAACTTGTACTGATGTCCTTGTGTGATCATATGTTCACACGTGATCGCATTTATAATGTGAACAAAGATACATGTTTATTGTTTTGTTTTTCTATCTTTCAGCTCACAAGTGGGATGACCTTTGTGAATCTCTTAAGACAAATGAGTAGGTGACAGGCAGTAAAAGAGAACCTTTATCAGGAGGAACAGCTGATATGCTGTGTCCCTACTTGGAGAAGTCCCAGAGTCGAGGCTTCTTCTTAGCCTGCCCAGCCAATGCTTATCTTTTCCATGGTGAAGCCCTACTTCTCCATAAAAAGTGGCTGCAAATGTCAGTCTGGAAGATTTCCTTTTTTGCTATTGGGAAAAATGTACACCAGTTCTTCATGTTCTCATAGAGATGAGCGGAGTTTCTTTGCACAGGGCAATTCAAAGGGAAAATGTGGTTTCTCTAGAAGGATTATATGCTATAATCAGAGACCACTAGATAAAGTAAATCACAGTTGAGACTCTCAGGATTGACAGAGACTTAAAAATCATTTGTTGTTGAATGTTCTCTGTGCAATTCCATATGGTTCCTACTTAAATCTCTCCTTTAGTAGGGACTTCTTACTTTCCCTAAGCTGCTAAAGACGCTACTGGTTAGGCCACCTGGTTATTCTTTATTTCAATCTAAAATTTATTCTTTTATTTTTTATCCTACTTTTCTTTAGTTTATCCTTTGCAGTCTAGAGTGGGCATCTGAATGTTAGAATCAGTGCTCTTTAAACTTCAGCATGCTTTAAGAACTTGTTACAATTCCATGCTGGGGCCTCCCCAACACATCCTGATTTAGCAGGTCGGCAGTCTTGCCAGACAGTTTGTGTTTCTAACAAGTTTCTAAGAGATGCTGCTGCTGCAGCCTGACTGTGAATTAGCTTTAAGTGGTTCTGAGTTAGACAATTCAAGATCCTTTCTCTCTTCCTTTGTGAACTGCATCTTGTGAAGGTTTAGGATTAACTTGGATTCAGAAGGAAACCTTTGGAGGCCTCAAATAGGTGACACATGATGTATTTTATGTTTTAAAAGAATTACTCTGGCCACTGTATTGAGTGCGAACATGGTGGGGGGTGAAAATAGGGAAACACTCAGGTAGGCATGGCAGGGACATTCTGAATCAAGGTATATTTCAAGTTAAAGCACTAATCAAGGGAACTTAAGGGAACTTAGACTAGGAGAGAAAAATCCAAGATGATTTCAGGTTTTGGCATGACAAATTAAAAAAATGGACTGTCATTTACTGAAGGAGAAATTTTGTAAAGAGAGGAAATCTGGGGGAAAAACCAAACTTCTTTTTAATTTCTTCAAAGAATGACATTATCATAAAGTGAACAATTTTAGACCTTTGGAGGTCTTTCAGAGTTTTTCTAACATCTCTCTGGAGTCAATTGAAAATTATTCCTAAGTCTTCAATTTCTTTTTTCTTTTCTTTCTTTTTTTTTTGCAGGTGGAGGGCAGTTTACTAGGGATAGAACTCAGGTCCTTGTGCTTGAGAGACAGGTGGCAGAACATCTAAGCTAAATCCCCAGCCTCTGAATTTTCAATTTCTTAAGAGGTCTGTGTGTGTGTGTGTTTGCTATGATTTTCATGTAAGTGGCTGCTGGGCATGAAGAATCTGGATAATATGGGCCAAATATCCCTTATCTGAAATTTTTGGGACTGGAGGATTTTAGGATTTCAGAATTCTTTGGGATATCTTGGGGGTGGGACTCAGGTCTAAACACAGATTTCACTTATATTAAATGTACCCCTTATGCATATAACCTGAAAGTCATTACAAACAGTACTTTTAGTGTACTTGCATTTTGTCTGAAACCTTCCACATGAGGACAGGTGTGGAGCTTCCCTCTTGGACTAGTACTCAACAAGTTTCAAATTTTGGAGCATTTCAGATGTTGGGTTTCAGATTTTGGGCGTCTCGGTGTGTAACTGTGAGAACTCTAGCTTTGGCTGGGGTGTGTGTTGGCTGGGAAGGCTAGCCCACTCCTCTTCCCACCTCAGTTTGGAGTGTAGAAAACCAAGTCCAGAGATGAATGGTTGTTTGGGCCAGTCACTGAATTGTACAGCCAGATCAGGAACAAATATTTCTGCTCTCTTTATGCTTCTTCCCATTTCGTGTGGAAAATTTGATGACATCATACCAATTCTCCATGGATATATCTAATTGCAGCAACTGGCGTCTTGGAGAACAAGAATTAGAAATAATCGGTTTAGTAGAAAAATACACATTCTTAAAAATCATTGTATACTCAGATATATTCGAAGTTTCATAAAAGCTAGAGAGGGGAAGGGAAGGCAGAGTGAATGTTTATAGTCACAAGATGAGAAACACTAAGCATTTGCCTATAACCTACCAAAAAACTTAAGTATTTATTTCTTCTTTATGACTATAAAGCAGCAGGAAGAGACAAGCTGTTCCATTCAGAAGGCACAGAAAAATGTTTCTGTGGCCTGAGGCTGTCTATAGCATATGGAGTACATTCTTTGGATTTAAGATGTAAACATTCAACAGACCATCTTTCCTTCCTGGAATCTGCATGTGCACAGTGAGCCTGTTGAGGGACCAGCAAACTGGTTTTTGAGTTGGCAAAAGAATGCTGAACTCACCCCTCATCCTGCTCCAACAGAGGGTTTTTTCTTTGCAAAGCTGTGAGAGGTCACTAGAGAATGTGGAAAGTGCAGCACTATCCTTGGATGTTTCTTAGGGTTAGAAAGTGAGTGATATAAATGTCTAATTAGAGGAGAAAGACACTCACACATTTAATCTTTCTGGGGGCTGAGATCACACTCGGTCTCATTATCACCTCTGCTACCTGCAGTCTTCCCTGACACTTCTCCTATTACTTTCCAACAGCCATGCCAGTCATTGCATCTGAGCAGCCAAGCCACGGTTGTTGTGGGTTGCATTTGATATAGAGGTGACATGGGGACCAAAGCCTCAGTTCAAGTTTCTTTTGTACTCCGTGGGAAAGAAAGCCACCAATTCAAATACGGTCAAGGGTCATAATCACATTTTGGCTTTGTTAAATTCATCAATAGGAAATCCCCTTCTTAAAAGACTGAAGTGTTCGCATAGGCATCTGTAGAAAATGTCAATCTGTCATCTTTCTCATAATGTTGAGTACCACACGTTAGAAAAAAAATTCTATGGTTAACTCCAGAGCTCACATTTGGTAAAGGGCTTTTCAGCCCAAATGACTGACATCATCATTTGTATTCCATTTTCCAGTCATTCAAAGTGAGAGGACTTGGTGTCATGCCCAGTCCCCTCTCAGCCCCAAGCTGCATAAATTCAGAGCTTAGTGGTGTGTGCTGTGGTGTTTTAAATGTAGACAGGAGAAAATGCTTGCTTGCCCAGGGCTGAGCCTAAGGTCACTGATGGAAGCCTCAGCACCCTGTCTACTCTTCACTTCTCCTGGAAAATCAGCATTCAAAACAAAATCAGATACATATTGAGGATATACTGCTAAGTGAAATACACAAGTCACACATGTGTAAATACCGAGTAGTTTCTCTGGTGTGAATAAACTATAATAGTACATAAGATCCTAATGGTATAATTGACAATGTGAAATAGGAAGACAAGGGCTGAAGGTGAAGGGGAAGTGGGAAGGGTAGGGGAAAGGAAATAAGGGAGAGGAAAATAAACATGAGAAAATGAAAAAATGGAAATAAAGTGTTTGTAAATAGGGAAGGGAGGAGGGGGGGAAGGGGGGGGGGATA
>NW_022900921.1:33195543-33259027 GCF_012274545.1 Fukomys damarensis | reverse complement strand
GAGGTGAAGGGAGGGCGGGGATAAGGGGAAAAATGAGAACCAAGACCTGTCATGTAAAGGTACAAGATCCCAATGATGAATGTAACTGTACTGTATACCTGGAATGTACCAATAAACTAATGAGAAAAAAAATTAGAAACTTACTTCAAGAACCAAACAACATAGTACAGGTGAAAGAAAAGAAGCTGCCAAGCCAGTATTTGGGGGACTCGTGGAGAGGAGCGAGGTGCCCACTGCCTGGCCTGCAGGACCTTGGCTTCACGCACTGGGGTTGCAGTGGTCCGCAGTCTTCACAGAGCAGTGACAACTGCACTCCCCATCTCCCGCCATCTGGAAGCCGTGAGAGTACAGACTGTCTGGGCATGGGAGACACAGATGGTGGTTTGTTCTGTGATGGCAAGGACTGAGCGCTCCGTAGGAGTGCGGCACTGAGGGTGTGCTTGCAGGGGATGGCACTATGTCCCTTTCAACTATTGGGAGTTTCTTTCTCAGGACTTCCTGCTGCACCCAAGTTCTAGGGGCTGAGCTACTTCTGTTCAGTGGGAGTTTTATAGATAGCTAAGTTAGTTAGAAATATTGTAGGCAGTCAGACAGGGCCAGGCCCTGGAAGAAGCCTGGGCAGAAGATAACACATGTAGTGGGTGGAGGCAGACCTCAGGACGAAGATGAAATAACTGCACAACACAATGATTGACATTCCAAATAGGGATCAGTCACCTTGGGTGGGAGACCAAGACCTCTTCTCCCCTCCCTTCCAGGAAGGATCTTTGTTCTCTCCATGCACACTTGTTGCCTGGCTTGCTTCCCCACTGGGTAAATATCACCTAGGCAGCTATACGTGTAAGCTTATTGGTTGACCAGTCTTGTCCCACCTTATGCCTACCTCGTGATTTTGTGCTATAAAACTTTGAGAAGTGGGATTGTGGGCAACTCACTTTCTGGCAGAAAGTCCCTCTCAGGCAGAAGCTATCTATCCCTCAATAAATATTTCCTATTCTTAACCTTCCTTCTTCCTAAAATTCATTCTTTGATTTTAGAGAACACAGACTAGGAGTACCAGACATCTAACAAGTTGGAAATTACAATGTTTTCCCTATATCATTTTGGAGGTCCAATATCATCCCTGTTTTGGAAAGACAGAGGGGCCTCCCTCCTCCTGGGAAGCCAAATCTTGGGAAGCATTCTTTCTTGTACTCCTTCCTCAAGTTTTTGGTCTTTCATGGATATTATGTAAAATATAAAATCATCAGATGAGTAGCAAATGATGCCGTAAGGGTAAAGAGCCGATAGAGAATAACAAAGGGCTAATTCGAGGGCAGGGAAGAGTACAAGGGGTGGACAGAGAACCGGGCTGGGTGGCCAAGGATGTCCTCTATCTACAGAGTGGAGGTTTTGACCCTGGGTGATATTGCTGGAATACATTTCAACAGCTCGGAAATATTTCTTCTGGTCTCCCAAACACCGGCCTGGACCATCCACGGTCTCTGGCACGTGTATTCTTTCCAAAGTTCTGTCTATCTTTCTGCACTTTTAGCCTCCTTCTGCATTTCTCTGCTCCTTTTAACCAGTGGTATGGGGCAAATGAAGAGGATTTTAAACCACACTCTAAAACTGGGGTGAATGGTTTCTTTCCTAAAGCTCTAAATGTTGCCCCAAAGCCATTTAACAATTATCTTGTTAATTGAGAGATTTAGGTTTTGTTAATTGGGCTTCAGTATTTCTCCATGCCCTTCTCAATTAACCCAGTTTCATTTAGAAGCAGGAAATCCCCTAGTGTAGGTACCCCCTTCTAGCACAGCTTCCTTCCAATGAAGAGACATGTTTTCTTCTTTCTTATTTTTTAACAAAATAGAAGAAACAAAATCCCTAACATTGGCCATTGCCACTAATCCCCATGAAGATGGAGCATGAGCACAAGGGAAAATGTCACATCAGTGCCAGGGCCAGCGACCACAGGTCTGGGAGGAGCCATCCCAGCTGAAGCAGTTCTCCCAAGGCTGAATTTACACTACCCTGAGGAGTGGGCAGGACCAGCAGCAAAGAAAATGGGACAGAGAGAAGGAGAGGAAAAGGTATAAAACATCTCCTTGCTTAGACAATGAAAGGAAAAGTCCAACTTAGTGTTTCTTAGGATTGTGAAAGTCCTCATATAGTGTGTATATATATATATATATATATATATATATATATATATATATATAATTATTTTCCTTTTCACTTCAACTACTCTGTACAACTTTTATTTTTCCTTAAAAACACTTTCCAGTTTGATTTTATTTCCTGTATTTGGTTCATGTCCTTTCTTTGCATGGTCTTCTGCTTCTTCTGTACTTTTCTATTGTTTATTTTCATTTTCTCATTCTTTTCCCTCACCATTTACAGGCTATAAGAACATAATTTCCACAGCTGCAGACTTTCAAATATTTGGAGAAAAAGGAGCTTGTCTACAATTTTTGTGGATCTTTTATTTTGGAGGCAATGCTTATGTGTTTCTTTATTAAAAGCCATGAATTCACTCTTTAAAAGTCACAGAACAGCTACCAGGTCCTACACTCTGTTCACAATGCTAGGAATATGCAGACAAAATCGTAAAAGTATCTCCCTCATACTTAGCATGTGCTTTACGCTGTTCCAGCAATGCTTTTTATTTGTTTCTCTTTTTTCCCTCTTCTAAACCATACAGCTAGCCTTATATAAGGAAAGCTCAAATGCCCCCACTTTAAGATCAAAGTCATCAAGTGTTGTGACTACAATATGAACTCAGCAAATTGCCTAAGAGTTTCTGCCTGTAACCAGTCTATTCCACAGCCTTTCTTGAACCCTGTTGCTCTGTAGCCTGCAGTCTAGTGGAAGTGACTGATATGTAAAGCACAGAGAACTGTAGAATGTGTGGATGCTATGCAGGGTCAAGGAAGTCCCACTCAGAGCAACTGTTGTGGCAGTGATGTTTGGAGGATATGTAGAATTCTCAACTCAGATGCTGTGCAGTCAGGCTTCATTCTGGTGGTGGACAGGGAGAGGGTCCTAAGGGAGAGCAAGAGGCTAAGGTAATTTGGGATCAGGTTGTGAACAGCCTATTGTATTGTGTGAAGGAGTTCAACACGGTGTAGGTCAACAGTAACAGACAAGGAACATAAAGGCCCAGTTGGCTTGTCATATTATAAAAATGTTTTTATTTTTATTTTTTAAAATTTATTGATACATTTAAAGCAAACAGTATAGTTACATTTATCATTGGGATCTTATACTTTTACATGTTGTATCTTAGTTCTTATTTTTCCCCATACCCCTGCCCTCCTACACCCTTCCCTATTTACAAAGACTTGGTTACCATTTTTTCATTTTTTCATGTTTTTTTCCTTTTCCCTTATTCCCTTTCCCCTCCCCTTCCCACTTTTTTGTCAATATTTAAAATAGAGAAACATTTTATGAAAAGCTTGGATTTCAGTTTTTAAAAAAATTGAAAAGGTTGGCAATGTCTGGCCTAGGTTTCCACAGAACAACAGTCTCTAAGAGCTAAGTGCTGGAGACGTCACTTCTCAGATGGAGTGTGTATGCTCTAGATCCTGAAGTATCGGCCACTGCACGCCTCAGTCTCTAGCATCACCTGCTTAGCTGCATGTGTGGCTTCTCCAGGGTTCATAGTACACGTGGCTTGGGTGCCACCCGTTTGTACTTGTGTATCCTGGGGTTGGTTCACAGAGGTGTGTTGGAAGAGAAGCACAGTGCTGCATCATGGGGTTACAGTTCCACTCGGAGGCCGGGCACTGATACGGGAAATGGTGTAGAGTCAACATTTTGTTCTATATCTACATAAACAATGAGGAAGGGAATGGATTGAAGAAGTTATGAAGAATGATCAAGGAGAATGTGATAATGAAATAAAATGTTTGCGAGGCCACTCACAAATGTTTAAAGAAATGGCTGCCACTTGGGTACCTCTAGATCTAAAATTTGAGAGGAAAAGCTGAGATATTCTTCTATGCAATGGAGGAAAAATCAGAATTTCTTATTCAATTTAAGAACTTAATGGAAAGCTCTGTACTCATATATCAGTCACATTCTTGATTGCCAGCCTTATGTAGTATACATTATTTAGTGATTTTAAAGATGAGGAAATAAAAGGAAATGCCTCATTGTATGTTGGTCTGGTTCAAGCCTGAGTTTCTAGCAGGTGTTAAATAACAATATCTGGTGGATGTTTAAATGTACTAAGTGGAGTGGGTCTGTTAATACTTCTTTTTTCTCCTTTTATACTTGTCCCTATTATTAAAATTGTGTGTTTATTTTATATATTTAAGGTATACAACATGATGTTTTCATATACAATGAGTATATTATGTAAATCGTTACTACAATCAAGCCAATAAATCATCATCTCTCATAGCTACCTATATTTGTGTGATGAGAGCTGCAGCTAAATCTACGTTTTTGGCAAGTTTGCAATATACATTATAATATTAACTGTAGTCCGCATGTATGTCAGATATCTGCACTTATCTCCCCAGCAGAATTTGCACGATACTCAAGGACAGTGGGCTTTGACCTTTGTGTATTCCCACACTATATGAAGTTCCTTGGTGTCTGCCAAAGAGGATATTAAAGGCTCTTTCAAAGAGGATATTAAGGCTCTGAAGAGTGTTTATATCTTTCCAAGTTACAATCATTTCTTGTACTCATGGAAGTTTTGCCAATTTTAGTTTAATGGAGTATAAAATGGCATTGAATACACCAATTACTCCTAAATTTACCACCTTTTTCCCCCCTTTTTTCTTTATTGGTACATTTTAGGTATACAGTACAGTTACATTCATCACTGGGATCTTGTAACTTTATATGATGTGTCTTGGTTGTTATTTTTTCCCCATTTCCCTGCCCTTCTTTCACCCCCTCCACCCTTTCCTATTTACAGAGTCTTTGTTTCCATTTTTTTCATTTTCTCTTGTTTTCTTTTCCCTTCTTAGCTTTCCCCTGTCCCTCCCACTATCCCTATACCTTTAGACATTTTTTTCCTATTGCACAATATCCATTATACACTTTGATTTTTATTTATACTTTTAGTTTATCACACCAGAGAGACAATTCGGTATTTACAAATGTTTTACCTACCACCTTTTTTATTTCTTTTTGAAATCAGAAAGGCTTACTGCCTGAAAAATCATTTTTAGCAATTTTAAGGAATATTTCATTAATATCTCAAATGCTAACTATGACTATAACATCTCATACACAGAGTAAGAGAGGTGTGAACGAGAGATTTTATTTCCCACAAGCAAACTAATTTTAATGTAGCAATGCAGGATACACCTCTAGACTCTGGCAACTGTTAAGGTCCAAACCCATGTGGTGGATGAAATTTACCAGGGACAAACCACATTTCCAATACCTGTGGCTTCCTCCTGGAGTTATCAGATGCGTAGTATTGCCAGTAGCATTTGCCCTTTTGTACTATTTTAAGTTAGGTACCTTAGTTAAGAACCAGTGAACTCAGTTTGTAGCTGTGTTCTGTTTAATCTATTTTTCCTTCTTAGATACAAGTGATCAGAGGCCATTGCAAAGGATAAGATGGCTGCCTGGCTTTTGTAGCATTAAATCTTCTGAACTTTATTTGGTCTGTCATAATCAAGTTTCCACAGAATACCACTGTGCCTGCATCATCCTCATAGGATCAGTATAATGCAAAGAGATGGATTAAGACCTGAATCATTCCACAAACACACCTTGGTGGATCCAACATACATTAACCCCATCTACAATAGTAATTTCTTCCTACTGTTTTACTTAAGAATTCCTCTGTGTTAGCAGAGATTTCATGTACTGCTCAGGCTTCCCCAGTGTTAAAGCTTGGAGAAACTTCAATTGGCCAGTTTTAAAAAAGGGTGGGGGCACTCTTCCATTGTCTGCTCATTTTTTTCCCTGGCAATTTAACAAGGTGCCTTGAAGTATATCATTAGAGCCTCCCTTTATCCCATTAAGAACAGTTTTAATATACATTAACTCTTGGCCGTTTGATTTCAAGTTAATCACTTTATGGTTGGGTAAACCAGAAAAAGTCATTGAATCACAATAAGAGAACCCAATCTTTGCCTTACCTTTTCCCTGTGTCTTTTGATGCCAGTGTCACACAAGAACTCAGAAGTCTGGAGGTTTTGTTTTATTTTTTTCCCCAAGGGCAAAGCTGTGCACTTTGATGTTTGTATTTGTGAAATTAGAAACTGTAGCTCCAACCATCAAGAGAAGGTGAGGGCCAAGAGCATACACCTATATCTTTGCTTATTTCATTTTTCTAGGACTGCAATACGTTTGTTCTTGAAGGCATAATAAACATGATTTCATATAGAAATTCTGAGAATAGTCTATTTTTGTCAGTCTGGTCATGAGATGGCACTTCTTACAGGCCTCTAGGGGACTCAAAATAGCTGACTAAATAAAGGCTAACAAAGACCAACGAGGACAGCACTCTAGCTCTGCGTTTTCACTGAGAGGGATGAGGTAGTTTCTAGTACTAGCTGAGGTGTTGAGTCTGAAGGATGAATGCCTCACAGGACAGGAGTTGGACCTGAGAAGAAGTTTGTGGAAGATTCTTGTGGTCTTCAGTACTTGGCAGTTTGCCACTCTGAGAGTTGTACATTTTTGCCTATTTGCCCTCCTTTTAGGTAATGTAGATAGTTATTTTTTTAAACAGTCCTACTGAAGTATAATCAACTTGTTTATTCATTCCTCACAATTTGATGTTTTGATAAATGTGTATACCGTAATCACAATAGACATGTTAAATATTTAAGTTGAAGCAGCTCAAGCAGAAGTTAAATGACTCATGCCTCTGACATGCATCTGGGAGCATCTGAAGTGTAACTCCCAGGCAAAGTAGGTTGGGAGTTTTTTTTTTCTCTCATTGAGTTTATTGGTACATTTTAGGTATACAGTACAATCACATTCATTATTGGGATCTTGTACCTTTACAGGACAGGTCTTGGTTCTCATTTTTTCCCCTTGTCCCTGCCCTCCCTTTACCCTCTCCTTCCCTCCCCATTTACAAACACTTTATTTCCATTTTTTAATTTTCTCCTACTTTTTTCCTTTCCCTTATTACCTTTTTATGCGGTATGGAGGTGAGAAGGATTTAGTTTTTAGCTACAATTAATCTTGCAACTGTAATGATTGAAAATTGTTCTTTTATTGTGCTTCTTACTCAGAATCATTAGTTTAATTTCATCAAGAAAATTGTTCCATTGAGACTCACCTTTGCAATAGTGTGATCTGTTGGCTAGCCAATGTTTAGAAGAAGTGGGCAAAAGTAACAGCAATAGCACTAAGAAAAGGTGAGAGGAGAGGAAGAAAACAAAGAAGAGATAAGATTTGAAGGCAATAGAAATAGAAGAATCTGGAGTCTTGCTACCATGCTGTTTTTAAAAATCCTTTTACAAAGATAGTATCCATCACTTCTAAGTTTCCTCCTGCTTTATTATGGTCCTTTTCTCCAATCTCACTTCATAAGATTGTCTGTTCTGCCTTCTGTCGCTATGAATTAGTTTGCATTTTCTAGACTTTTATGTACATGGAAACCTTTGTCTTTCATCAGCACAATTATTTTGAGAGTCATCCATATTATTGTATGTATCCATTGTTTATTCTTTTCTGTAGCAACATGGAATTCTCTTACTTGGTTATATCACAGTTTGCTTTTCCATCTGTTGATGGACTATAAAATCCATTGGATTTGGCTGCTACAACTAAAATTGCTGTAAATATTTATATACAAGCCTTCCTATGGACATATACTTACTTCATTCTCTTAGGGAAATACCTAGGAGTAGAATGAGAGGATCATATGAGAGCTCTATGTCATTTTTTTTTTTAAAGAAACTGTCAACCTCTTTATGAAAGTGGTTGCATCATTTAACGTTTCCACTAGCAGTGCATGAGAGTTCCAGTTGCTCCTCACCAGCATTTCTTGTGGTCAGTGGTTTTATTTGGTTTGTTTTCTGCTTTTGTTTTTTTACAGGCTGATCATAGGGCTTTGTGCATGCTAAGGAGGTGATCTACTACCAATTTCTACCTCTGGCCTCAGCCTTTTTAATTTTAGAAATTCCATTATGCAGATAGTAGTACCAAATTAAGGCTTTGATTCTCATTTTTCTAATGTCTCATGATGTTGAACATCTGAGGTAGCTGTTTTCTGTACATTTTATTCAGTGGTCTGTTCAAATTCTTTGCCCATCTTGAAATAAGTTGGGTTATTTTTTTATTATTGAATTTCGTGTGTTCTTTTTACAAAGATTTTTTATCAGATGTTACTTTCTAGGATTTTCCACAGTCTCTTGGCTCGTCTCTTTGTTATCTTCATGGTGCCATTCAAAGAATAAACTTTGCATGTGACACAGTTTAATTTATTACTTTTAAATAATAGAATGTGGGGCTGGGGATTTAGCTTAGTGGTTCAGCTGCTTACCTTGCAAGCACAAGGTACCGAGTTCTATCCCTGGTACAAAAAAAAAAAAAAAGGAATGTGCCTTTGGTGTTTTCTTGAAAATCTTTACCAAATCTAAGGTCACAAATAGGTTCTCCTATCTTCTATAAGTTTTATCAATTTTTGGTTTACATTTAGGCCTATGATCTATTTGGAATTAATTTTGTATGTGGTAGAAATTTCAGTATTCAAAGTTCAAAATAGTTTGCATATGGATATCAAGTTATTCAAGTTCCATTTGTTGAAAAGACTATCACTTCCCCCTTGAGTTACTTTTTGATTTTGTCTAAAATTAGTTGGCCATAAATGTGTGGTTCTATTTCTGGAATTGCTGCTCTTTTCTATGTATCTATCAGTCTTAGCACTGTTACTGTACTCACTTCATCTCTGTTGCTTTATAAAAAGTCTTGAAAGAAGATGGTGTAAGTCCTTCATTTTGGTTGTTTTTCCTATTGTAAGTCCTTTGTATTCTGTATGAATTATAGATCAACTTGCTAGTTTCAACAACAACAACAAAAAAATGCCTGCTAGATTTTGGTTGAGATTGTGTTGTCTTTATAAAGTAATTTGGAAAAAATTTGATTTAACATTATTGAGTCTTTGGATCGTGAACACATTATATTTCATCATTTATTTAGGTGTCCTTCAATTTTCCTGAAAGGTAGCTTTCAATGCATAGATCTTGTTCATATCTTATAAGACCATTTTGTAAGACTTTCATGTTTTTTGATGTAATTTAAAATGTTTTTTAAAATTTCATTTTCTAATCTTTCATTGCTAGTATGAGAGTATAATTTATTTTTACAGATCAAACTTCTAAATTTGTACTATCCCAAACTCACCTACCGGTTCTATTAGACTGTTTTGTATATTCTGCTGGGTTTTCTCCATAGATATTATGTTCTTTAGAGATAGCTATCACAGACCATAATGTTTTCCATCATTACAAGCATAGACAAGCATAAGAGATAATGATAATTTCACATATTCCTTTTCATTGTAGGTTCTGTGATTTTGATTCTAATCTAATTTCCTTTTGATTTCTTTTTTGAGTTAGAGGTTATTTGCAAGTGTATTAGTTTCCAAGTATTTGAAGACTTTCCAGCTATGTTTTGTATTCATTGCTAATATAATTTCATTGTGATAAGAGTTCATACTTTATATGATTATAATCCATTTAAATTTATGGAGAAAAGTATGATCACTTCTGGTAAATGTTCCATGTACATTTGAAAAGCATGTGTGTTGTGCTGTTGTTGGAATGAGTGTTTGGTATATGATGATTAGATCAAGCTGACTTGGAAGACAGTTCACATTTTCTGATTTTCTGTCTTTTGGTTTTATCAATTAGAGAGAAATGTTAAAATCTTACTGATAACTGTGGATTTGTCTATTTTTCCTTATACTTTTATTGGATTTTGCATCTGATAATTTGAAGCTATATTGTTGGGTCCTAAATGTTTGGCATTGTCATGGCATCTTCACAAATTGATATCTTTATTTTTTATGACCTGACCCTCTTTATTATTGATAGTATCCTTAATTCCCAAATCCTATTTTGTTATTGATACAGCTATTGCAACTCTTCTATTTGTGTGCTAGCATTTCTCTATCATTTTACTTTTAACCCATTGTATTTTTATATTTAAAGTAGGTTTCTTGCAGGCACCATATAATTAAATCTTACTTTTAAAAATCCAATCTCACAATCTTTGCCTTTCAATTGAGGTATTATTTATATTTAATATGATATTGATGTGCTTAATTTTAAATCTATGTTTCAATGATTGTTTTCTATTTGAGTAAAGTGTTCATTTCTTTCTTCTTCTTTTTATGCCTTCTCTGGGATTATTTTTATATGACTTTTTTGCCTGTATATTATCTTTCACTGGCTTAGTAATTATAACTTTATCTTGTTATTTCACTGGTTGCTTTAGGCTTTGTAGTATTTCTCTTTTAATGTATCACAATGTATCTTTAGATGCTATCATTCCACTTCATATATAACCTAAGAATCTCAAAAGAGTATATTGACATTTGTGTCTTCCCAGCTTTTCTGTTGTTGTTGTTATTCATTTTACACTTATGCATATAATAGTTCCCCAACAATGTTATTCTCAAAACAGTTGATTGTTTTTTTAAAGGGACTATATATATATATATATATATATATATATATATATATATATATATATATATATATATATATATATATATATATATATATATATATATATATATATATATATCCATTTTGGGGGGTGGTATTGGAGATCTAACTCAGGACCTTGTACTTGCACAGCAGGCATGGTGCCAAAAAGCTAAATCCTAAGCCCTGAATGATATTTTTAAAAAATCTATTTACCAGAGCAATTATCATTTCTAGTCCTTTATAATTCTTTGTATAGATCTAGAATTCACCTAAAAATCATTTCCTGTCTATTTTATGTATTCTTTTTAACATTTCTTGTTGTATCAATGTGCAGGTGATGAATTCTTCTAGCTTATGTATGCCTAAAAATTATGATTTGCCATTGTTTTTTAAGTATATTTTTACTGGGTTAAGAATTATATGTTGACAAGCTTTTATGATTCCATATTTTCAAAATGTTGCTGTATTCCTTTCTCAGTTATAATACTTCCAATGTCTACTATCATCTTTAGCTTTGTTTCTCTACAGGTAGTGTGTTTTATTTCTTGAATGCTTTTAAGTTTTTATTTTATCACTGGTTTAGAGCAATGTCATGATGATGTATTTTTCTGAGCTTAATTCATATTCTGTTCCTTTGAGATGCTATATTCTATTTATAATTTCTATGAAATTTGGAAAAATTCAATTAATAATTTTTAATATTTTTTCTACATTTTTTTCCTTTTTAGGAACTTTTGCTACACATAGAAATACACATATATTTTTGCTTAAGGTTCTTGCAAAGCTCATTGACACTTTCTTCATTCTCAGTGTTTGTAATATTTTGTGCTTTATTTTGGGTAGTTTCAATTGTTATGTCTTTGAATTTACTAACACAGTATTTTGCATTGTTAATTACCCTGTTCATCTCATTCATTGCATTTTAAAGTAAAGACATTGGTTTTCTTCCCTAGAAGTTTGATTTGGGGTTTACATTTTTTCCATGTATTCATATACTTATTAATTCCTCTACCTTTTTTACATATGTGTGTAGTTATAATTTTTAAAGTCCTCAGAATTCTACTATTTGTTTCCTTTTTGAATTGGTTTTAATGGAGTGATTTTTCCTTTATCTTTTGTGTATCATATTTTTCACCTTCCCTCTACATAAAAATTTTAAATTTGATGCTAGATGTAAATATTACTTTGCTGAGCCCTGTGTATTTTTATATACCTATCAACTGCCTTGAGCTTTGTTCTGGGACACAGTTATCTTGCTTGGAAGTGGTTTTTTGAGATTGGGTTTAGGCTTCTGCAACCTGATCATCTCCACAGCTCTGAGGCAGCCTGACATCCTGGGAATGCTTCTGAGAGTGGTGGGAGGCAGTGATGTGAATCACCTCCAGCCTGCAGTTGCCTCTGCTGATTCTCACTTCTGACAGCTTGAGTAATATGTGTTTTAAATTTTTAACCCATGTTCTTATCATTGAGAATCTTTTAAAAATTATTTTCTTCTTTATTTGGGGACATTTTTTGGGCTTGGGCTGATGACATCCTTTCTGGAGCTGACTTGAATTTACTTCGTACTCTGGGGAGCTTCTAGTTTGTGAGCACTTTAATGTGTTGCCTCCTTTTACCTAAACCATTTCGTTGGCACCAACTTTGCAATTCTCAGTCTATGTGAGGGTAGGCACGGGGTTATTAGTGCTGAGGGTAAGATATTTCCTCTCTGGATCTCAGACTAAGATTGACAGATTTCCTTGTGATCTCTATTTGCCAATAGGCAGATCTTTAAAAATTATTTTTTCAATTCTGTCGTTTCACTGAGTGTGTAGGTCTCATACCCTTGGGCTTTATCCAGTAGTCTGGAGCCAACTCACACCACATCTCCTGGCTCCCATGTGCTTGTCAGAAGGCAGAGCTCTTGCTTACCAAGACTGGCAAATATGTGCGTGTCAGATGTAGCTGCAACATTCTGATTTACAGCATTTCCTTCTCTTTTGCTCCAAACATTTTCTTACTTTCTTTCAAACTCAGTTCTGAATTTTAATAGGCACCAAATATATTTTCTTCAGCATTTATGTGTGCTTTGCTTTTGTATTGGTGTACATTACTTTTTGATGGTATCTATTATTTTGCATATTAAACCAAAGAAAATTAGCTCTGTGTTTTGTTTTGTTTTTCCTTTTCTATTTAGTGTCCAGATTGGCACTAGAATACTTACCAGGTCCATATGTCACTTAACTAGAAGTCATGTAATCATGAAATATTGCAAGAGATGAGTGGAAATTCCAGTACATGGTATAGGTGAGCATTTACAACAATGTCACCAATTATTTTCTTGTGTTTGTTGTCTCCTAAAGTATGATTATTTACATGTGTGTGATCGTATGAATTTATGGCCTATATTATTTCGTTTAAATCCCTCGAGATGCTTCTTGCAAACAAAGCATCATCAAATCAACACTGGTGTTGTATGTACACAGAAACACAGGAAAGGGCAGCAATGGCATCCCTGTTCCTAGGACATCGTCATCATTTTTCACCTTAAAGGAGTAGTAGAAATTAAGGTCACTTATTATTTTGTCTGCTTTGTTTTCTGTGATGTGTGATCCAGTACCATAACTAGGTTTCTGAAATTCTGTTTTCACGTATTCCCTTTACTTTCATCACTGGTGGCATAGGATAATAGGCTTAGGATGTGTGTGAATCGAACCTCCTGGGTTGAAATTTTGGCGGCACATCTTTTTTAATGTTAAGAATTTAGCAAGTTTCTTAGCCCCAGTGCTTTATTTTGGATCTTGATTGTCTCCCAAAGGCCCATGGTTTAACAGCTTGGTTCCAGCTTGGTGCTGTTGAGAGGTAGGGCCCAGCAGGAAGTCTTTAGGGCATGGGGTGGTTTATCCTTCAAGGGTATTGTGGAACCCCATCTCTTCCCCTCCTACTCTTTTGCTTTCCAACCATGAAGTGAATGGTTTTGTTCCACCCTTGCTCCCCCTACAAGGGAATAGGGTCAACTGATCATTGACAGGAATCTCCAAAAGTCTGAGCCAAAATAAGTCTTTTCTATTTAAAGTTGATTACCTCAGGTGTTTGTTACAGTAAGAGAAAACTAATTGTCACGGTGTGCCTCAGTGTTAATCTTCTGTCATAATACACATGTGAAAATATTGGTCTCATAGGTTTCTTAGATGAATGTAGGGAGTTCTTAAAATAACATTCTTTGTCTTCTGAACACAGCGGAGTTAGATTAAGGATGAGAACTTGTATGTAGAACTGCATTGTCAAGGAGATGCAGTCTAGCAAAACAAAGCATCATGAGGGTAATTCTCTAAGCCAGTTGATTTCCTCTAGAGAATATCAGAATGATAGATGGGAGAAAAACTTAGCGTGAAAGTGTTTTGGAAAGAAGATCCAGAATAACCAAGTGAAAAATAGATCTTGTGTTATTTTATTGTAATGTTCTCAGTAGTATCACTGTTCAAGATTGTATAACAAATATATCATTTTCTGGGGAGTTTAGGTTATAAGTTTCCAGAAAGTACTCTAAACATTTGCCAAATGGAAAATCTCTAAACATTTTATATAGAAGATATAAATAAATATTTGAATATAATTCCGAACCTTCACCCAGAATTGACTTTACATTTAACCATTTAAAAAAGTTTTAAATTATAGTATAATACACAAACATAAAATTTATCACATAACTGCTTTTAAATGTATAGTTCAGTAATGTAAAGTATAATTTATATTGTTGTGCAACCAGCCTCCAGAACATTTTCATCTTTCAAACAAACTCTATACCCATTAAACAGCAGCTCCCACCTCCTGCCTGTGCCTAAGCCTGAAGACTACCATGTACCGTTCTATTTCTAAGATCTTTCATCTGTATTTTAAATCTTGTGCTGTCTGGGAGTAAACTCATTCCCTAAGAAGTCCGATCAGAAGTGTCTTTTGGTGTATATATTTTAGAACTGTATACAATCATTTTATCAAATTTCTGAGTATTACCAAGACTTGTATTTATAGCCAACACATTGAAAACAAGCCAAAGACAGGACATGTGTTTTCCTTTGGGGCAGAAGCAGCTATTTGGGAATTGTAAAAGGTTTAAATGTTTTGTTAGTTGAGGCCATTGTTGACTCCCATTGAAAGCCTGATGGCAACCAGTAACTGGAACTCAGAACTGAGGCCCAGCAGACATGCTTTAAGGAGCATTTTAGGTTCTTCAGTCTCTGGTGGCTGTGACTGTGAATTCTGTCTCATGTCAAAGCTGATCAGTGCTGTCTTTTTGGGGATGGTGAGTGGCCATTTGGTGCTCCTTAGGAATCACGATCTGTAGATTTTTGTATCATAAGATATACAAAAACTTGGGCCGTGGATTTAGCTTAGTGGCATCATGCCTGCCTTGCAAGCACAAGGTCCTGAGTTCCATCCACAGTACTGCAAAAAAAAAAAAAAAGGATTTACATAAAATTTAAATTTCAAGAAATTTAATTGCTGAGAGCAGATTGGTATCCGTTATAGCCTGTGGCATATACTAATAATATATAATATATGGCTTACTAATATCACATGTTAAATATACTCATGGTAGACAGATGGCCACTGAAAGATCTAAACACAAAATAAAAAACATTATTATATTTTTAGGAAATTATTATGTTACATACCTTTAAATAAATCATTCACATGCAAATCCATATAGAGAATTTAAATGTAATACTTATTTAATTTTTCATTTAAACATTAATGATAGAGTTGGTGTTTGTACTACTAGAGTGGAGTCATGGTGCATTTGGAATTTTCTATTTTTAACTTGTAGAAATGAAGCAGGTGATAAATTTGCCTTGTTATCTTTCACATAATCCACTGTTGTGAGAAACACAGACACCTGAATTCCTATTGTCTTCCTGACACTGCTTTGTAGTCTTGGGACAAACGTCCACCTTTTTGTTTGCTTCCCTTTCTTTGCTTCTTGAGTACAAAGAAGGATCACCAGGTCTTTCCCGAGTGTGATTTAGAGAGAAGAGTGGATATTTATTTCACATTTCAGGTTAATGACAAATATTCTCTCTCCCCTTGGTGGTTGCCGGCGTCATGTGTCTCAGCTAAACAAGCTTGTCTCTCATTGAAGAGGCAGCCCTTCCGTGAGGTACATTGCCATGTTGTAAGGAAGGCCGCTTTGTCTCCTGTCCTCTGCCACGGTCCTCAGTTCTTCATCTGATTATGTTGCCTATTCAAACCAGCCCAGGTTTCCACCTCCCTCTCCATTGGAACTCCTCTGCTTCTGGACTCGCCTCAAAGGGGCAAGGACCCTCCCTTACTCACTCACACACCGTGCAGTCTTTGTCTCAAGTGGGGCCTCTGTAATTCCAGCTGTCAGGCCACTGACAGATGCGCAGCTGCCTCCTTCTTTGTCATTCTTTGGTGTAATAGCGTACATAGCTGACACATTAAAAAAGAAGAAGAAAAAAGAAGCAAGGGAGTTTTAATTATCTAAGGTTATTCCCAGACCAAGATTGTGCCCATAAACTCCAAGGAAAATGCTTAATTAAAATAATGCCATATCATCTTTCAAAATTAATTTCTCTGACTTTTTAAAAAAATCTTAGCCATTCCTGTCTTTATCTTGTAATGATATAGATTCTTTGTGAGGAAATGGAGGAGAAAAAAGCATATGTCTTACATATAAAACAAAACAAAAAACAGAAAATGAGGCTTCTTTGAGTTACCTGATTTTGGAAAAAGTTTTCTAGTCTGTCCTACACATGAAAGCTTGGTTCTGGGCAAAGAAAAGAGGCACAGTGTTTCCCCGAAAGGTGGCAAGCTTGGTGTTTACAGCTTTGCCACTTCTAGCTGTGTGACACAAAATAAGTAACTTTATTTCTATTCCTCAGTTATATGATCTCTAAAATGTGGACTTTAATCACATCTTCCTCCCAAGATGGTTGATGAGAGATCAAGAATGAGGTACTGTGGGCAATTGCTTAGTTCCATAGCCATCACATAATTATCACTTTATTCACTTTTTCAAAGTTCTGCACATTTAAAAAATTCTATAAATCCAATTTAAAATTGATTTTAGAAAGTATCAAGCTTAATTCTCTTCAGGATTTTTTTGTTTGTTTTATTTTGTTGTATTTTTGTAGCACACAGTTTTTAAAAATTAATTTTATTGGTACATTTAAAGTATACAATATAATGACATTCTTTCTTGGAAATTTGCACCTTTACATAATCAATCTTGGTTCTTATTTTTTCCCATTCCCCTGCCCTCCTTTCAACCTCTCCCTCCCTATCTACAAAGACTTTGTTGCCATTATTTTTCATTTTCTCATATTAATTCCATTGTTTTGGTTTTTTTTTTTTGCTTGGATCTCCTGTCTGGAGGATGTAAGCGACAGTGATGATGATGATGATGATGATGTTGATATTGGGGACCACTGTGGGGAAATCTTGTAGTGATGATGAATATGCTTATGGGATATTTATGAATACCTCCAACAAGCAGGTGTTCAGCCTCAGTTTCTCCTTCTGTTAGTGCGTGAGGAAGATGCAATGACTATCTCCACTTCAGAGGTGAGGAAAGTGATGATTAGAACTTCAAGTGGTATACTCAGTGTCACACAGCTAGAGGAGGCAGAGCAGTCTGTCCACTAAATCATCACAGCTCTGCAAAGAGGAGAAGCAAACTTATTTCTCTTTTTCTCACCTGTACTGTAGCCTTCATACGAGGACTGTGATTGCTCCAAATGACCCAGAGTCTCCTAATGGAATCTGGTTTTGCTATGGCCTTGCAAGAATGCAGTAGGAAGGAAACAAGCAACAAGAAGAGAAGATGTCTGCCTAGTGGGAAACTACAAAGGTGAGCATTGCTGAATTGGTGCTGGAGAAAAGTAGATACTTTGGGGCAGGGGTGAAAGATAAAGTTTGACATGGAAAGACAAATGAAAGGAAACCCAGCTGGAATAACATCCAGGATTTAGAGGTGTGTGAGAGGAAACTGGACCAACCCTGGATCACGGTATCCCAGGTCCCACCCTGACCCAGCACATACACCATGTTGGCAAAGGATTGGACTGAAGTGTTAATTGGGCGCTTCAATGATGGCCTGGCTGATTGAATAGATTCACATACCCTCTGTCCTTTCCATCACACATGGTAAAGTGAGACATATCCAACCTGGGCATTTAGAATAGCCAGGAACAGAGCAGGGTGGAACAAATTTCCACATACACATGCATGCACTGGTGACTGGTGGAATGAACTTGTATCTTATAAAAACTAGTGTGCTAGTAATGGCACGCTGAGGAAAGAGAAGACTTGTCTAACACAAGAAAAAATGTTGCCTATTCCACTAACATAGAGTGGGAGTGTTGCCCACAGAACATTCAGGGCCCTATGCAAAACTACTGGTGAGCTCCCACTGGGGAGATGGGAGGGTCCCCAGAAACTCCTAGTTGTGAACTGCAGAGGGCAGGAAAAACTGACTATGACAAATGTGCAGAGCAGAGTACAGCCGGGGTGAACTCTAAGAGGAAAGTCACCCTTACTTAAGTCAGAGTAGAAATCAGCACAGCCAGAATAGGGTGGATGCTTTTGTACTGTTTTTCGAAAAACTGAACAGGCTTGAAATGGCACAAGGTCCTGCTCACTGCCATGTGCTTGCAAAGAGGGCTGCTCAGTCATACTTGGGAGCAGCTCTAAGTTCTGTGAGTGGGGCTGAGACAGAAACAGTGAATGGTGCCTGGGATGGTAGCTTCCTGGCCATATATTCAGCAAGGAATGCCTGAGAGGAGACATGGAATCATCCTTGAGGTTTACCATCCTCCAAATAGATTAAAGCAATTGAGTCCATGCCGGCCTGCAGGAAACTGGGCCCAGAGCACGGCTTGTCACCAGGATGGGTGTTTGGAGGGAGCAACAGGAAGTTTCTCAAGGCTTCAGGCAGTAAACGGGCCCAGAGGAAGTAATTGCTTGGCTGCTCAAAATCAGACAGTGGTGCCAGTGTGGGGGGATCTGTGTGGAAGCTCTTGATTATGCTATAAAGACTTTGTGAAGGGCTTTACTCTTACTGCTACTGTTACCTTGGCAATTATAGTGATTATGATGTCCTTGCTACTTTATAGGTTTGGGTCATCATGGTTGATCTTTTTCTTTTCTTCCCCTTTGTTTTTTCCTTCTTTATTGGCATCGGTTGGTTATTATACTTCAAGCTTCAAGGTGTTACCCTTTAACCTGATTTCTGTTTTAGTGTTCCTTCTGTGTTATTTTTAATTCTCTTCTTTCTCTATTCTTTCTTCCCATCTTCCCCATTTTCTTGCCTTCCCCCTCATCTTTTATACCTATCTAATAACATAAATATAACAGGGGCATAATTAAGTGCATTAGAGAATAAAAATTAAGGAGTGCTATAAACTAAACAGTACCTTTCAAGGGCATATCAGAGTAATTGTCAATTGGCTGAAGAGGATCCAGATGAAATAACTTAAAAGATAGGGCTTGCTTCAGCCGCACATATACTAAAATTGGGATGAAACAGATGCAGAAAACCTTATAGCCTCCCTTAAACTCTAAGTACACTTCCGCCCATCTTCATAGAGCCTCTCTTCTACACAGATACTCTCTCAAACACCCTCAGCACTAGCTCTTTACCCCGGCTATAAAAATAATTCCAACAGACTACAAATTCCTGTCCATTTTTTAAAAAATCTATTGAAATTTCTCTTGCCTTCCTCTTTTCACACTGGCAGATCTCCTACTTTTCCCCATGTTCTCCCCTTTTTCCTATCCTCTCCTCCCAGATTAACCACTGATAGCAGCACAATATAGTCTGTAAGGGGTATTGACCACAGGGTGAAACTATCAAAACAAGTTTTAATGTTTATGGTTGATGTATGTTTTGATGTGTTGCCACTGTTATCACCAGTAAAAATGCTCTCTTTATAACACAATACCAGGGTCCAACCCAATTAAATTAAATAGCTTGAAGGGGCAAATGATACGGTACCTCTGGACAAATAAAGCCAAGAACACATGACTGCAAAACAGAAAACAACTAAAGAGATCCTCATCTCAAAAATAAACTCTCTTCACTCTGACCTCAATCCTAAGCGCACATGCACACACACAAACAATAAAAAATAGGACCATTAAAAAAAAGGCAAGAAATTCCCCAAGACTGCCACCTCTCCTAAGGGACATTGATAAAGAAAAAGCAAACACCACTCAGCCTAGCTGTGCAAAATGATTAAAGAGGAAATGAAGAGACTTGGCAAGTTCAGAGACAATAACCCAAAGGATACGTGTATCACATCCAGTAAACTGGCCCATGTCGTTATGGGAGAAGCAAAAAATTGGATCTGCTTACCAAAATGATTCAAAACCTAAGTGACAATTTACCAAACCCATAGACTCCATGGAAAGTTGGATAAATCCTAGAGATGAATTCTATGGAAATAAAAAACAACAGAAATGACTGTGAAGATAAGGTTTCAGAAATTGAGACTAAAATGGAAAAACATGATTTTCTGAGAGACTTTTCAAAAAAAGCAAGTTAAATACATCCAATAGCCAATAGATGATGTGAAGAAGACTAATCCAAGGATAATGTGATTTACAGTTTAGAAGACAGCATGCATAAATAAAATTTTGTTTACAGAAATTATAGCAGGAAACTTCCCAAATATGGGGAATGAACTCAATATAAAAGTAAGTAAGGCTTGGTAAACATTAAATAATTATGATGAAAAAAGAAGATATCCTTCATACAGCATAGTCAAAATTTCTGATGTCCAATAAAAACACAGAATCTTAAAAGCTATCAGACAAAAACAAAAAAAAATTACTTATTAAGGTGAACCTAGCATTAAATAGACTTTTCAACACAACAGGAGAGCTTTGAGTGAATTGTTTCAAGCCCTAAAAGAAAACAATTTTGAACTGCAGACTAATGTAACCTATAAAATTATCTTCTAAATTGATAGAGCATAGGCAGATTCCATGACAAAAACAAACGAACAAACAAAAAACACGTGATGAGATACATGAACACACAAAAAACACTCCAAAAACTACTCAAGAATATCCTAAACAGAGACATGGAGATCAAGAAAGCCAAAACATCAGTTGGGGTGAATTCCTAAAGCAAACTGAGTAGTTAAGTAAAAAAGGAAAAACAAAGGAGTTCAACTACAGAAAAATCAACACAATGACAGGAATAAGTCAATACATTTTAGTAATAACTCTTAACTCCCCAATTAAAATCCACCAATTGATGGAGTGGAAAAAATGGTCTGTTGCATTCAAGCTATTCACTTAATCCAAAAAGAAATTCATAGATTGAAATTTTTTTTCTCATGCTTTTTTTACTCATACTCTTCACTCTGTGGGTGGTTTCTCTTGCTGTGCAAAAGCTTTTTAATAAGATGAGATCCCAGTTGTTGATTCTTTGTACTAGTTCATGTGCAACTAAGGTTTTATTCATGAACTCTTTTCCTACTCCAGTGTCTTTAAGAGTTCTACCTAACTTCTCTTCCAGCTGGTTTAGTGTTTCTATTTTAATATGTAGGTCTTTGATCCATTTTGATTTTAGTTTAGCATATGATGCAAGATATGGATCTAGTTTTAGTCTTTGGCAAGTTGAAACCAAGTTTTTCCAACACCATTTATTAAAGAGGACATCTTTCCTCTAGTGAGGTAGTTTGGCTCCTTTGTCAAAGATGAGGTGGCTGAGTATATCTGGAGTTGTTTCTACATCTTCTAATCTATTCCACTGATCCTTGGGTCTATTTCTTTGGCAGTACCATGCCATTCTTACCACAATAGCTTTGAAGTATAGTTTCAAATTGGAGATTGTGATATTCCCTGCCTTTCCTTTGTTTCCTAGAATTGCCTTTGCTCTTCTAGGTATCTTCTGATTCCAAATGAATTTTTGTATTTTTTCCTCTAGTTCTGTGACATATATTGTTGAAATTTCAATCAGGATCACATTAAATCTGTGTAACAGTTTTGGAAGTATGGCAATTTTCACTATATTTGTTCTTCCTACCCAAGAACAAGGAATATGCAAGCTTAATAAAAATACCAATAGCATTACTCACAGAACTAGAGAAAACAATCCTAAAATTCATATGGAAACAGAAGAGACCCAGAATAGCAAAACCAATACTTGAGCAGGAGGCATCACAATCCTGGATCTCAAGTTATGTTATAAAGCTACAGCGATTAACAAAACAAAACAAAAACAGCATGGTGCTAGCAAAAAGACAGACATATGGTCGAGTGGAACAGAACAGAGGGTGCAGAACCTAGACACATTCAGCGACCTAAAGTTTAACAAAAGGGCCTAAAACATATGCTGGAAGAGATGGCCTTTTTCCCAAATAGTGCTGGGAAAGTTCGGCACAAACATGAAGAAGATTGAATGTAGGCCCATATTTTTCACCAGGTATGCAATGAAAATTAAAATGCATAAAAGATCTAAATATTTAAGTGGAAATACTCAATCTTGGGGGAGGGAAATAGGTAAAAATTCTTGAAAAGGTAAGATTGGAAAAGCACTTTCTCAATAGAACTCCAAGTATACCAGAAATCACATAAAAAATGGACAAATAGGATAATATTAAATTAAAAAGCTTCTGCATAACACAAGAAATAATCAACAGAGTGGAGATAACCTGTACAATAGGAAAATTTTGCCAGCCATTCTTCAGACAGATAACTAATATCTAGAATATATGAACAACTCAATAATTAGTCCCTCCCCAAACAAAAGACCCGATCAAAAAATGGACCACTGAAATGAATAGCCACTTCCCAGAATAAGTAGTATAAATGGCCAAGAAATATCTGAAGAAGTGCTCATTAGAAAAATGCAAATTAAAATAACACTGCCAAGGCTGTAGGGGCAAAAGAACACTTCTATATTATTGGTGGGAGTGTAAACCATTATGGAAATCATCATAGAGATTCCTGAAAAAAAACTAGAACTAGAAAGTCCATTTGATCTAGCAATTTCACTACTACATATCTTCCTGAAAAATTTAAATATATTATAGTACAAAGATACCTGCATACCCATGTTTACAGCAACACAATTTATAATGGGTAAATCTTGGACGCTGCCTATATGTTCATCATCAGATGAATGGATAAAGAAAATGTGGTATTTGTACACAATGGAGATTGTTCTGCTATAAAGGAAGGAGAAATTTGAGTCATATGTAGGAAAGTGGATGCACCTTCAGACCATAATGCTAAGTGAAATAAAGAAGACACACAAGCTTAAATTTCATGTGATTTCTCTTACATTAGAAACCTGATACATAAATAAAGAGCAAAATAAAAGATAGGTAAGAGGAAACAGGGAGATAGTTCTTTTTTAAATTTTGAAGGGGATCAGCAGAAATAAGGAGGGGCAAGAAAGGGCGGGTAAGGGAACATAAAAAGAATTAGATTTGTCATGTGCATCTACCAACTTCTGACAATTGTATTTACTATGTACTGCAAGCATGTACTACTACTACTACTACTACTACTACTAATGATAATAAAGAAGGGCATCGAGTACAGTGAGAGTTTCTTAGGAGTCTTTGTAAGGCCAGTGTCAACTTAATCTTCCTCCAGAGATTCTGAATCAGTTAGATGTGGAGATTTAGGATTATTAATTTGTTGCTTGGATTTAAATAGATATCTAGGTGCCAAGATAAATTTGTATTCCGTCAGATAAAAATCAAAATCATTCTAAATATGCTGCGATTGCTTTGCTTATTATGATGAGTACCTATCAGGTCGTGCTCAAGTGTTCTGTCCCTGCTGTACGAGGGTAGAATTAACTAGAGAGGTTTTCCAGTCTACTATGCCTCTTACAATGAGACGAGACCACTTCAAAGGCAGCAGAACAGCATGCGAGAAACTCCAGAAAATTGTCTTGGGCCCCACATGACTTTGTTTTTTTATTTTTAGAGTTTGTCTTACAGTGAAATTCTTCCTACTAGAAAGGATGCACATGCCAGCTGACAGTTGATGGATCTATCACTTATTTATCCTTAATGCCTGAATCAGAAATGGCGTGGGCTTAGCAATGCAGTTCTTTGGCACAGAGCTGACCAGGGCCCAAGGGAAGCTGCTATTACTAATTTATCTTGGTGTCTGGCATTATAGTTAAAGATCACCTCCACTCAGCAAAGTGCTCGGGTATTACAGAACACTGGGAAGGGAGGGGAGCCACTCACATGGACTCAACAGCAGCCTGGAGTCTTCATATTGTGTTACAAGGGCCTGAGAAGCTGCTCTAGCACTGAAAGTAGGATGTAGCATAATTACATGCAATTAACTAAGGACTTCTTGGGCAGCAGCCCAATACAAGGCCATATGACAGAGCTACGGATAAAGGAGAGAAAAGGAGAAAAGAGAAGGAGGGAAAGACTGTACTTAACCTGTGTTAGCGTTCAAGTTCAGTGTTGATTGAAGTAGATCATGTATAATGAGAAGTGAAAAGCATTTCAAATAATACAAAATTTCTACTCACTTCACTTCAAATGTCTAAAGGAACTAATATTTCTAACTGTTTTTTTGAATAATACCCTGTTCTCATGAATTTTTTCCTGTTCCTGGGTCCTCTTCAAGTTAGATAGACTGTTAAATGTTTGACAGAAGTAGTTGCTAAACTTGGAAATAACACCTAAATATGAACGTATGGAATAATGCCTTTCCAGAAATTTTTCCCTGTTTGTTCTACATGAGCATTTTAAAGAAATCAATATTTGTATTTGCTACATGTGTTGATTCAGATACAATGTAAGAATTCATCTGGGAATCTGTAATTTATTTGTTTTCTTCCATATTTGTCTTAGCTTAATCAAACAGTGCTTTGTATGACAAGAGATACACACTGTTGGTCTGGGAGGGAATTTCTCAAGAATATGGGGCACTGGTCTTACAACTTTAACATAGATGTTTGCATACAGAATTGCTTCTAATAATGGTGGGCTTATTTCAGAAAAAGTTCCATATTTCAAAGGAAGATGGAGAATATAATTATGTAGGAACAAAGAAAAATTATGTCATCCCTTGAGAGGTTAAGGTACCAGCTCTGAAGAAATCTCATTGATGCTTCTGACATTGCTCTTTCTAATATTTTTAGGGTTGAAAACACTATGCAACTCTTGAGAGTTTTTTAAAGGCTAATAGGGAAGCAGTTCTTCTGCTACATTATGGATTCATTAATTGCCTCTAAAGGGGTCATTAAATCTAATCATTCTACATTCAGGGGGTTGGTGACTATATATTTGTATCTTCTTTCTGCCAAACTAAATGAAATTAATGAATATTAATCTTCCTTCCTTCCTTCCATTTTTCCTTTCTTTCTTTTTTGAAGTAGAAAGAAATACTATTTGGCTTTTTAAAGTTTGCATATTACAGATCAAAATCTGTTATAACAACAAATTTCCGGAGTACAATTTTCTAGCCCAGCAGAAGGACTGCTTCTTGAAAAAACATTGTTTGTGTTAGATATTGCTTGAAATCATTTCAAAGTTTTCAGTGGAACAAAATGGGGCCTTGCCATGGGACGCCCTCTGGGCTGGTAGCCAGGAGACCAGGCAGGTGCTTGGCTGCCCCTCTGGGAGAACAGCTGTATAAGTGTGGAAAAGTCACACCAGCCCCATAGGCCGAGCATCCCTACCTGCGACATGAAACTTTAGAGGAACTGTATGATCTCTCCTATTCCTAAGAACTTATCAGTCTTTCTATTAAAGTTCCACCTGACTTCCTAAATTTTAGGACATGTTCTTTATTTCTTACCCTTTTCTCCTTTTACCTCAAGCATCCTTATTTACTTTTATTTATGTCTCTCCTTAGGGCACATTATTTATGAAGGGAGATGGAGGATCAGAAGGGTTATGTGATTTCCTAAGATAGCAGGCTTAAACCCTGATGGTGTATTTAGGATTATACCTCTATTATCTATGTCTTTATTCTTTCTCTATTTCTCTGATATGTGATTCTTTTTATAGACGGTTGAAGATTTCCAAAACAAAAGCTAACTGTGGATAATCAGATTGTACAGGAAAGGGCAATAGAGATTGACAGTGAGAATTATGGTGTGGCTCTTCACTTTATGAGATTGGGAAAGACCAGGCTTGAGTAACTGAAGAGAATGATAGAATCCTCTCTTCCTGCAAGACACAGGTATATGTGTGGCATGTCTGGTAGTCGGAACTTAATAAGAGCAAGAGAAATATCCAGTACCTCAACTACCACACTTATGTCTCAATCTGTCTTCCACAAACACTAGCTTGATGACTTCCTCAACATCTTGGGGCCTGAGTTGTTCATAAAATAATGACTTGTTAAATGTAAATAATAGTAATAATGTGGAATATGTTCTTAGGCAGTAGGACTGTATCTTTCAGGCTCCTCTGGGATCTACATTTTTTGTTGTTGTTGTTGTTACTGGTGTTCGAACTGGTGACCTTGTGCTTGCCAGGTAGGCAGCAGAACCATGGAGCTAAATCCCAGCCCTGGGATCTACATTCTAAGATTTGATTTTATAACTGTAAAGTAACCTGGAAGAGACATTGTCAAAACTGGAAAAGCCAAAGGCTTTATATAACCCAAGGGTTCACACAACAACTGGTTGGAACCAGATTTCATCATGGTGGGCTGAAAACAGATAGTACATCTTTGTACTTACTGGAATTGCATGGTATTTATTTATTATTTATTTATTTGGTACCGGGGATTGAACTAGGGTCCTTGTGCTTGCAAGGCAGGCCACTGAACCACTGAGCTAAATCACTGGCTCAACATGGTATTTATAATTAGAAATACATTAGAATAATTTTTTTAAAAAGGGACATTTTCCTGGCTCTAGCATAAAATTATTATTATAGAGTTTCAGGTGTCTGTAATTTCCCTAGGCAGCTGTCTGTGGGTCATGTTTCATTCACTTTCCACGTCCCTGCTACTCCTGTGCCTGTGCAGGAGGTGCTGCTGTGGTGCTACAGCCCCTGGCCCAGTGCCACTCTGTGCCCTCTGACCAGGCCAGGACAAGCTTTCCCTTACATTCCAGTATTGCACACTTCCAGAGGCTACCAACAGTGCCCCTTCACACTCACAGTGCAGGGGTATACTTGCCTTGCCCTGACTTGACTTTAACTCCCACATGGCCACATCTGCTTGGGAAGAAGTGAGGAGGCCAGGCCAGAGAAGGCAAAGCTGAGAAACGACTTGATAAACTTGGACTGCATGGAGGCTTAGTTTTTCAGCCAACCATGTTGTGCCTTTAGTATGGGCCAACATTCCCTGCCCTCCGGGTATTTCCAGAAGGGGGTCTTGAAGTTCTAAAACTGGAACAGATCCAGGAAAGCCCAGACCATTTGCCACACTGATTGCTCCTGTTCAGGTTATTTTTTAGAGGCCTGAATACTCAGTCCACTCGAAACCTCAGCAGTACATATAGGACTGTGCACTAGGACTGCCACAGATAGAATAAATCACATCTATGTCTTCACTTCTCCTTGTTCAACCACTGTTCCCTACTCAGGGAGGCTGCCCCTTTCACCTGGTGGCCATCATATGTCAGAGCAAATGCTGAGGACTAAAGAAGCTCAACAAATATTCATGGACTGTCTTTGGGATCCTATGCAGACCTAGGCCTCCTTGAGACAAACCTCAACTATATTCTAACTGCAGCAATATTCGTCACCATTTCTATACCCTTTTCTTGAAAGACCAAACAGAATTTTCATTTATTTCATCATTTCAAAATTTAACAATATTATTTACAGTAATAACACCTGGGAATTAGAAACATGCTGGTAGCGTACAAATATCAATCAGTGTCTGTTTTTTTTTTTAAACCACAAGAAGGTAATTTTACCCACTGTTAATTGCAATCTATTTAATTACAATGCATGCAGATGTAAAAGCAAGTACCAACACAGGTTGCAATTAAAGCATCAAGTCACAGAGCTGCTGAAGTGTTTGTGATCACTGAAGGGAGGATGAAGGAAGCCTCTGAGGTCATTGGCTCATTTTCCTACTGAGAGGACCTTATCCCACATGTGTACAGCACTTTGTGTGATGCTCTCTTGTGCTTCTCACACCATGGAAATGTAGAAAGGCGGAGGCCCATATCGATCTTTAGCTTCTGAATACCAAATCTAATCGGGGAAGGGGCCATACCAAGGAGGTACTTTATTTCTATTTGTAGGTAAATTAACAATGCTTATTGGAACACCATAGCTTTTCTTGGTAGTGTAGGATGAGCTGGACCTGTGGCATCCATTCTGTACCCTAGAATATCTGCTGCCCTTCTCTCTTGTGGGAAGAAACTGAGACCCAGAAAGCAACTCCCCCAAAGCTCAATTACAGATTTTGAAACTCAAAAAACATTCAGAGTTATGAAGTTCAACTTGCTGATTTTAAGTGAAGAAATAGAGAATTAGAGAAGCTGAAGTTAGTCCAAAGCCCTCTGAATGGAAGTGATAAAGCCTGAACTTATCACTGGGTCTTGGCCTCTTGCGGCAGACCTCAGACATCTTTCTCTCCACTCTCCTTGGTGTCTTGCCTTTCAGAACCCAATTCTTGATGATTAACCAGGCTGGTCAGGCTCATGCTTAGAATTGTTTTTTTTTTTTTTTTTTTTTCAAATGGTGGCTAAGTAAGTGATGGAGAATTAGGCTCTCTTCCTGAAAGAACTCTTGGGCTGTTCTAGTGCTTAAGAATTTGCCTTTCAAACTAAGGCACAATGTGGCTGACCTGCAGCCATAGGTGCAGAGCTGAGCCCACTTAGAAAGCTGTGGATATAGGACTCCCAGACTCCCAGGGAGAGCCAGAGGCTGCACCAGAGGAGTTACAAGTGTTTTGCAACACAGTTGCAAATTTATTTGTGAATCATGCCTTGTTTGCTAGTGCTTCTCACATTTTACACTGGATGGACTGTTAAATGTGTCAACTGCAGCCCCACCTGCAGAGATACTGATGCAGGAAGTCTGGGCTGGGCCCTACTAACTCCTACTTCTAATGAACTCCTGGGAGATGCCCATGCAGCCTCTGTTTGCAGGCCACAGGGAGGAGTGAGTGCTGCATGCATGCTCAGGAGGCTCCTCCTATCCGTGGTTCTGCTTTACATGGTTCCAACTATCTGTGGCCAATTGTGATCTGAAAATAGTAAATGGAAAGATTCCATCAATAAATAATTTGTAAGTCAAAATAAGTTTTATTATAGTAGATTATTATAATTGTTCTATTTTATTATTGTTGATCCTAATTTATGAGTTAAACTTTCTCAGGTATTTATGCACAGAAAAAACATAGAATTTGGGGAATATGCACAGGGGTTGGCACTGTCCACAGTTTCAGACCTCCAGCAGGGTGCTCCCCGCCCCAGCCACAAAGGGGATTTCTGCACTAACCCAGAGCAATCCAAGCTTCAGCCTGAGAGTTGGCTTATGACCCCAACAAGCCTGAACATTTGAACATAGCTTTTTTTGAGGTTTATAGTTTTTAGCAAAGCATAATTTATGGAGAAAGTATTAAAGATCTCTACCAGATAGTCCATCTGGTGCCAATTTATTTTCCATTGTAAACAACATATGAGGATTCTATAGTTTGTTATTGTACATAAATTTGGTTATGAGAAGGTGAAACCAAGAATTCTGATATATGATAACTGCACAGGAGAGAAATACCTAATAATCTTAACAATAACACATTTTGTACATTGAATGTTGTTGTTTTCACCCAACAAGAGTATCTTCAGCTATCTATTGTCCTTGTTTTTTGTTTTTTGTTTTTTTTTTGTGGAATGCTGTGGTTCTCACACCAGATTTTAGTATAACTGGACTCCTTCTTAGTGGTCTCACTTTCTGAACTTCCTCCTTCTGTGTCTAAGGAAAATTAAAAATCACAAGCAAAGTTATGAGTACATGGAACCATCCGCCTTTTCAGTGCCGTTCACTGCCTGGATGGTATATGATCATGGCAGAGGAACTAAGAAAAAGTCTGTTAAAGAATGACTAATCGGTTGAAGGACCCAGAGGCTGAAGTGAGGAATCACCTTTTAAACTGCAATTTCTCCTTGATTTCATTTGTAGGAGCGCTGCCAAACATGCACAGTGTAAAAACCATCGGGGGGAAGGAAGCTGTACGTTGTTTTCACTACACCTTCAGAGATAATTGTCCATGCTGATTTGTGATTTATGTCTTGTGCTGAACACTTCGAGGGAAGAAATGCATTTAGTGGAACAGAAAAAGAAGAACCCAAAACATGTACTTTTAATTACTGGAATGAAATAAGCCTCGTAAAAAGGCCTCTTAACAGACTTTGTGATTAAATTTGATGAACAATTCTGTAAATTTTAGGAAGTTTACTTGTAGAATTTGCCGTAAAAGAGCAAGTTTATTTGAGAACTGAAGAGATCTGATTTTTCAAGCAGCAAATCGCATGGCACTTCAGGGTAGGAAAAAGCACTTGAGGGAGATGGCGAGGAGGCTGTGCTCTCACCCTGCTTGTACCAACCTTGCCCATACCCTCTGCCCCTTTTTCTTTTCTCTTGGATTATTCCACTCAGTTTCTACTTGGACTTTTCTCACCCCAAAAGGGAAAAACAGGGGAAACAAATGTTTCTTCCCTCATAGTTTGCTATTTTGGGACATGTTTGAGACTGTCTTTGAATCTTATTTTATTTAAATTGTTTCTCTATGCAAATGTTTGTTCTCTACCTAATTTTGGTCAGTTCTGTGCAGTGCCCTTTTACAGAATAAAAACTAAAATAGAAGCTAGTTTCACAAGAAGGAAATTTGCTTCTCAAACACTCTAATTGTCCTTGATCTCATTGTCTTATTAAGTCTGAGAACTATAGATAGCTAGGGCTATGGAGAAAAAATATTTTTTCCATGCTTCTTGCAGCTTTTTATCTTAGGGCATTGGTCTTGAGGTATATGGTTAGAGTTCAATGTCCTGAAGTTAGGGAAGCCAGCCTTAAACAACTAGGTTTTGTTCTGGAAGTTCATTATTTTGTGTTCTTCATTTTCAGTGACAACTACAGAAGAGTACTTTTAGGGTTCTAATGGCTGTACCAAAGTCCATTAAACACATTTATCACACTTCTTTTAACTATTCCTCGATGATAAATATTTAAAATATTTTTTTCATGTATGTAAAGCTCTTTTCCTATTTCTGTGTTGCTTAATTATGAAGATTATTGGGTCAAAGGGTATGAATATTTTTATAGCTCTTGAGATAGTTTGTCAAACATATTGCAATGTAAGTAGTTTCACTGATGTTGTTGCCAGAATTGTGTTATGATTATTTAACTTTTTTTTTGCAATCTTTACAGATATAAAATGGCATCTGTTATTTCAAATTTGCATTTCTTTCATAACTGATAATATTTTTTCCAATACATTTATTTGCCATTTGTATCTACCACTTAAAAAATGTTCCTTCATATTAGTAATATTAGTTCAGGAAATCTGAGTGTATTGGACATACTCTAGCCAAGGGAAGGACAGCATGGAGGATTAGAGGAAGGAACAAATAGATGGTTGGAAAAAGAGCTTGTATTTCGATAATAGTCATTGGTAGTGGTTGATCTCGCTCAAATAGGAGCCCATCTCACAAAACCTGTCCTAGTTTAAAATTAGATTGCCATAGGGGATAGTCCAAATATACTGACTTTAGGAACCAAAGCCTTCTGTTTCACTATTCTTTGCTTCTTTGTTATGAATGTGTTTAATGTTACCATATGCTCTTCTCCCTTTGAGATGGGCATTTTGCCATGTGTATAATGCTTTGAGACTATTAATTACCCTGTATGAAATAAGTTATTATATGGCAATTCTCTTCTCAGAGGATTCTAGTGCTCCACAAGAACTGGTTCTGATTCTGTTGGGTTTTAAATGGGCTGATTCTTATCTTGAGACATGTAGTGGTAGCACATGTAGGTTTGGTAAGCTCTGGTGATGACTCAGCTCTCTATAGGTTCTTTAGAATTTTTGGAGGATATTTGTCATTAGTGATACTCCTGGAAGACTTGAAGCTGCCACATGGCCTTGGTTCTGCTTTGGCACATTCAGTGTCTCTAGTGCTTTTTTGGTGGCAAATGTTAATGAAGAGCCATAGACTTTTAAGAGACGAACAGTCTACTTCTCTGCCTCTAAGTAGGACAAGCCAGCAGGTGGGTTTGCTCAGTCACTTGTTCAATCATTCATTAGTTCATGCATGAATCCAGCTCATGTTTATTGAAAATGGCAGTGCCAGGCACCCTGCTAGGGACTTTGGTTCAGATTGTTGAGGGAAGGAAATGCAGCCATCCTTTGCCTGGGTTTCCTGCTGCTTATTCTTTGAGATCTGTCAAATATTCTTCAAAAAGTGGCGCATTTTTGTCTAGCAAAATAACTTTGGCTAATGTAGCACTCCATCTCCCCCACCCCTGTCTTGGGCACACACAAGTTGATAAAATCCTTGAGCAAAGAAAGGAGCTGCAGAAAGACTTTCCAGCAGGATCTGATCACGGAGAAAGTAGAAGTTATGACAGAAATATGATCTGAACAGAGAAGGCAAAAGCATTATTATAAGTGAAATACCAGACATATAAGAATTTCAGAAGATGACAAATGCAACACAATGAATGATGTATGTTATCTTTTCTGAGGGTCTATAGCTGTGTTATTGAGTAAACTGTACAGTCAGACCACGCACAGATCTTGGAGCATTCAGGAAGGTAATGGATGGCACTGGCTTAGATCATGCTGTAGGGCAGACAGAGGTGAACGGAGTCTAGGTCTGTTCTGGAAGTTGAAGTGACTATAGTTGCTGAATTATGAGATGTAGAAGATGAGGAGAAAGGAAGAGTCAAGGCTGGTTTCTGCATTCTGGCTAATGCAAATGGGTGTGTGCCCTTTCTTGAAGCAGGGAAGTATGGAACAGGAATGTGCTGACCAGAGGAAAGGTTATGCCTCTGTCTATCTGGAAGAGGAAATTTGAGGACGGTCTTTTGAGGAATCTTGTTTTTAGATATCCCCAGATAAAGTGGGAAATAAGTAGGTTATAAAACTGTGCAGCATCATCCATGAATTTCTCCTTTTCGAATATATGGGTTAGATTCTCAAAGATGTCCATGTTCTTTACAAAGATGTGATTCCATTCAGGCATGGAGGAAAGCTATGACAAAGTAAAAGATACATTTTATAAACTCATCAACTTGTAGAATTTTCTGTTCAGTTCTGTGATGATGAGAATCACAGCTAACATTCACTCAGGACTCACTAGACGCCAATCATTGTTCTAAGATCCTAACATAAATACCTCAGGCCTCAACCTACTATGTCATCTGGGTTCTCCTACTCTTCTGATTTTACAGAGGAAATGGTAAAGTGTATATCCTTATATAGCCACATAAACACACACGATAACTCACACAGGAATCTAATAATGTTGAAAGTGAATTTGTAAAAGGGCTTAGAGGCCAAGTCTTTGGAGAGACAGCTTGAGAGGTTTAGGTGATTGATATTACCCATTAGTAACAGAGATAGTTCTGTAGTTGATTTTCATAATTCCTAGGCCACCTTATTTGTCTTCTTTCTCTTGTATATGCTATATCATCTCTGCCTGCATCCAGTGGATGCTTCCTTCACAATCTTTCAGTATAAGGAATTTGGAGAAATAATGGCAGTCGATAGTCATTCATTTAATAATAAATACAATCCTCCAGAATTAGCATTGGAGTGGGAAGAGAAATTAAAACAAACCTCAATTTTAAGAGAAAAACTCTCAGTTCTAAGATTTGTCAACCTTCTAACCATCTTCAGTTTAATTACTTCTGCCATTCTCTGTAGATGGCACTGTTTCCCCTTTAACACTGCTGTAAGTAAGCTCACATACTTTTCTTCTAATACCTCATAACACAATGGAGGTTATTCTGAAAATTACACATAAATCTTCACTCAAAACTGGGGGAATAGCAAAAAGGAAAATCAATTTCTTAGACTATGGAATTTAGTTACTCATTTCAAAGTTATGACACTGGTTTGCTATCTGCAACCCACTGGCCCAATTCCTTAGGTTGGTGTCTGTCTAGTCGCTCCATGCCAAAGGTCTCCAGAACATGGGTGTTGTGAAAGCAGAGAAACAGTGACATAGACTATACCCCTCTGGGGAGAAGCAGAGAAGACAAGCTTCATTTGAAGGAATTGGGCTCAGCATGAGGTATGTGGGGAACTAAAAGACCTCAAAGCAAAGTATCATTTTAAATCCTGAACCTCAGAAAATTCAAGAATACAGATGGCAAGGTGGAATATTCTTGTTATAGCAACAATAAATAGCTGGCACAAAAAGGGGTGTCTGTGAAGATGTAAAAGAAGGGAAAGATCTTGCAGACAGAGAAGAAAGCTAAGATCCCATGAAAATACAGCTACCCAGTACAAATAAAAGAGAAGGATTAAGAATGACTTTGAGTTTTAAGTTTGACTACATATAGAGAGGTGGGCATGGATGGAAGATGGGTAAAGGGTGAATATCTTCTGGACAAGAAAGGCTTTTGTGGGGGATAAGCCTTATAGAGAGAACTGCTGAAGGTATATCCTGGGAATCGGGAAAATTGGAAAGATCTGATTTGTAGCACATTATTGACCATGGATCTGATTTTTTTTCTCTCCCATTGAGTTTATTGGTACATTTTTGGTATACAGTACAGTTACATTCATCATTGGGATCTTGTACCTTCACATGACCTATCTTGGTTCTCATTTTTTCCCCTTGTCCCTGCCCTCCCTTCACCCTCTCCTCCCTTTCCCATTTACAAACACTTTATTTACATTTTTTCATTTTCTCATATATTTTTCCCTTATTACCTTTCCCCTACCCTTCCCACTTTCCCTACACCTTTAGCCCTTTTCTTCCTATTTCACATTGTCAATTATATCATTAGGATCTTATATACTATTATAGTTTTTCACACCAGAGAAACTTTGGTATTTACAAATGTGTGACATATTTATTTCACTTAGGAGTATATCCTCAATATGTATCCATTTTCCTATGAATGAATCTAATTTCTCATTCTTTATGGCTGAGTAGTATCCATATAGATCTGATTTTTGGTAGGAGAAATGTGAATAAGGGAATCAGTTCATAGATTTCATCATTATCCACCTGAAGCCTTGTGCTATCCTCTCCAGCACTACCCGTCATGTTGTACACAGTTTTGTTTTTTTTCCAGTGCTGTTTCTTGGAGTGTGTTTAAAAATCCTGGTGTGTGCTCAACTTTTTTTCTGTTTTCCAGTAAGAAGCATTCCTTTTTTCAAAAGCGTTCTGGTAATCATCTTTCATTTTATGTCTGCTTGTTAGGAGAATAGGGGCACAGAGGGCTCAGAGGCGTGAGAGGCAGGGAGCTGCAGCTCCCTGACAGCCACCACCTTGCAGACAGTGTTGTGTAAATGGAGCCTCCAGCAGAAATCAGTGACTCAGTGACTGTGCTGAGCAAGCGATGGCAAAGTGTAGGACTTCATACAAAGGCTTGGAAACAATAAGAGAAAAAAATTTATTTCTTCTCAGATAAGGTCTAGACAGACCAGCAGAGGGACTATTCCTTAAGGTCAGGGTCAGAACCAGCAGCAGGTCCACAGGGAAGAGGGCTAAATATTATAGTCAAATCTCATAAGTCTCTTCTTTTTTTAGAAAGACACATTGTGGAAAATTTCAATCATCTATGAAAAACTAGACCAGTGTACCCGTAATCCAACTTCAACAAGGGTCACATCCTGGCCAATTTTGTTTCTGGTGAATCTGCTTTTACTCTTGTATTATTTTTGAAACAGATCCCAGATATTAGATTGCTTTATTTGTAAATATTTCAGACTATATCTTTCAAAAATCTAGTCGGCATTCAGTCTTCTAATTGTCTCATATATTTTCATTGTCTTGATTTTTCTTAAAAGCAGAATTAAGCTAAGGCACACCCATGATGACTGCTTTACATGTCTTAAAAGTTGCAGACTCCTACCCCTACATTTCTGCTTATTCTCTGCCATGTATTTATGGATGAAAACTATTTTCTCAGTTATTTGGATATAAGGATCTGTGTAATAGAGATGGTTAGACTTTTCACAAACTTATTTCTTTCCCTTCTTAGGCATAAAGCTAAACCAAAATTCCTAATTTTCTTTGCAGTTAGATGTGGCCAAGTGAGTGACTACTGGCCCATCAAATGAGGTTGGAATAGATGGATATTTCTCAGTCCTCGTCCATAAAGGCCTCTCATGTGTGACTGCATTCTTTTCCTTCCTCCCTCTCTAAACTTGGAAGCTACACATTAAATATGGTTGGGCCAGTTTTTCAGGACCCTGAATCAACACATGTGTGGACAGATCCTGGCTGTTCAGGTATACTTTCTGTTTTGTTTCTGAAATTTTTAGTTTATTGGTAACAGGCAAATATTCCTTAACAAATAAAACTGTATATAAATCTCATTATGGAACAATGGCTCTCAACTCTGGCTGCAGGCCATAAATCCTTTGGGAACTTTTAATAACAGACTGATGCCTGGGATCTGCCCTAGGCCAATTAAATCTGAATCACTGATTTAAATAAGAGCATTTAAACAGGGTGTTTTTTTTTCATTTTTTTTCCTTTTTATTGAGGTTATTGGTACAATCTAGGTATGCAAATACAGTTACATTCATCATTGGGATTCTGTACCTTTACATAATAGGTCTTGATTCTCATTTTTCCCCTGGTCCCTGCCCTCCCTTCACCCCCTCCTCCCCTCCCCATTTCCAAACACTTTATTTCCATTTTTTCAGTTTCTCATATTTTTTTCCTCTCCCTTATTACCTTTCCCCCACCCTTCCCACTTTCCTTACACCTTTAGCCCTTTACTTCCTATTTCACATTATTAATTGTCTCATTAGGATCCTGTGTACTATTATAGTTTTCACACCAAAGAAACTATTCGGTATTTCAGTTAAAGAAATCTCTGTATGAACATTAAAAGTAGGGAATCCTAAAATAAAACTAAAAAGGAAAGTAAAAGAGGAAAGGCAATGATGTAACATCAAAATAATCCTTAATTCTGGAGAGGAAAATGGTCCCTAAACAGGGTATTTTAAAAGATACTCTGGCAGGGTTGTTATCAAATGTGAGATCAATTCCTCCTAAAGACTCCTTTTCTCATCTTCCTAGAGTGTTGAAGTGAAAGCATTCTAGGTATTGTTCCATTTGTTATTTACAGACACTAGTCAGGAAAACTCTCTCAGGATAGCTGTGTAGATTCTGGTGTGTGGTGAAGTATAATCAAGCACACAGCCATCTACCCTCCAGTTGCCTTTATACATTGCAGTTTTAGTGTAACTCATTTCCTCTGGAGCCTTAATGCTCGCCATTGTAGTCTTCTATTTACATATACATTTCTGCTGAGAAACAAAGGACTCTCAAGAAGAAAAGCTGTGTGTCCCATCATCTCGTCCCACTGAATGGAAGCATGATAGGCAGGCAGTTGGTTTCACTAAATACTGTTGCTAAATGGATGAGTGAATGAACACATCAAGAAAAGATTATGGAAACTACTGCACAATTCTTTTAGGCAGGAGAACCAAATATGGAGGAATGAGGAAACAACTAACTAAGTAAAGCATGAAGGCCTCTGGTAATTAGGTCTGAGGAAAAAGAATGTGCAGAGAAGAGGAGTTAAGACTTGCAACATCCTTAGAATCACGGGTTTTGTGTAGTGCCAAATAGGAAGCAAATAGCTAAACATACAGTGTTAAGATTGCAGGTGACCCCAACTGAAATCTACTCCAACAGTTCTCAGATTGTGGTCTACGGACCCTTGAAAGTTGCCAAGATCCTTGCTGGAGGTCTGTGATACTATACATTATTTGTTTCTTTCCTTCTGATGACATCTGCGTCAATGGCACACAAAATATATATAGAGTCAAACTGCTTGTGAAAGTTAATTTTAACTGCCAGTTTGACAGTAGAGCTGCAGATTAAGCTACTGTTGCAGATGAACAAAGCATACATTCAGGTGCCTCTGTGGGATATTTCCTGAGCCCATCAACATGCAGGCCTGCAAACTGAGGTTTAGGACCTATGCTGGTTATGGAAAACACAGCCCAATTGTTTTACAGCCTGGATGGAATACAAGGGAAGAAGGAAGAAGTTAGCCTGCGTTGAAAAAAATCCATTCTGCTTGAGTAAATGTCTCTTTTGCTACTGTCACTCCTGGTGAACATCAGAGTCCAGCTTCCTTGATCTTTCAATGAAAATTCTCATGAGCAGCTCTTTTTTTAAAAATCTTATTGAGTTTATTGACACTTTTTAAGTATACAGTACTCTTACATTTATCACTGGGATCTTATTCCCTTACATGACAGATCTTGGTTCTTATTTTTACCCCATACTCCTGCCCTTCCCTCACCCGCTCCACCCTTCCCTATTTATAAAGGCTTTGTTTCCATTTTTCCCTTTTCTCATATTTTTTCTTGTCCCTTATTCCCTTTCCCCTATTCTTCCCACTTCCCCTAGACCTTTAGCCCTTTTCTATTTCACATTATCAGTTATACAATTTTTACACAGTTGTACAATTTACACTTTTAGTTTTTCACACCAGAGAAACTATTCAGTATTTATATGTGTGTCTTATGCATTTCATTTAAGAGTATGGCCTCAATATGCATCCATTTTCCTATGACTGACTCTAATTTCTCATTCTTTACGGCTGAGTAGTGTTCCATTTTATAGAAAAACCACATCTTCTTTATCCAATCTCCAAATAATGGGCATTTGGGCTGTTTCCAAGTCTTAGCTCTTACAAACTGTGCTTCTATAAACATAGGTGTGCATATATCACTGTGGTATGATTCTTTTAATTCTTTTGGAAAGATAACCAGCAGAGGGATAGCTGGGTGAAATGGAACCTCTGATCCTAGTTCTTTGAGGTATCTCCATATTGATTTCCATAGTGGTTGCAACAGTCTGCACTCCCACCAACAATGAAGAAGGGTTCCTTTCTCCCCACAACCCCACCAACATTTGTTATTGTGTGATTTCTTGATAGCAGCCATTCTTTGTGGGGTGAGGTGGCATCTCAGTGTTGTTTTCATCTGCATCTCTCGAATGACCAGTGATGTGGAATATTTTTTCATATATTTACTTGCTGCTTTTACTTGTTTATCTGAGAAATGTCTGTTCATTTCAGATGCCCATTTTTGAATCGGGTCTTTATATTTTGAGTGCTGATTATTTTCAGTTCTTTATGTATTCTGGATAATAGTCCTTTGTCTGAGGAACAGCTGGTAAAATTTTTTTCCAACATTGTAGGTTGTCTCTTAATTCTGCTGATGGTTTCTTTTGCAGTGCAGAAGCTTTTTAATAAGATGAGATCTTAGTTGTTGATTCTTTCTGCTAGTTCCCATGCTACTGAGGATTTGTTCATAAAGTCTTTTCCTATGCCAATGTCTTCAAGAGTTCTGCCTAATTTATCTTCCAGCAAGTTTAGTGTTTCTGTTTTAATATTTAGATTCTTAATCCATTTGGATTTTAATTTAGTGCATGGTGAAAGATAAAGTTCTAGTTTTAATCTTTGGCAGGTTGAAATCCAGTTTTTCCAACACCATTTATTAAAGAGGCTATCTTTCCTTCAGTGGGGATGGTCAGCTCCTTTGTCAAAGATGAGGTAGCTGAATACATCTGGAGTTGTTGTTTTGTGTCCCATTCTGTTCCACTGATCCTCAGGTCAGTTTCTTTGCCAGTACCATGCTGCTTTTATCACGGTGGCTTTGTAGTATAGTTTCAGATTGGGAATTGTTACACCTGCTGCCATCTGTCTGTTGCTTAGGATGGCTTTTGCTATTCTAGGTCTGTTATGGTTCCAAATGAATTTTTGGATTCTTCTTTCTAGTTCTATGAAGTATAGTGTCAGAATTTCAATTAGCATTGCATTAAATCTGTATATCAGTTTTGGTAGTATGGCCATTTCCACTATGTTGATTCTTCCTACCCAGGAGCAGGGGATATCTTTCCATTTTCTTATATCCTCTTCAATCTCTTTTTTTCAGAGTGCTGTAGTTTTCAATGTAGAGGTCTTTTGCTTCTTTTGTTAGATTGATTCCCAGATACTCCATTTTTTTGGATGCTATTGTGAAAGGAATTTTTTCCCTAATTTCTCTGTGAGTCTGTTATTTGTGTACAAGAAGGCTATTGATATTGGGTTGTTGACCTTGTATCCTGCTACTCTCATGCTTTATACTCTTCATGACCACACTTAGTTTGAAAAATTCCAATATTTCTTTTTTAATATTTAGACATTTGATCCATTTTGATTTTAGTTTAATGCATGCCAAAAGATATGATTCTACTTTTAAATTTCAGCAAGTGGAAAGCCAGTTATTGTAGCACCATTTCTTAAAGAGGTTATCTTTCTTCCAGTGAAGGTATTTGGTAGTTTCAGGAAGTATGGCCATTTTCAATATATTGAAAAACAAGGGTATCTATCAAAAAACAAGGGTATCTTTCTATCAAAAAACAAGGGTATCTTTCCATTTTCTGATATCCCCTTTGATCTCCTTTTTCTGAATTCTGTAGCTTTCAATGTAAAGATCTTTCACTTCTTTTGTTAAATATTCCTAAGCATTTCATTTTTTGGATGCTATTATAACAGGTTTTCTCTCTCAGTGAGTTTCTTATTTGTGTACAGAAAATCTATTGATTTTTTGGGTGTTTACTGTGTATCCAGGTATGCCACTGAATTTAGTTATGAAATCTAGAAGTCTTTTGGTGGAGCTTTTGGGGTCTTCTACATAGACTATCATGTCATCTGCAAATAATGATAATTTAGCCTCTTTCTTTCCTGTCATTATTCCTTTTCTTTCTTTTTCTATGTCAAATTGCTGTGACTAATGTTTCCAGAATTATATTGAGTAAGAGTGGGGACAGTGGACATCTTTGTCTTGTTCCTCATTTTAGAGTAAAAGCTTTCAGTTTTTGTTCAGTTAGTATGATGTGGGCTGTTCATTTGTCATAGATGGCTTTTATTAGATTGAGCTAAAGACCACCTATTCCAATTTTCTGTAGGGTTTTTTATATCATGAATGGGTATTAGACTTTGTCAAGTGCTTTTTCTGCATCTATTGAGATGATCATGTAGTTTTTATCCTTGACTCTGTTAATGTAATGTATTAAATTTATTTATTTCCATATGTTGAGCCCTCCTTGCATCCCTGGGATGAATTCTACTTGTTATGGTACATAGTCTTCTTGGTTATTTGCTGCATTGCAATTGCAGTTATCATATTGAGGAATTTGCTGTCTATATTCATTAGGGAGATTGGCCTGTATTTTCCTTCTTTTGGTTGGATTCTCTTCTGGTTTTGGTATCAGGATAATGCTTCCAAGAATAAACTTGAGAGTATTGCTTCCCTCTCAATTTTATTCAAGAGTGCAGCAAGCTAAACTAGCTAGTATTCTACATGGCATAGTGTTTTACCAGAAAGAATGACTGAGAAACTAGTTTTCAGACTTTGAAAGCAGGCAGATTTTTAAAAATAAAGTAAGTAACCCTGTTAACTAAAAATAAATCCTGAACATATTAATAGGCAATGATAAAGTAAGGTTTTGGAAGACATGTATCCATGTTAAATATTAAGGTTTGTAGCCCACGTGGACAAAAGGTTTTCTTGGCTCATAATTCTGCACAATGTAAAGGGATCCTGAGACAAAAAAAAAAAAAAAAAGAAAAAGAAGGCTGACAACTGCTGCTTTAGTCCATCACCTCATTGTTCTGATTGGAAAACTGAGGAGAAGTAAAGAAGTGGGGCATTAAACATAGAATAAATAAATAGAAGTGTTATTTTTTCAGGAGAAATCACATTCAGACAGAAAACAAATGATTTCTTAGAAGTGTTTTTGTTGAGTGTTTTTATGACCTGTAAATGCAGCTAGCAGTGGAGATTCTATGCTTAAATTATGCATGGCATAGTGCACCTTACCAGAAACAAGTGGTTTCCTTTAGTAGTCTAAATTTGAAAATCTTGAATATGGATCTTTATAACTTGTCCTTTTAGAAAAATACAAAAGAAAACAACAGCTGTACTAAAAGGAACAAGAGTCACAGAAAAATGGGCAACCTGCACTAATTAAAGCTGGTTAGTGGATAACCTGGTGTCAGAAGGCCAGGGTCCTGATTCTCAAAGGGGCTACAGGAAACAGGACAGAAATGAAACCTTTTGGAATAATGTCCTATTAGAAGAGATGTGGGGGCCAGGGATTTAGCTCCAGCTTCTGGTGCCTGCTTTGCAAGTGCAAGTGCAAGGACCTGAGTTCAATTCCCAGTACCAAAAAAAGAAAGAAAGAAAGATGTGATCAGGGAGGCAGAGTGCTTTCAAAAAAGTTTCCATACACTGTGTCACTCTCAAAGACCCTATGGCTTCTACAATATAAGATTCTCAAGGACCAGTAGTGTTGACAAGTCATGTAGCCTTGTCGGGAGTCCTGTTAGAAGAGAGGCTGAAGGCTTCAAGGGTTGAGTAACAGACATAAAAAAGAATGATATAGGTTAGGGACAACGTGGTAGACATGCTCATATAGTATACACATTTCCTAGAGTCACAGAACATTTTGAATGGCAGTGATCAGATTTGGACAAGAGGGTCCCTGTACCTTAGAGTTTCCTAATCTTGTTTCCTCTGACCACATCCACTCCAACTGAGCAAAGAGTTTGAGGGTTAAGTGGACTTTTTGTCATGCCAAGGCCCCTGGAAATCTCTACACAAACAGCTCCCTACCTCCACCCCATTCTGTATCCAGGCTGGGTGTGTATCTGTGAGGATGGAACAGGCACCAAGTCTAATCCTAAATCTGAGAGCTGGCTGAGGATTGGCTGTCTGCATAATGAAATTTGGATACATGGTTTGTGGTGTTCATCTTCAGCATCTGAGGCCCCCAGTAGTACAGATGGAACCAAGGGATACAGAGTGTCTTTCTGTACAAGATTTTGAGGAATCTAAGCATTCTAAGTACAAATCTGGCTTTCTCCAGTTTAATTGTCTCACTGTTATTAAGATTGGAGGGTAGCATATATTAATTTAACACTGGGACTCCATCATATATTCATTTAACACCAGGGCCCCACAAATATTAGGGCTAGATCTGTAAAGAATTGTGTTTAAAGACAAGCTGGCTGACCTTTAGCAGAGTAATGTTTAATGGGAGCAACAACCTCTATTCTGGATCATTTCTAATGCAGAAACTCAAACTACAGGGTCACGACCTATTCTTGCATTGTGAACTCTCAGGAGAAAAAACATGTTTTTGTGTAGCCATTATATCAAAGGATTTTGCAAGTCATCACAGTTGCCAAGGGTGTCTCCTCTCTGACTGGAGATCAAGCAGAGCCAGTGGGCACAGGGTGGGCATCCTTAGGAGTGTCCAGAGTGCCTGCCTGCTGCTATTGCTGGAACATTCCCTGTACATCAGTCTAGAGAAGTGGCTGCCCTGGACAGGGTCCCCGAAGTGGGGGCGGGGCTGGGGAGGCAAGACTTGCTAATTCAGTGAGTATCAAACCCAGAGGAAAGAAGCTTGGAACAAGAGCTCCTCAATCATGTTACTATCTGGGTATATATATCATACACTGGAGAAATGACTGACTCATCCTCCTAAAGGAAGGTAGCTCAATGAACAACCCAAAGAGTGACTTCTGGTGGGAGTTACAGCTACGACATTCTGAATCTTTGCAAGTTGCTCACAAATACGTCTGCTATTGTATAGCATTTCCTAAGTGTCACTGAAGGATGTTGTGGCATTGTTCACTTACTTTGACTTAAATTCACACAGCACTACTTTGAGCCAGCCCTGCTCTGAACACTTTAAAATGTTTAGTCGTACAATCTTCATAAAAACCTTCTATGTAAGCACAGTGATTAACTTCCTTTTATATCTGATGAAACTGAAGTATAGAGTGGTTAGAGGATGTGGCCAAGGTTGTACAACTGGCAGGTAGTAGACTGGGGACAACTAAGACATTCTATCTCTGGGATCAACATCAGAATAGGTTTAATGCTCCTGACAGCCCTTTAGGGCTGGCTCTATTATCACTCTATTCACAAGGAGGAACACAAAGCTAAAACACAAAGTTCTCCAGCTTTTGTAGGTAATTAATTCGGCTTAGGTCCCATAACTGATGAGAGGTTTTGGCCCCTCACAGCCTCTCTGCGGAATCAGCTGTACTCCACTGAACTTTTCTGAGAGTTCTGGACAAACAGGGTTGACTTAAAAGTTTCACACTTGTGCAGTCACGCTTGTCACCACTGTCATTTTGATTCCTAGGGACTAGTTTGGAATAATAACCTACAGAAGGGGTGGGGTGGGAGAAACCCTGTGATCACTTTCCAAATATAAGACATCTGTGAGGTGGCAAGACAAGCATTTGCAGGGAACTGAATCACATTTGCTGCCTGATGGAAGTGGGGAACTTGGTCAGAGTCCTCAGCTGACACCAGGATATGTGAAATAAATGAAATGCTTTACTGTACAGTGGAAAGATCACAAGTTTGGGGCTTGACAGGTCTGAGTTTGCACCCCACCTTCACTGTTTACTTGACTGCTTGGTGTCTCCCTGTTTTCTCATGTGTAGATGGTGATGACAGTGCTGCCCATCCTGACTTAAGGTAAGGATGGGGCACAGGGCAGGAAGCCCAGGGAAATGTGGGTTTCCTTTCGCTTTCTTGTTCAGAATCTCAAGTGAGCTTAGAAAGAACCCATCGAAAGCTTCCTCAGTGGGGTATTTGGCTGGGGTAAACAGTGCCATGCCAGCTTCTCTATCCCCTGGACTCCGGAAAGTGGAGACTTCCCTGGCCAGCAGTGCACCCCGCTGAGCCCACTGACGCAATGGCTCGGGCAGAAGGCCCAGCTCTGCCTGGCCCTTTGCCTAAGCTGCTTGAGCCAAATGTGGGAGCCAGGAGGCTGGGCTGTGGAGGTCCAGAGACCCATAGCTGCCTATATTCTTCAGCCCTGGGCCTGGCCTCCCTATGTGTAGAGGGATATTGAGGTATTTGCAGAAGCCAAGTGGGGGGTACTGGTGCCAAATTTCTCTTCCTCATTCTACCTTGATGGCTTGGTTTTGTGTTCTTGGGTAAAGACAAACGAGAAACAAAGTCAATCCTGAGAAGCCATCAAAATTTTCCCTTTGTCCTCTATGCAGACCTGCAAAGGGGCTAGGGAGCAGCAGCTTCATAGCTTTTTCTGTTCTTCAGGGGAGAGTAAGGAACTCCAGTCTACAAGTATTTCCAAAGCATTTTCTCTTCTCTCTCATCCTGGCTCAGAGTTTGCAGAGGGACCTGCAGCATATGTTCTGCCTTGATTTGCATTTGCACACTTTCCTGCATCCATTATCTCACCTCATTAGGGCTTGGAAGGGGAAGCAGAGCCGAATGTGGCAGCAGCATGCACTTTCCTGAACCCTGTGGAGAATTGTCCCAAACGGTAAATGAAACAGTTGCAAGGGCCGGCCAGGAGCCTGTAGGAGGGAGGGCATCTCCAGGCCCAGACCCAGCAATGTCCGGCCAGTTTCAAAGGCTCCAGCTGTGCCCAAGTTGCATGTTCCAGCAAGGGAGCACCTGAATTTAAGCGTCTCTGTGACTGACAATCCTGCCTGAGCTCAGAATGCCTCACAAGGCCCTGTGGACCCCATGCCCCTCCTTCTTGAGCAGTAAAGCAAATGGTTAAAGTGATACATCTCCTTGCCTCCCTCCTCACTCATGGGAAAGGCTCAACCCCTTTCTAGATGGGGAGGGGAGGAGGGGGTGAAGGGAGGGCAGAGGTAAGGGGAAAAAATGAGAATCAAGACTTGTCATGTAAAGGTACAAGATCCCAACAATGAATGTAACTGTACTGTATCCCTAAAATGACCAATAAACTCAATTAAAGCTGAAAAAAAATAAATAAAAGTAGGGGTAGTCAAAGAACTATTGTCCAGTTCTAAATGAAAATGATACAAGGAAAAGCCCGTGGTATCAAGAAACAAGTGGTAAATATACAGTCATTAAGACAGAGATACGAGAGGCCGGGGATTTAGGTCAGTGGCATTGCACCTGCCTTGCAAGCACAAGGTCCTGAGTTCGATCCCTGGTACCAAAAAAACAAAAAAAGCAAAAACAAGATAGAGATACGGCAGTGACACGGAACTCACTGTACCTCCCAGGATTCCTGCCTAGGACTACCCCTCAGTGTCTGTGATGACATTGCCTTTGATCCTCAATGCCTATTTTCTGTTTTGGTTTCCTTCACTTTTTTGAGTGGAGGTCTGGATCTGTCACTAATCAGCAGTGGAAGCATGAACAAACCATTTCACTCCCCCAGCTTTACTTTCCTCATCAGTTGAGTAAATGGCACCATTAATGATTTAGTAATATTGTAGAGGTTTGCTTTAAAAACCAAATGACCCAATAATACCTGCCAATGAATTTTTATGGTGATAAAGTGCCATGCAAAAATGGATGGTATTCCAACATGGATAAAGGCATTTTTCCCTTGCCTGTGAAAATTGTCTTTATTGATTATCTCTTGAATTTCTCTGTTAAAGTAATCTGAGCTAGCTCTGGGCCTGCTGTAGACAAAGCATGGTGAGACCGACAGCTGGTCTGTGGAACAACTACAACAACAAAAAAGTGGAGGTGTGGGCTCTTTATAAGCATACCCAAAGTGCAGGAAGGAAACAAATCCAAGTTTTACTGAGGAAGTGTTGCAAAACAGGTGTTTGGTGATTGTTCTTTCCCTCATACAATGGAACATTTTCCAATCTGCCCAATGATTTCAAGGAGAGAAGAAGGAAGGTCCAGCTCTCAGAATGTAAAGAAGATGCATGTGAATATGGCAAGAGGTTGGGAACAGCCAGCTATGGGTCAGGCATGACCTGGGCTCAGGATGAGAGAACAGCACTTTGTAGGTTCTGAGGTCAGCTTAATTGACCAGATGTCGGGCCTGCTTTTTACCCCATATTCTCTGAGAAAGGTTTATTGGGAAGTCTATGTTCTGTCATCTCTAGATTTTCGTGGTTCACAGTGCCATTTGCAAAGAAATCACTAGGCCCTGGAACACACAGTACAGAAGAGTGAAGTGGATTAGAAAGTAAAATCAGGCATCAGAAAGACAACAGTTTACCCTCATGGAAAGGAATATCCTGCCAACTGTTCCCACAACTTTCCTTTCAAACATCCCCTCATTAACATTTTAAAACATGTCCTCATTCAGCTGTTTTCTGAGTCTATAGTGTGGCAGAGTAAGTTGGTAGTATAAGCCCTTTTGTCCTAGCTCAGATCCTTGACAACCAAGGACTCCACTCGGGAAGGAGTGAAGGAGGAGGAAGGAGAGGGCTGGCTCTGTCATGGAATCTGGAGCTGTCAGTGCTAGATACTCTATGGGGAATGGGTGTGCGGTGGGAGATGCCAGGAGATGGCTGAAAACCAGGAGAGCAGATGGCTGAAAATGACCATCCTTTACACTTTGACCCTGCTTAGGTGAGTTAGTTGAGGAAAGGATACATACTGGCTCTGAGAGTGCTTTACCCTTCCTACTTACTCGACACAGGACCATTTTCTTGAATTTGCCAGGCAGGGGCCTGAACTTAACAGTAGTCCATTAACATGACTTATAGCAAAGCTAATGAGTTTAAATGGGACTTTAACGCACAGGCTTTAATCAGTTTAGCCAAATGATCTCCACTTGGTGGGAGGCAGTTTTAACAAGTGCTGCTGCTTTGAGGGGGTAGAAGCAGTATGCACACTCTTATAACTGGAGAAAGGGAAGAGATTGACTAGAAACTAAATTGGATATAGGGTGTAGATTGGGCTATTGGTCTGCAATGTATGATGGGGTTTCTCTTGAATGTAATAGGGAATGTGAAGCCAGACCTTTACTCTATAGTCTCTGAAGGGGAGAAGTCAGTTGTGTTTGAAAAAGTTTTGGGTTATGAACAGCAAGGAATTAACTGGAAAATAGCCTGCATATTGTTGGAAAATAACAAAGATACCTGGTTGAAATGAATTCAAGAGTTGCCTTTGTAAGTCTCCTATTTCTTTGGGCAGCACTACTTGACTAAGGCCCACATGTGCACCTCAACAATATGTGTGTCCTACCATACTCTCTGCTAGTATATAATATGGTCTATAAATAATAAATATCAAGATCATGACGGTGATAATAAGCCCTGAGGTACCTTTCCTGGTCCTAAACTAATATGTTATTATCTTGCCGAGAAAGCAGTTTCCTGTTGGATTGCTAAGTTATTCTCTTTATTATATTTAAGGCACAATGTTTAGAGATTTACTCCTCTTTATAATTAGCTGGGTGTTTAACTCTGTTCTTTCCCTTTAATAACACGTTCACAGGGAGTCTGAAAGTAATGTGCTGCTTGCTGAGCCGAGGAACATTTAGAGTTCAATCATAACATTTTTGTGAAATGAAAAGAAATTGGAATCTTCTCCAGAGATTATCATCAATTACATCTGCATAACTATGCCACAAAATTCCAATGGCTAACATACCTACATGGAAAAATGTTTGTGAAAATAGCAGCTCTTCAAAATGCAGCAACGTTAAGGTTGGTCAGATATCCCACATTTCTGAAGCCTTGCTTTAAAATTAGCTCCCAGAGGGAAAAATTTAACGTTATCATGATACCATCTTGGAGATTTTATTTTCAGGAAGGACATATGGGGATGTATGTGTCATCTCTACTGTTACAGGTGACCTACAGCACTCCCTTCAAAGGAGGATTCATGTATGCAGGCTGTAATAGTATAGCAGATATTACCCAGAATGTGGCTATTTAGCAAAAGTAACATTTCCGATTGAAACTTTTAGTATGTACCTACACCTCCCTCCATTTTTCACATAGGAAGTTTGGGGGTGGAGGAAGGGCAGGCCAAAATTACTACTTCAGGTTACATGTGCACGTGTGTCCACTTATCTGTGTGCCTGAAGGAAGATGATGGCAAGGGAAGTGGAGAGCAGCAGCATATCCCAGGACAGGACTCTGGCCCCAGTCCCTGACTCCCTCTGCTGTGAAGCTAGGACAGATACAGACCCAAGGAAGACTGATTTATGGGTTAGCCTTTGGCATTTGGGGAGCATGCAAGTCTTGGAATTGCATTTCTCAACCTAGTAGTGCTTGGGTTTTTAGTGTCAGGGCCTCTTAGAATCTTGCATCAAAATGAAGAACTTCTAAATAGGAAAAGACACAATCAATCAAGTGCACAGAAAACTTACGGAATGGGAGAAAAGATCTGGAATGTATGCATCTAATCTGGGATTAATATCCAAACCTATTAGGAACTTAGACTCACAACACTTAGAACAGCTACTACCAAAAAGATGAAGGATAACAAGTGGTAGAAAGGATGTGGAAGAAAGGGAATAATGCACCATTGGTGGGAATATGAATTAATACAGCCACTATAGAAAACAGAATCATGCTCATGAAAAAAAAAATAAAGCAACCACAGGATCCTGTAATCTTGCATCTGAGTATATATCTAAAGGGTATGAGATTAGTATCTTGAAGAGACATGCACAGTTCCATGTTCACTGCAACATTATTCACAACTGCTAAGACATGGAATCAAGTGTCCATGGATGGACAAACAGATAAAATGTGATATCTTGTATATATATATATTCTGTATATGTTGCATATATATATTTATTGTATATCTATATGTATGCATCGCATGGCCATTACAGTAAATAATAATGTATTATATGTTTGAAATTTACCAAAAGTAAATCTTAAATACTCTCACTCCTCAAAAAAACATACTTGGTAACTATGTAAGGCTAATGATACATCAGTTAGGTTGATAATAGTAACTATATTTATGTGTGTTGACTTATGACATTGTACACTTTAAGTATTTACAATTTTTATTTGTCAATTATATGTCAATAAATCTAGGAGGAAAACCTAAGTATACTGTAGCCTAACATCAGAGCTCCAATTTATGGACAGTGGGATTTTCATTGGATAACATTTAAAAAATGTTTCTTTCAATTCATTATATAATATATCATAGAAAAGTCTCACCTTGTAAGATGGTTGACATATATTGGCCTAGGGAATTCTGTTTTCTTAGTGTTTTTGTGTAGCAACTTGGAGAGCTTGGCGATTAGTCCAAAGCTGTACCTTTGAATTATTTGGGTAATGTTTACCCTTAATATTGGAAAAAAAACACAGATTTTTATTTTGCTTGCAGGGAATTACATGAATTAATGGACTCAAATATTCTTATGAAATTTTTATGGGTGTTGGCACTTTATTCATGAAGAAGATGAGAAATATGATATGGTGGACTAAAGTGACACATTATCTACCATTTCAGTATTTTTAATGACATAGCTTCAGTAACTTTTCATTCATGCTATTTGCAGATCTTACTTTCCCTTGATATAACTCCAGCATTCTAGGAAAAACCATTTACGTTAAAGGTGACTTGTTCTCTCTTTTGGAACATGTACTTGGCAAGGAATTCATTAGCCAGACAGGTGTTTATGTCACTGTCAAATATCAGTTGCTAATTTTTTGTTTCTGCTTGTGAGAATAACATAAGTCATTAGGTATTAATAAGAAGCATATAACCTTTCTTATACTTAGATGGCCTGAAAGAGACACCAGCCATTATTTCAAGGATAGATTGCTATTGCTGTATTCTTGGTACAAGCTTAAAATGGCATGAGTTTCTAGGTAACATGAGATGCATATATTGTCAACACTGAAAACTCTTTATCGATGCAGAAAAAAATTGGGACCTCTTATGAGAAAAAAATGACTAAATAACCCATGAAGCTGTTGATATTTAAGAAGGAAAAACTTCAGAGGGATAAAGTGAGACATTTATGAACAAATAAAAATGACATACATAGAAGTTGAAACAAAGAAGTTAGAAGGATAAATATAAGTACTACCATCTAGCAGACATTAGCACTATAGGTAAAACAAAACAAAAATATTAACTTATCCCCAAGGTTAAGACAAACTGGAAATTTCCTCCACAAGGAAGATAAGAAGAGGTATAATTAGGGGAGAAGTTGTTATCAATTTTAAGTGACAATGATACACCAGAATAGAAAACTTGGACCGAGTTGGAGAGAAGCTTCAGAGTCAAATTGCTCATTCCAGGAATGAGGACCCCGGAGAACAGCAAGGCTCCATGGATTACCTAGTGAGTGGCCTCTACCCATGTTTCTTGGACTGTGTTTCATACTGTGGTCATACTGAGGCCCTGTCAATGCCTCATAATCAATAAATGATAGAGAAGGGATTTATTGATGCTGTAGTGCAGCCAAACTAGAAATCTGGATTGTACTTGAAGGGTGAAGACCACAAGTTAGAAGCAGGGTTTAGGAAATGATCCTTTAGAACTGGGTTTTGAGGATGGGAGACATTGGGAAAGAAAAATTATCTAAAACTTCCAACAGTAAATTTGTGTTGTGGGAAGTCAGATGTAAAGACCAAGGCCTTATTTGAATGCTTACAGGGGAGCAGACACAGAGGAGGAGATAGTATCTCCCTCAAGTCTGTTTGCTAGTGTGTCAGTGTCAGCCAGTTTCAAGGATGGAATCAACTGTAGCTGAAGTCTGATAAAAGAAAATGCACATTTGGGTGCAGTCTGTAAATTATGAGAACCTGATAAATTTTATCTGAATCCCACATCACATGCTTGCTTTCTTCTTCTTTGTGCAAATCTAGTCTAGTAAAAGTGAGGAGTGCTGTCAGGTTGGGGCTCTTTGTCCACTAGAGGCAAAAGTCCCCTGATTCTTCTCTTCCAAATTATCTTTATATCTTACCTTTAATCCTCTTTTGTCCCCGAGTTGAAATAGACTTGCAGGCTGGCTCCTACACTGTGTAACTGCAGGATCTGTGTGGAAGCTCCTGGGGCACTTTACGCCCAAGTAGAGCTTGGAGTTTGGGTGGCACTAGTTCTAGGTTTCACAGTAGAGGTGCTCCATGTACTTGTAACACACTGAAGAAATTTTAAGTGATCCTGTGACAGGCTCAGGGCTGTCCAGGGTTATACAGTGTTAGGCCAGATGTGTCAGTTGCCTTGGTCACTCTGACTGGAGATTTGGAAATTACCTTGATAAGTGTGGGGACTTCAAACTGAAACCTCAAATAATATCAGAAAAGATTCTGGGACATAGTTAATTCAATAAGCTGGTTAGAAGCCATCTCTGGCTATTTTGAGAGTTTCAGGGATTCTTAGGGGGAAGCGGGGACGATGATTCTAATTAACAGACAGGTATTCCAGGGGTTGACTCTGACTGTTCAGTAAACAACTCTGTCTACTCTCTGGTTGCAGAGGGCCTTTCTGAGCCTCAAATGAAACTTCCTCTGTGAATGTGGCTGGCGGGTGGGGAGGTTCTTGTTCTGCTTAGCATTTCTCTGCAACCTTCCCTGGGTCACTTGTTTCATCTGCCACCCTCTTAACTAGAGGGAGCATCTGACCATGCCTGTAAAGCGTACTGCTTCATTAAGTGTAGGAGGCTCGAGGAACTTATTAGGGCTGGTCCCAAAGGCCTTGTTAAAGATGTGATTTTAGTGTCAGTATGCAAAGTGGTTAGTGTCTTCAGGCACCCGCTAGTTCTGTGATCTTGGGCAAGTATTAGTTCTGTGATCTCCAAATCTCAGTTTCTCCACTGTAAAATGACTATAATAAAATTACCTCCCTTAGGGAACTCTGGAGATTAGTAAATTAGGTCATGCATAGGACAGCTTAATATTGTAGAAGAACATATTGGGAAAAAACGTATTAAATTGAGTGTTATAATTGTGACTTCTGGTGAATGAGGGGGTCTAGGCTTGAAGAGTCCTTTGGAATTCTGAGCCCTGGAGTGCAGTGGATCTTAACAGTGACTTGGTTTCTCAAAATATAATGGGAGAACCTTTCCAAGGTGTATTAGTTAGCGTTTTGTTGTTGTTGCTAAGACAAAATACGTGACACCCATGTCTTAAAGTGGGGGGTTAATTTGGATCACAGTTTCAGAGGTTTAATTCCATGAACAGCTGCCTCCAAGACAGAAGAGGGTGGTGGAGCGAAACTGCTCACTTAATGGCAGCTGGGAAACAGAGCACAGAGGAGGAGGACTACAGAAGAAGGCAGGTCACAGCTCTGTGACTCACCCAGACATACCTAGAAGAGTTCTTTACTAATCACCTCGGCAATTCCCAAGCCAACAAAACCAAAACCTAAAGATAAACTTAACTATCACACCAGGCCTCCAGGAAGCCCAGGAACTCAAATTCCATGAGTTCAAAAGGAAGAAAGACTATGGATATAAAAGGTGAACTCAGCTCAGCTTTCTAGGAAGTGAAGTCTATTGTGTACCTTTGAGGCTGTGAATCATGGTACTAAGACCCCAAACCTTGCATTACCATGAGTCCCAGTGGGCCAGTAGGAACAAAAACCCAGTATTAGGGGGTTTAGGGAGAACCCAGGGCCAGGGTCTTGACATTGTAGGAAATCACAGAGAGTAAATTACTGCAACCAAGTATGGGAAGAACTTCAAGAGACCATGGGGAGATGAAAGGCATAGCATTATTCCCCACTGCTAAGCATGACTGAAGGAGCTGGTGTTGTAACATAGAAAATGAACTGTGTGATTCAGAAGCTATTGAACACAGAGAGCTCCTGCTGACTATGGAAGGGTTGAGAATAACAGTAGTAAACAATAACAGTGCCTGCTGTTTGCCAGGTACTTTGTAAAGTGCTTCATGCAAAGGAGTTGGTTTTTTTTTTTTTAACTTTGCAATCACACTAATTTCTAAAGTCAGTAGAAGCACATATTTTAGTAATATAAACTTAAATTATTATAACATGTAATTACCTTTATTCTTTTTCTTCACGATCTCAGTTGCAAAAATTTCTTTTAGTTGCTGGCATAAAGGCTCTTTATCTATTTCAGTATTGATTTTTTTATCAAAATATTTTCTGCCTCTGAAAACCACTGTTCCAACAAAGGCCAGTTGTCCAAGACTCCTATAATTCGCTTTTGTGTATGATCTCTTAAGTTCTGGTACCCATGTTTGTCTTGGTTATCAGTAGCGCCATGTTAACCAATATCTTTATGAGCTGTTTCATGTGAAGATTCTTCAGCTATGATATCATTCATGTGACTCAGCAAGAAAGTATCTGACATATCTCGTAATATGACAAAATCAAATGCAGAAGAAGGAAGAGGTACTTCTTTTGAAGCCGTAGGATCCACAACCAATGTGGATATTTGTGTTTTCTTTGCCTGCATTTCTACAAGGTTTCTGTTGCTGCCAGTGAGAGCTTCCTCTAGAAACTGTGCTTGGTTTAATGTCATTGGAAAGCCATCGAGGATCCACCCTTTATTCCAGGCATCTCGTTAACAGCATTTACTCTGATGTTCACTAGTAATGTGTCTGGAATCTCCTTCCTTTCTTCAGCAATTGTGATTTTGCACCAAGTTGAGCACATACAGTGATTTTAGAGAAATTATCACTATTACTTAATTTGACTGCTTCCATTTTTGGTGTTCTATTAGTATGTGTACTAGATGTAGTTGCACCTTCTGTTTCTGGTAATAATTCTCCTGAAACAGGAGCATCTGAAGATACCTTGTGTGTGTCCTGGCTTTCTTTACTGTCCTCCTTCAGATCTGATGGAAACTCTCCATCTTCTTTCTGAATTGGTAGGTCCTCACTGACTTTTTCATTGTCATAAAATGCTTGGACAGCTTCTTGGACAAAAGTATCCATACAAAGTACCTGAACAGGAAATTCTCTTTATAGATTCTTTAAAGTCATAGTTTTTCCGCCAAGTGTTTTTCCCCAGTAAGCATTTAATGGCAAATGAAGGCAGTTTAGGCTCAGTTGGCTCAAATTGAGGAAGAAAGTTTTCAATGACTCTGTGAAGCACATGGCCCAGAATGGAGTTGTTGGAAGGTGGTAAATTATCTGTCAGCCCACTCTCCAGCCACGTTCTTAAATTCATAATCTTTGCTATCTAGCAAGTCTCTTTCATCCAGTTCTGTAAGTTGTTCTTCAGAGGGATTAGCAGTCATGTGCTTAATAGTTGTTTGTTCATTTATGGGCTTTCTATGAAAAAATTCCTTCCAGTTATGCATCATCTTAGGTGGAATCAGATGACTTGTGAACATTTTATAGCCTGCCACTTTAATGGACAAATCAATATTTGATCCAAAATTTCTCTGCATATTTTATCATGCTTTCTATAATGAGCCTGAACTCTTTCCACAGCAATCTGTTCATGAACTTCTTTCTCTCTGAGGATTTTCTCTTCAAAATCAATCTTAGCTGTGGTTTTTCCATGAAATGGAGTACTACTCAGCCATAAAGAATGAGAAAATAGAGTCATTCATAGGAAAATGGATGCACATGAGGCTACACTCAAGTGAAATAAATAAGACACACATGTAAATACTGAATAATTTATTTGGTGTGAAAAGGTAAAAGTCTAAATAAGATCCAAACTATATAACTGAGAAGGTGAAATAGGAAACTAAAGGAGTAGGGAAAGTGGGAAGGGTAGGGGAAAGGAAATAAGGGACAAGAAAGAATATGAGAAAAGGAAAAAATTGAAAACAAAGCCTTTGTAAATAGGGGAGGGTGGAGGGGGAGAAGGGAGGGCAGGGATAAGGGGAACAAATGAGAACCAAGACCTGTCATGTAAAGGTACAAGATCCCAGTGATGAATGTAACTGTACTGAATACTTTAAAAGTGCCAATAAACTCAATGAAAAATAAAAAAACAACAAAAAACAAACAAAAAACCCAAATTAATCTTAGCTTGTTTTGCCAAAGCCACTTCTCAATCAAGAGCATCCTGAAAATCTTTAAGTCGTCTTTCCTCACATTGTTTTTCTCTGAAAATTCTGTAATGCCATAAAACCTCCTTTTAAGGCCGAGCATGCATGAACTGCACAGCAATCCAGCACTCCTATTGAGGCTGTCGCGTGAGACTCTGATTAGCTGCTCCTCATGGTGAGCCTCCTCCTGTGCTTGATGGGTGATAAACTGGTCCAGTAACAACCACTGCTATCTTTTTCCCTTTGCTCTCCATCTTCTAGGAGCTTCTGGATTTTTTTTTTTAGATGTAGTCATCATCTGAATAAGTGTTTAACAAGCCAGTAGTTGTGTGGTCTGCTGTATCTAAGACAGTCTTGGATGCACTTTCTTTTGCCTTTTTATCAATGCTTTAGACTTCATAATCTCATAAGTAGCTACATCCACTGCCTCCTTGTTTTTTTGTTTTTGTTTTTTTCATCATTCTGGGGGCCTCAAGTGCTATCAGAGTGCTATTGGATGCAGGTTTAGGAATCTGTATGATTGCTTCTTGGATTTTGGCCATTATTTCATTTTGTTGTCTCTATTTAAGGGTTGCTCTTGGGAAGCTTCACTTTTCATGTTTTGAAATTTTAAGCTTACCATAATCTGTGTGTTTGGTACATATACTGAGGTCATACTACTTTCCTTCTTTTTCTGAAGAGCAATGTATATTTGCTATAGGAGTTTTGTTGCTGCACCAGATTTTTCTAAGGGTGCTTTGGGCCATATTCTTATCAAACTACACACCCAGAAGGTGAAGTATTGGCTCCAAGCAGGAAAGATTATTAAGTCTAGCTGTTGAAATCTTGCAGTCTGAAAATTCTGAAACTCACCCTGAAGTTCAAATTTGTGCAGAACTTCTCCAATTAGATGGCCACTGGAAAATGCCTTTGCAAATGATTTGGAATCTGTTAATTATGGAAGATTCTGTCTTCAATTCTTTGGCACAGTATCTTCACGGGATTGAGCCAAGCCCTCCACCTAAGACCAATCAGGGGATTGGTTCTATTGCTGTGTTCTGTTCTTCTGGAACCTCATGAGATCAAGTGAAGCCCTGCCCCTGATACCAACCTTCTGGCATGCGCTGAAGTGGGAGCCCTCCAACTGGTACTAATCAAGTGACAGAGTGAGGATGTAGCTCGGTAGACAGAATGAAAGCACAACCTGGGATGTAGCCGAGTGGAGCCAGTCCCTGCCTGGTAAGTACGAGGTTCTAAGCTCGATCCTCTCCTCTCTCCCTCTCCAGGTTCTAAGTTTGATTCTCAGATGGAGCAGTGGCGCTGGGACTGAGGGGGGACAAACAGACATGTGGTGATAAACACTGACTCCCCAATTTGGTGTACACGGTAGATGAGAGTTAGGAGAATAAAGCAGAAGCTCTGAACAGTTTCAGTTTCTTTTCTTCTTTATGTTAAGATGGAGAAAGAGGTATTTTAAACACTGAAATAAAAATAATTTTTTGACAGAATCCTTCACCATGGTCTGTTTCTTCAAGCACTTAATAACTGTTTTCTTTCATAAGCTAGAAACTCAATTGAGGGAGACGTTCAGCAATCACTGTCCATTAGTGAGAAGAGCTGACATTATGTATTACTGATGTTGTGAAGAGCTCTGTTTCTGGGGATGTGTTCTGTGGTGCACCAGTACATCTGGGTATCTGAGAAGCCTCTTAATGCTCTCCACCTCGAGATCCCCTTGTTCTGTTAATGTTCATACAGTCCATAAGCAAATTACTTTATATCTTGGGTTCTCTAGGGGCTGTTTAACAGAGTAGGAACAGGATCTTGAAAAAAATAGTTCAGGGTCTTTCTAATTTATTTTTATTTTTATTTTTTTCAGGGACAGGAGATGCTTGTTCTATACTAGTCATTTCTTTTTTCCCATTAAGTTTATTGGTACATTTTAGGTATACAATACAGTTGCATTCATCATTAGGATCTTGTACCTTTACATGATATATTTTGATTCTAATTTTCCCCCATTCCCCTGGCCTCCTTTTACCCTTTCCATCCTTCCCTATTTACAATGACTTTATCTCCATGTCTTTCCTTTTCTAATATTTTTTCTTTTCCCTTCTTACCCTTCTCCTACCCCTCCCACTTTCCCTACTCCTTTAGACATTTTCTTCCTGTTTCACAATATCAATTATACATTTTGATCCTTATTTACACTTTTATTCTTTCATACCAGAGAAACTATTTGGTATTTACACGTGTGTGCTATTTCTTTCACTTAAGAATATGGCCTCAAGTAAAAGCAGCAAGTAAATATTTGAAAAAATGTTCCACATCACTGGTCATTCGAGAGATGCAGATGAAAACAACACTGAAATTCCACCTCACCTCACAAAGAATGGCTGCTATCAAGAAATCACACAATAACAAATGTTGGCAGGGTAGTGGGGAGAAAGGAACCCTTCTCCATTGTTGGTGGGAGTGCAGACTGGTGCAACCACTATGGAAATCAATATGGAGATACCTCAAAGAGCTTGGACTGGAGGTTCCATTCGACCCAGCCATCCCTCTGCTGGGTACCTTTCCAAGAGAACTAAAAGAATCATATCACAGAGAAGTATGTGCACCCATGTTTATAGCGGCACAATTTGTAATAACTAAATCTTGAAAACAGCCCATTTGCCCATCCGTTGGAAACTGGATAAAGAAGATGTGGTTTTTCTATAAAATGGAATATTACTCAGCCATAAAGAACGAGAAAATAGATTCATTCGTAGGAAAATGGATACATATTGAAGGTATACTCCTAAGTGAAATAAATAAGGCACATATGTGTAAATACAGAATAGTTTCCCTGGTGTGAATAATCTGCAATAATATGTAAGATCCTAATAAAATTACTGACATTTAGAAATGGGAAGAAAGGAGCTAAAGGTGTAGGGAAGGTGGGATGGGTAGGGGAAGAGTAAAAAGGGAAAAGAAAAAATGTGAGATAATGAAAAGATGAAAATAAAGTGTTTGTAGATGGGGAGGGGAGGAGGGAGTGAAGGGAGGGCAGGGGTAAGGGGAAGAAATGAGAATCGAGACTTGTCATGTAGAGGCACAAGATCCCAACAATGAATGTAACTGTACTGTATCCCTAAAATGTACCAATAAACTCAATTAAAGCTGAAAAAAAAAGAATATGGCCTCAATGCACATCCACTTAGCTATGAATGTCTCTAGTTTCTCATTCTTTATGGCTAAGTAGTGCTCCATCTAGTCAGTTCTTTATATCATCCCATGCATTTGGCTTAACCTTCCCTGGGTTTCAAGTACTACTTTCACACATCAGCCTTTCAAACCTCCATGTGGTCAAAGAAGAATTCCCCTTCCTTCCTGCTTGCAGTCTGTTTGTGGTCTGCCCCTGTTTCCCACTAAAATGAGATCATTGGAGATACTTACAAGCACTGCTTCTATGAAAAATAGTGAACACTTTCACATCAGCTCATGTGTCCTTATGGATATTTTTCCTATTTAAAAAAGCTTTTCATGCTAGAATACAAATAAAATTGCCTTAAAATGCAAATTGCATAGAGTTGTAATACATAATTTCCTTTTAAATCTTCTTTTCATTTCTGTCTATAAAACATTTCTCTTAGATTGGCTAATTGTTCTTGTTTTTTAAGCATCAAACTCCAAATACAAAGATTAAATGCAATATTCCCACAAAATGTTATTTCCTCTTTCTTTAGACTGCTTTGTTCTCATTTCCTTCCCACTAGAATCATACTGGAAATTTTCAGTAGTGCCAGAATGTTTGACCTTCAGTATGAATGATCATTGAATACAAGAAGCATTCAGAAAACTCTTGCTCAAACTTTCCTTTTTTAGCAATGTCTTAATTTACTTCTTTCTATACAATAGTTCCACATCATTTTGAAAAAGTTACTAAAACCTTGTACATGTAAGATATTGACTCTGATCTATATGTGTATTTTCATAAATAGGAATGAATATTCAGGTAAATAATGAAAATCATTTTTTTGTTTTCCTAATAGGACAAAGTGGCTGTCTTTTTAAGTTTTTTTTACACATCCTCTAACTTATTCTTATACAAAATCAAGAATAATATTTCTTCAACTTTAGATACAGACAAAAATTTACATTGAGATTCAGGTGTCAGCTAAAACATGAAAACAGATGTTGCGCCTAATCTAGAATTGAGTTTGGACTGAGTGTCCTACCACTGAAATTACCACATGCCACAATATTCTAGGCACATGAGATGCATTAATAGACAAAATAAAGTCCTTACTTTCCTGAGAGTTACATTCTGTAGTGTGTACCTGTGAGAAGGGGTAGTGAGAAGAAGAGAGCAAACATTAAATGTGACAAATCAATGTTTGTGCTTAAAAATAGAACCTGCTAAGGGAGATATAGGCAAGAAAAGAACTTCTACAGGTCTACTTAGGGTCTAGAGTAAAATAATAAGTTCTGGAGCTTTTTAATGCAAAGTCCTTGATCTTGTATTGCTGGGACATGATGGTTTTATCTTTTCACAAGTTCTCACCTTGTTGAGTATGCCATTATTGAACTAAGTCAATAAAGACATAACAATAATAATAATAATAATGCATCAGGAGATGGATATTTTTAGGAAATGACTCTCAAATGCTTATATGTACCTCCATTCTATGTCAAGGGAAAAAACTGAGGGGAGTGAATCCTCAGATATTCATCTTGGCCACTGTCTGGACTTGTCCAGGTGGACTGAAAGTGGGAAGTGGATGTCAGAATTAGGGGGTATTGAGCAGGCCCAGTTCTAATATTTATGGGGTTCTCAGTAAGGTAACATATGAAGGATATGACTCACACCTTTCTGTTCCAGCCCCGCCGTGCAATGTGAGGTGTGTGTGTGTGTGTGTGCGTGTGCTCGCGCGCGCATGTGTGTGTACATGCAGCTCAGATGAGAAGTCAAGTTCTCTCCATTTACTTTTCCACAAAATAGCTGTTCTTTGGCACCCTCTCAGGAAGACAGACCCAGGACAATGACTTGTGCACAAAGTAGGCTGAAATCATTGGGCAGGAAATTCAGGTGTGTTCTGCGTGTGATCCAGAAAGGACCTGTGGGTTCTGGTGGACAGAACTTCTCACCTGCAGATTCTTCAGTGAGTGTGATGAGCAGGGCCAGAGAATCACCAGAGTGGGGTTCTGTAAGCATGGTGATCATAACAGAATCCTAGTCATCCAGAGTTTAAGGACCATCGTATGTCAGAGGGAGAGTATGAACAAAAATGACCAGGAGATCCAATAAGAAATGGAGACAGGTGTTATGAAAGCTGAATTGGCTAGATTTTAATCTATCAGTGACACTAGTTCTGAAGCATATCCAGTTCTATTTTACTGCTAAACCTGAAAAGAAAACAATTATTAACTACACCCAATAATGAAATGAAGTCACACGTTATCCTAGTCACTTTCTTTTTTTTGTTTGTTTTTGAGACAGGGTCTCACTATGTAGTTGAGACTGACCTGGAACTCAGTATGTAGCCCAGACTGATCTCGAACTCACAGCGATCCTCCTGCCTCAGTCTCCCAAGTGCTGGGATTACAGGAGTGCACCATCATGCCAGGCTTCCTAGTCACTTTCTTATTAGCTGGACATAACCACATCTTAAAGAAGAAGCTGTTTACTTTGGCTCATGTTTTCAGTCCATCGTTTCAGTCCAAAGTAGAAATGGTATAGTAGGAGGGTCTGGCCGAGGGTAGCTGCTCAGGTCATGGTAGCCAGGAAGCAGAGAGAGAGAGAAGGAAGAAGCCTGGGAGAGAGATGTACCCTTCCATGTCATGGCCCAAGGAACCTACTTCTGGTCAGGCACCACCTGATAATACCACGTTCAGCTACAGTACCCTCACGATCTAATCAGCTTCCGGAAGCTCTGCCTCTGAGCACATGAGGGTTTTGGCAGTCATTGTTGTAGAATGACTTCCAAGACGCTCCCCAATGACAAAGGGCATTTCAAAAACATTTTATTGGCTAGATTGGGTAGCACATGCCTTTAATTCCAGCCCCCTAGGACACTGAAGCAGGAAGATTGCAGGTTCTAGACCAGTCTGGGCAACTTAGGGAGACCCTATCTCAAAATAAAAAGGGGATGGGGTGTAGCTCAGTGATGGTGCACTTGCCTAGATGTGCAAATTTCTGATTTCAATTCCCAGTATCACAAAATAAAACCATTTATTTATGTATTTATATGAAATATTATATGATCAAAATATAAAATTGAGAGGATACAAGATATTCCTTAAAAATAGAAAAGAAAATATCTCTCCCAGTCACCCAGTTTTCCTTTCCAGAGAAAACTATCATTGCCAGTTTTTGTGCATGCTTTTTTTCTTTTATTGAGTTTATTGGTAATTTTAGGGATACAGTAAAGTTACATTCATTGTTGGGATCTTGTACCTCTACATGACAGGTCTTGGTTCTCATTTTTTCCCCTTACCCCTGCCCTCCCTTCACCCCCTCCTTCCCTCCCCATTTGCAAACACTTTATTTCCATTTTCTCATTTTCCCATATTTTTTCCTTATTACCTTTCCCCTACCCATCCCACCTTCCCTACACCTTTAGCCCTTTTCTTCCCATTTCACAATGTCAGTTATCTCATTAGGATCTTATGTATTATTGCATTTTATTCACACCAGAGAAACTATTTGGTATTTACATGTGTGACTTATTTATTTCACTTAGGAGCATATCCTCAATATGTATCCATTTTCCTATGAATGAGTCTAATTTCTCATTCTTTATGACTGAGTAGTATTCCATTTTATAGAAAAACCACATCTTATTTATCCAGTCTCCAACTGATGGGCAAATGGGCTGTTTCCAAGTTTTAGCTATTACAAACTGTTCTGCTATAAACATGGGTGTGCGTATATCATTCTGGTATGATTCTTTTAATTCTTTTTGAAAAATACCCAGAAGAGGGATGGTTGGGTCAAATGGAACCTCCAGTCCAAGCTCTTTGAGGTATCTCCATATTGATTTACATAGTGGATGTACCAGTCTGCACTCCAACCAACCATGGAGAAGGGTTCCTTTCTCCCCACTACCCTGCCCACATTTGTTATTCTGTGATTTCTTGATAGCAGCCAATCTTTGTGAGGTGAGGTGGAATCTCAGTGTTGTTTTCATCTGCATCTCTCGAATGACCAGTGATGTGGAACATTTTTTCATATATTTACTTGGTGCTTTTACTTGTTTGTCTGAGAAATGTCTGTTCATTTCAGATTCCCATTTTTGAATTGGGTCTTTATATTGTGGGGGGCTGATGGTTTTGAGTTCTTTATATATTCTAAATAATAGTCCTTTGACCAGTTTTTGTGTATGTTTACAGAGACAGTTTCATGTATTTACCACATAAAAATATAGACATTGTTAAACAACTTAGTTTTTCAAAATTAATGAAACTTGGATTCTATATATATCAAGATATTTAGGACTTCTACAGAAAATAGTAATGTTTGCCTTTAGCCTCTATTTCTTATAGGGAGTACGTGACCTATATATAAAGATTTTAAAATGAAGATTCTTCCACAATCTTTCTTGAAAATCTACAAATCTTCAGTAGGTTTTTCACATATCTTTTTCAAGCACTGCCTTTTGATTACATAGTATAAAAAAAATTTTTTTTGTACCAGGGATTGAACTCGGATCCTTACACTTGCAAGGCAGGCCACCAAACCGCTGAGCTAAATCCCCAGCCCTTACTTAATATAAAATTTAAGAGTTCATGATAAAAGAGTATATTTCATCCAGAGTTGTACTTAGATTCAATTTCCAGTTCAGTTATAATTTTCACTATGTAAATGAGATTCATAGGAAATCAAAGACCAAATAGATTATTCCACTGAGTTATGTGAAGTAGGAGAATACTCCATCACAGTTTCCCAAGCATCCCCCTTGATAAGAATCATTGGAGGGCCAGGGATTTAGCTCACTGGTGCTGCCATCTGCTTTGTAAGTGCAAGGTCCCAAATTCAATCCCCAATACCAAAAAAAAAAAAAAAAAA